>NC_062569.1:6622500-6922500 GCF_022837055.1 Prionailurus viverrinus | reverse complement strand
CATGTGCGTGCGCTCTCTCTCTCTCTCTCTCTCAAATAAATACATTAAAAAAAATTTTTTTTAAAGATTAAGTTGAGGAAATACTCCCCAGAAAGTAGCAACAACAGAGACAGAAAATATGAGAATAAGTATCAATCCAGAAATTCCAACTTTCGACTAAATAGAAATTTCTGAAACAGAGTACAGAAAAAACAAAAGGGAGAAAATTAGCAATGCAACAATACAAAGAATTTTCCTGAGCTTGAGGATGCACGTCTCTCTGTCCCTCCATGTCCCATAAAGTGCCCAACACCGTGAATGAAGAAAGGCCATGCCAAGGGCATTATTGTGGCATTTCAGAACCTTTAGGAGTCAAGATCTTAAAATAAAGAGAAAAAGGTTACCCACAAAGGAACAAAAATCAAAATGACATCAGAATTCTCAACAGCGACACAGGATAACCACTGCACGATGCCTTCATATTTCTGAGGAAAAATTATTTTCAAACCAGAATTCTACTTCTGACCAAACCATCAACTGTGAAGGCGGGATAAAAGTATACTCACATAGGCAAAGATCACCCAGTCTTCTTAAGAAGCCACTTGAGATTTGTTCCAGAAAAATGAGGAAATACAACTTGGAAAAAGCAACACACAAGAGCCAACAAAAAATGGATCTGACTGGGGAGAGCCGTCAACCAAGGCCGCGGTACTTTTCTGGAAAGAGGGATGTAAGTGGTGACGGAGTGGGGTAGGATATTGGGGAGCTAACCCTCATCTACCACAGCAGCAACTTAATCACCAAGGACTAAAATTGAGAGATATCGGCATAAACATTATCTTTAGAGGTACGGACATAAACGAGTTGAAAGTTGTTGACTTTGGGGTATGTAAATAAATGGTGGTTCAAGAGTGGTGATAAAGGTCTTAATTACAAGGCTTTGGGTACCACATGGCTTTTAAACTGTACGCATGTATTCCTTCGGTCAAAATGCTGTACTTATCAAAAATGAAGAAAGTATGTACCCTTAGTATTATCTGATAGATGCACTTAGTGATGTGTGCTCTGATGACGTGGGCAAAGACCCATGTACACGATATCCACTGTTTGTAAAGTAGAACCCGAATGTTTGTGAGCCCAAAAAGACTTAACAACTGAAGCATAAATCTTCACCATTCGCACAGCAGTTAAATAAATCATCGGGCTGTAAGGCACGGAAAGAAATGAGATATTTCCCTGTATGGTCGTGTGGAAAGGCCTCCGTGCTATCTTGTTCCATGAAAAAAAAAACAAGGCGCAAGAGAGCGGTCAAAGAACGCTCCCATAAATGTATCGTAAAAGGTGTATACGGGTACATACGTGCTTCTCTTTGTAGAAAACTTGTGGAAAGCTATAGAAGTCACTGTTAAGCTGTTGCTTCTAGGAAGTGGGACTGAGGGTCTGAGGAGAGAGGGAGATTTCATATTTATTACCACTAATTGTTCACTGCGTCCCCGCACTCCATGTTTAATGAAAAGAAAAAACCTGCTAATATGAACTTACTAATCAATCCAGTTGAAAAGCGCCAGTGAGTGCCCACAGTAAGGTGCGGGCTGGGAAGCTTGGCAGCTGGGGCACAGTCACTCGACAAAAGCTCTAGGGCTTTCCAATGGGAGCCGTGGTCCCCAGAAGAGCAGGTGCGTTGGCCAGGATGGGCGGGAGGCAGGAGCGAAGCTGGCCTGGAATGTAACTCCTCCTCTGTTCCTTTGTTTCCATCTAGTGCCTGTTCTGAACAATTTCAGTGCAACCACACCAAAAGGAATCCTGACTATAATTATACCAATTTTGACAACTTTGGCTGGTCTTTTCTGTCCATGTTTCGGCTGATAACCCAAGATTCCTGGGAGAAGCTTTATCAACAGGTTATCTAATTACCCTCCCTCCCCCTCCCCCTCCTCTCCCTCTCCCCCCTCCCTCCCTCCCCCTCCATCACTCATCGACATTTCCGTCGTTTATTCATAACTTGCCATCCACTCCCCGCCATTGTCCTCTGCTCTCCGTCCTCAGCAGTGGTACTGTTAGGTTCTACTTCAGATATTCCGTGCGAAACGCCAAAAAAAGTGCCTCCTTTTCCTAGAAATGCTGCCCCTCTCCAGATTCCCTGCAGCCTGCGGTTCTGCTGCCCAAGCTGGGGTTTTCAGGAAGCATTCCTTTCTCTCCTGCCTTTTCAATTCTAAAATGCAAATACCCTTGAGAAAGTCATCGTAAAGTTCCGAGACTCACATGGGAGTTCAGGGCCGGCCTCTCCTCACTGATGGGCAGCAGGAGCCCCCCCAGGAACGCGAGGCTATCCATGATGCTGCTGTGGGCGGCTCGGCCAACCGGTGCTGGGGGCGGGCCGCTTGCCACTGTGCTGCGTCTCCTTGAGGTGACGGTCACCTCCTGCGGAACAAGGCTTCAGACGCAAGCGTGTGCTGTGTCCTTTGCAGACCTTGCGTACCTCAGGGCTTTTCTCAGTCTTCTTCTTCGTGGTGGTCATCTTCCTGGGCTCCTTCTACCTGATTAACTTAACCCTGGCTGTTGTCACCATGGCTTACGAGGAGCAGAACAGAAACGTAGCTGCCGAGACCGAGGCCAAGGAGAAGATGTTCCAGGAAGCCCAGCGGCTGCTGAAGGAGGAAAAGGAGGTAGGGACACGCAGCGTCAGACAGTGGGGTCTGCTTAGGGGGTGGACTGCAGAGGTCGCGAAGCCTTGAGCCTTAGGCCGGGGCTCAGAGCCTTCTCTACTATGCGTTTTGGAGAATTTAAGCCCCTCGAAGACTGGCTCTGCTGCTGTTCTTACTGAGCTGTCCAGGCACAGAGGTCTTGAGAGCAGGAAATCCTCGGTCTTCTGAGACCTGGGCCTTGTAGGACAGACCCCAAACCGGGGCTAGAGGATAAAATATACATATATGTAAATTAAGGCTGTGCTCCAGGCTTGTTTATGGGAACCCGGAGATGCCTGTATTCAGGGCCTTTGCTTGCCGAGGCTTTGGGAAAGTACAATGGTGCTCTAGACACAATAGCCGTGATTACCTCTCCCTTCTTGAAACTCCCGTCATATTTACAGGCCATTCTCATTGTTTCTTGGCGTCTTTACATTTTTCCAATTCGAAGACTTCAGGAACATGTTTTGTTCTCTTTCTCAGCCTCCACGGAGATTTGTCAGAGGGAGGCCCCACCATGTTTAATACCGGCATCATCAGGCACAGACACGTATAGAGTGCCGTGCTATGGTTTAGCGATAGAGACATGAAAGCATTAACCTTGCCTTTGAGGCTGCAGTCTCTGTGGATAAATAAACAGGATATGTCCCTCTGGTAAATAATAACAAAGCTAGCCTATTCCAAGTCGGCGATGAGCAATCTAAGTGGGTGGACGCCTCCAGAAGGGAGGAGAGAACGCTCACGGGGGTCAGGTCATTTGCAGTGTTTTATGGGGAGGTATAATCTGTTTATTAATTGCTTTTGTTCACTTTCTAAGGCTCTGGTTGCCATGGGAATTGACAGAAGTTCACTTAATTCCCTTGAGGCATCATCTTTTTCCCCAAAGAAGAGAAAGCTATTTGGTAATAGGAAACGAAAGTCCTTTTTTTTGAGAGACTCTGGGAAAGACCAGCCTCCAGAATCAGATTCTGATGAAGATTCCACGAAAAAGGCAAGTCTCGGCCCAGGGATTAATGATCCTATAGCACCGTTAGGGGGACAGGTCAAGTTGTCAGCCTAATTGAAGGGATTCATTCATTCATTTAGTCATTCATCCTTTTGCACGTACTTTCCCACATCCATGCATCTATTCAACTACCCATTTCTTTGCAAACATCTATTTGAAGTGTCGACAGGGTTTACCAGCCACATGGCACTGGGGTAGGTACAAGGGCTATGTGAGATGTCTGAAACAGACGACTAACGATGAAGACACACGAACAAGGAGGCGGTTATTGTTTAGTATGACAGCTGACATGATGATCACATATGGGAGAACAGAGGAGAAGCCATGGCTTAAAGTGGCCAACTAAGGTTCGTCATTAAGCTGGTTACCACTGAAGGTACTTGGAATTTAACCTCCGTGGAGTGAGGGCACTAGAGTATTTATACGCCGACTTTGGTCCATCATTGGTTCCAGACTGCCGGATTCAGGTGACAATCATTTTCCTGCATTTCTGACTTTGTGTTCATTAGGGCAGAGGGTGGTCAGGTCGCCAGAGAAAGCCCTCAGGGAGGACCCGGGGACATACAGATCCGGCCAACGGCAGCATCTATGACTTGGGTGGGGGGGGGGCGGGAGAAGAGCCATGGATCAGAAGAGTTCCCAGAGGAAAAAAGCATCCGTGCCCAAAGGATGAATTAGTGTTTCATCCCTGGGTAAAAAGTGAATGGAGCACCACAGGTAGAGGGAGCGGCACACGCAAAGGCCTGGAGGCAAAGGAGGGCGGGAGAATGTGACCTCGTAGAACACTTGTGAGTGTGTGTGTGCACGTGCATGTGTGTATGAGGCTGGAGACGGCCTGGCAAGAGGCTATAGCGGTAGGATGGGGTCATCACAAAAGGCCTTGAAGCCGAGCTGAGGGGCTCGCCCTTTACTCAGGGACCAAGGGCTAAGCAGTATTGAAAGTTGTTTGTTTGTTTTTTTAAATATTTATTTATTTTTGAGATAGAGAAAGAGACAGAGTGCGGGCAGGGGAGGGGCAGAGAGAGAGAGGGAGACACAGAATCCAAAGCAGCTCCAGGCTCTGAGCCGACAGCTGAGAGCCTGGTACGATACGGGGCTTGAACTCATGAACCATGAGATCATGACCTGAGCCAAAGTTGGACGCTCAACCGACTGAGCCCCCCGGGCGCCCGTGAAAGGTTTTAAGCAAAAGAGTGACTTGACCAGGTTGACAGTTTTGAAATCCTAGATGCACTGAAGAGACCGGACCAGAGCAGGACGAGACTGGAGGGAACCAGTTGAGAAGTTGTGGTGGCAATCCAAGTAAGAGGCGACAGGGGCTTAAACTGTGGTGAGGGCAGGAGGATGAAGAGACAATAGTGGTACAGTGATTTCCAGAAGCGAAAATTTGGCACTTGACTAGATAGATGCAGAGAGGGGGAAGATGCCAGGTTGACTGCTTGGGTAGCCAACTTGATGGACGGTAGTTTACCGAGACCGGAAAGGAGCTTGTCCTGGGGGAGGGAAGGGTGGCGAGCTCAGTTTTGGGTGTGGCAAGTTTGAAATGCCTGTGGGGCATCCTAGCAGGGATATTTTGTAGGCCAAGTGGATATGAAGCTATGAGGGGTAGAGAAAAACCCTATCTTTATCAGTGTGGTGGGGGATGTTTGAACACATTTTAATTGTGGAGAGAGAAATCGGAGGAGAGGAAAACGTTGAAGATACAGGCCAGGGAATCACGGCGAGAGCCACTTTTCTGAGATGGGAGGAAGAGGTGAAGTGGTCGGAAGGGAGGGTGCTTGCCTGAGGGGAGGTGGGGAAAGGGGGTCGGGGGCCTTTACAGAAGTAGGTGGGCAGACCTCGTCCATTGCTGTGTGCAGTTCTCTGGTGGGGTGACAGGGACCCATCTTTCAGTTTAGAGGCTTCTCTAATGTCAGACCATAGCATATTGAAGAGCCTGCAAATATTTTTTAGTATTTTGAAGGGTTTTTTTTTCTCATTTCACAAAACAATAGACCAAGAGCAGACAGCTAATAAAAAGTGTCTTTTCCCTAAGCCAAAATAGGAAATAGCTATAGAAAGACTACAGGTTGCCTTTAAAATAGCTTATCACTGGGGCACCTGGGTGGCTCAGTCAGTTAAGCATCTGACTTCAACTGAGGTCATGATCTCACGGTTTGAACCCCGCAGCGGGCTCCGTGCTGACAGCGTGAAGCCTGCTTGGGATTCTCTCTCTCTCCTCTCTCTGCCCCTCCCCAACTCATGCTTTCTCTCTCACAATAAATGAATAAACTTAACTAAAATAAGATAGTTCCCTCTGGGGCCACGGTTGGTCAGAACTTCGGGGAAACAAGTCATTATGGCAATTCCCTAGGTAGCTGCAGATTTATGTACTGTCGTGTCCAGAGACTTTAGAATTGTAGGTAAGGCGAGAGTCGAGCCCCCAAGCACAGCCTGAGAGAGTGCTTGAGGTTTAGTGTATAGACTTTGTCATATTTATTTTGGCTGTTCTTTTTAGTTACTGACTGTTTCAGAATCAATTTAGGCAGCCATTCTAACCTGGCCCCGATCCACCCTTCTAAATGAATCTATCCCCTCACTCCTGCCACTCAAAAACATTATTTCTAATTTTGACTTTTTATTGCTTTTGTGTCCTGAACCGTTTATTGCTCCTTCGTTTTTTGTAAAATTTCGTTTCCTCTTTGTTGACAATGAATAAATCACAGAGAAAGAAACATTTCCATAGTTAGGATCCTGGAAATGTGCATACATTAAAAAGTATGAACGCCACCCTGCATTTTAGTTATTTATGAAATCTGAAACAGGAAAGCTGAACCTTCGTCCTGCCATGAGATGGAAGGGAGCAGAGCTTTATAAGATACTAAGTCTTTTCCAGGCATGTGGTGTTCAAACAGAGTAGCTTGTGACCTTTTGAGGAGGGGCAGTCCCTTCCCTTTGAAGGTCTACCATGCCTTACCTTCTCTTACAGCCACACATCCTAGAGCAAACCAAACGGCTGTCCCAGAATCTGTCAGTGGATTTCTGTGATGAGCACGGGGACCCCTTCCAAAGGCAGAGGGCCCTGAGTGCCGTCAGCATCCTCACCATCACCATGCAGGGTAAGCTCTGCCCTCCTGGCCCCAGGGACAGCCCAACTGCAGTGACGTCCCTCCCTTTTCCTTCTTTCCATCTCCCCCAGAAGCCCTCTGTAGCCCCTTCTGCTTCCTGCAGAGTGACTTCTTGTGCCTCTTTGGAGCACGGGAGCCAAGTGGCTTGAGGAAGCAGGCCCACCCTGAGTTGGCCCTTGGGTATTGGTGGGAACTGGCTAGCTTTGGCATTTAGGACCAAGAGTACAGACAAGACCCCCACCCTTACCCACCCTGATCAGGCCAGGCAGTCACAGGGGGTCGCAGTGGCAATGACAGTGACCAAAGAAGAGACGACACAGAAGTTTCCAGAAGGTGACGGTTGTCATGGAAGTTAGAGTTAGGAATCTGGCATGCAAAGTGGAAGACCTGTGTAGATAGGCTGGAATCATCTGATGGACCTCATCAACAGCAGGTAACCAGGACCCCCAACTGAGGGGTTGGTGTTCAAAGGCAGGACCCAAGTCCTTACAGGGATGGGGTCAGATTCGTCCTTAGCACTTTTGAGCCCTATTGCATCACTTCATTTGGCTTGTATGAGTCCCTTGAAATGGTGCCGGGGAAATCGGAAATCAGGGGTACAGTGGCCTTGTGGCCTGAGTTCAACCTGCTGATAGAGTACCTTTTGCTTCAAAACAAAAGATGCCCCTGCCTGAATACCTGGCCTTCCTCTGAGCCCTGGTAGCTCTGTGTGCCTCTGGTACAGCTGTCACCGTGGTCTGCCTTGAATGAACATAATTTGAGCTTATACCTTTCTCTCTCACGGGTTCACAGCCTGTGAGTGTTGACTTCCCCATCTGTATCTCTAACGGTGCGGCTCAGCTCCCAGATGCTCAACACAAGTATAAAGACTGGATGTACATGGCTGTACCGCAGGGAAGTTGTATATGGCAAACCTTTCTGGCTGCACCCGTCAGCGCCCTTCTTGGCTGATCACGTTGTTCACAAGAGACCGTAGGGAAGAGGGAGGGAAGAGAGTGGAATGCACTCAGGCAAACAGCGGCCAGCTGGATTCATAGCTAACTACTCAACTGCTCTCCCATTCTCCTTCTCCAGAGCAAGAAAAGTCACAGGAGCCTTGCCTCCCATGTGGGGGAAACGTGGCGTCCAGATACCTCGTGTGGAACTGCAGCCCCCAGTGGCTGTGTGTTAAGAAGACCCTGCGAGTCGTGATGACCGACCCCTTTACTGAGCTGGTCATCACCATCTGCATCGTAATCAACACTGTCTTCTTGGCCTTGGAGCATTACAAAATGGACCAGAGTTTTGAGTATATGTTGTATACGGGGAATTTGGTAACTTTAGGCTTTTTAAAATATACAAATATTCCAAACTGTGACTTATAACTCTTTCAAAGTCTAAACATTTTGTAAGTGGCCTAACCTAGCCTAGGTCCCTGGTCCCCTTAAGTAGAGTCGAGGGCAAATACAACTGTTAGAATTTTGTTTTTACTCGTTTGGTAATTTTCCTTTTTTTTTTTTTTTTTTAACGTTTATTTATTTTTGGGACAGAGAGAGACAGAGCATGAATGGGGGAGGGGCAGAGAGAGAGGGAGACACAGAATTGGAAACAGGCTCCAGGCTCTGAGCCATCAGCCCAGAGCCCGACGCGGGGCTCGAACTCACGGACCGCGAGATCGTGACCTGGCTGAAGTCGGACGCTCAACCGACTGTGCCACCCAGGCGCCCCACGTTTGGTAATTTTCCATGGCCCCCGTGTTGGCCCTCTGGTATGCCAAGGCACCTCTTTAGCCATCCAGTGGTAAGCCAGAAGGCAGCAGACATCTTAAAAGGTCAGCTATTTGGCACGATCTTGGGGGCAAGAAAACGTTAATGATGTCCAGAGACCCTTGGTAACGTGTCTCATGGTCCCCAGTGATGCTGATGGCATCATTTGTCACAAAATAATGTGACTGCCATTACTAGTTATTATTCCCCCTGGAAAGGTGGGCCAGGGCGTGGCAGCTGTGGGAGGCTTGCTTTCCCAGGAGGGAAAGCTTATGCTTATGTGCAAAGCTTATGAAGTACAATGCTTATGAAGGTGGGGTGGGGCTCCCGACTTGAGCCTGCTTCAGTATGTTTCTCGTTAGATGTATCTAATCCAAGTTAAATTGGGAAAATTAAGGTAGGAGGGCAGACATTTCATGAACTGCTCAATTTATTGTTCCCGGAGAAGGCATTTTTCCCGAGGATTAATTAGTCTCCTAAATATCAGAAATAGCAAATTACCCGCTGAACGTTCTATCCTAATTAGCTAATGAGTGAATAGGCTAAAAATCTTACCAGAGTATGTAGCCATTTATTCTTTTTTTTAAAAAATTTATTTATTGTTTAATTTACATCCAAGTTAGTTAGCATATGGTGCAACAATAATTTCAGGAGTAGATTCCTTAATGCCCCTTCCCCATTTAGCCCATCCCCCCTCCCACAACCCCTCCAGCAACCCTGTTTTTCTCTATATTGAAGCGTCTCTTATGTTTTGTCCCCCTCCTTGTTTTTATATTATTTTTGCTTCCCTTCCCTTATGCTCATCTTTTCTGTATCTTAAATTCCTCATATGAGTGAGGTCATGTGATATTTGTCTTTCTCTGACTAATTTCGCCTAGAATAATACCCGCTAGTTCCATCTACATAGTTGCAAATTGTAGGCATTTATTCTTAAAGTTTTATTTTATTTTTCCAGCTTAAAAAGTAATACATGCTTTTTTTAAATTTTAAAAATAAGGAAAATTTTTAAAATGAGGGGAATACAAAGCAGAAACTTATTTCCTATGGTCCTGTTGGCAAAGATGATCATTTTTTAGCATTGCAGAGGATTTCTAGGCAATATGTACGTATGTGTTTTTTAATTAATTATTTTACGCTGATCGGAACCCGCTATGCCTATTGAATCAGAAGTTGGTTCACAGAGCTGCTTCCATGCATCAGGTTTAGGTAACTGACACCCTCAGTTCCAGGCGCCCCTCAGGAGGAGCAGGGATCCAGTGGGACCACAGGGCAGGACCAAGGTGGCTCTCCATGCAGTCTGCATTTACGTTTCTTTCCCCAAACTGCCCTTGGGAGGAAGTGCCCTTGTGGGTGTGTGTGGGTCAGATCAGATTTCATGCTGCTCGATGAAACTAACACACATGGTCCCTTCTAATAGGCTGGTGTCTTCTGGGCTCTAGGCCAGCGTATTCAGCTATCTCCTGCTGACGTATCCCAGACATGGGCTGACAGTGTTATTTCCCTTGGAGACAGAAAGCTGTGCCCACGAGACCATGGTTCCCGGCTCAACGGAGTCAGCAGAGCCATCCTTCATCACCTCCTGGTGGATGGAGTTATTAGATTAGTTCCAGAGAATAACCCAAAAAACCCAAAGTCATGCCCCTAGACAGGGCTTTCCAGTTGCAAAGGTGGCCTGTCTGTCCATCCCTTCATTTTCTGATCCAAGTGTGGGAAATGACAAAAGCCACCCTCTCAGATTTCCCACTGATTAGACGTTATGGGTGTTGAGGTGAAGCTGCATTTTGTAGTCAGAAGTTGGATAATTAAGTGACATTCTTCTTCACTCTCCCCAGAAGTGGTATAGAAGGAGGCCCAGGGACATTGTTGGTGTCTGAGTTCACAGGCAGTGGCTGCACCCCAGCCCCTGAAAATTGACATGAAACCTGCATTGCTGGCCACGTAGCCTGTGCTTCCATCCCCTGCGCCCCGTTCCCTAGGCACACGATACGAGGGTGGTAGCCACCTCATCTGTGCCCCCGTAGGAGCAGTGGAAGGAGGCTTTGGAGCCCTGAGTTCCCAAGAACACATCCAAGCCTCCCTCCTCTGATGGGTGGACGAGGCTTTAACTGGCCTGTGGAGGTTCTGTGGGACTGGACTTGAAAATGGACTCTCTAGGCTTTGGGACAGCTTAAATCAGGGGAGTACGTTGAGCTCCCGCAAAGCCATGAGTAGCAGTTGAGTCGGCTTGCAAAACCCATGGTCCCAAGGCATGTAGGGTTGCTTGCTGTAGGGCTAGACGGCTTAAGCCTGAAGGGGACAGGAGGGGGAGGAGGAGCTCAAAAGGGGACAGGGATCAGTCCAGCATAATTAACTAGAACAGGTAACACTGCGTGCTTTTAGACTCTGGTTGCAGCTTTGGGCAGAAGTAGATAGAAATTTTTAAAGGGAAAAGACTGATACGAGCTTTGGGTTTTTTGGTTTTTGGTTTTTGGTTTTGCCCCCTTGATTTCTATTTGCCTATCTTGGATTTATCTTTGCCTATTCCCCCCCCCCCCTTTTTTTTTTTTAACTTGTGTCACTTTATTTTAGGGATTTTTAAAGATAAATAGTACGTCATCAAATTATTTATAAAAATGGATCATCTGTTACTTCTAATAAGGACGTTTAAAAATCATTTCTGGGGTGTTTCTTTTTCTTTTCCAAAGCCGTAGAGTCCTATAGCTGACAACCTTTTTATATTTATTACTTATTTCATGCTATTGTTTTCATATTTCATATTATTTCATACTATTGTTTTCTCATATCTATTTGTGTATGTGTGAGAGAGAATGTGCTATTTGCTATGAAGAAATGCTTTGTTTTATCGTCTGCAAAGATGTAGATGACGTAGAGTTTGGCTGCCACTTATTCAACACTGCAGTGTTTTTCAGCCTGTATTTATCTAATTTTCAGAGACAAAACCAAAAACATATATTTGTGCCCGTGGAAATCACATCGTTTAGCGCTTTCTGTAACTCTGGCCCTTCTTTTTGATTCTCCGGTATTTTGTTCTGGAATAAGGAACCCTGCATTCTGCGAGTGAATGTTTAGGATTATACGCCAACTCACCTCTCCTTTCAACCATGACCAATGTGGGGTTTAGCCCATGGTATTCATCATAGAGGCTAAGCCTACATATTGAGTTGCTCAAAGATGTTTCCTGTTCCCGGCAGTGTTTTTTCAAGTCTCTGCTCTGGGCCCCCCCCCCTTTTTTTTTTTTTCAACGTTTATTTTTTATTTTTGGGACAGAGAGAGACAGAGCATGAACGGGGGAGGGGCAGAGAGAGAGGGAGACCCAGAATCGGAAACAGGCTCCAGGCTCTGAGCCATCAGCCCAGAGCCCGACGCGGACCGCGAGATCGTGACCTGGCTGAAGTCGGACGCTTAACCGACTGCGCCACCCAGGCGCCCCATCTGGGCCCCTTTTAAATCTTTTTCTGATCAAAGTGGTTGGGTGAACTCCTCCTGGGTTCTGCTTTATGGAGGATATTTATCTTCAGTTTTCAGAGCTGCCGTGTACTCCCCACCTCCCCCATTTTGGAACTTTCATTGACATTTTAAAGGAACTTAGAGGAGGGATCGCTTGACATTTTCTATCACTCTGCCTTATTTTCAGCTGAATGGGAAATAATATTTATTCTCCACGCCGATGTCTGCGAGCTTGGGAACACTGGAATGGGCACTATGGGGAGAGGAATGGGGGGAGAGGAGCCAAGTAAATCAAAATGCGCTGTATTTCTTCGTGACTTCTGCAATTCCCTTGGACCATTCTTAGAATTGTATCTTCAAGGAGCAGTAGCTCCCTTTTCTCATTCTTCCCTGTCTCACTGCAGGTTTTCACTGGCATTTTCATGGCAGAAATGTGCCTAAAAATCATCGCGCTCGATCCCTACAACTACTTCCGCCGAGGCTGGAACATTTTTGACAGCATCGTCGCTCTTCTGAGTTTTGCAGATGTGATGAACAGTGTAGTTGTAGGAAAACAAAGTCCTCTGTTTTTCCATTCCTTAAGAGTGGTAAGGCACTTACTGTTGTATTTGACTGAAATGCCTTAGCGGCCAGGGTTGACGAGAGTCTTGAGTGAGTTCAGTGGCTATTTTGCACTCAACTTGAACTCCTCTTGCCTTAACCAGAGACTCAAAACTGCGCTCCCCCTGCCACCCAGGTTTTGCATATTCTTGGGAGTCCGCGGGGGTCTCCTCCCAGCTGAACCCCTCCCTCCCCACTCCCAAGATGATCGTTTGGGCAAGCAGGTGCAGTGTCGTGTCTTCTGGTGTCAGGATTCTGCTCCTTGATTAGCGTACCACCCCTCCCTCCATCTCTTCCCCACCACCCACCCCTGAGCTCCGAGCCAGGCACCCTCACATCTGGGCTCACCAAGGGGGGGGTGAAGACCGACAGGCACGAGGTTCCACCTCACGGCTTCCAGGGCCACATTCCCATCCTGTCGTCTCGGCCCTCCGTCTACTGCCCATGGAGGCATGCTGGTGACCTTTTGCAGAGGCACCTGATAGGAGCTGCCTCGAAGGAGGGCTGAAAGGTGAGGAAAAGTACTGTCTTCAAGGAGTCTGGCATCTAGAGACGAGACAAGGCAGGGCCAGAAACGACCATGAGGCAAAGTAGAGAACGTGACAGACCCCATGAGAAGTATGGATAGAAAGCTACAGAGAGACCACATCTAACAGGGGAAGCAGGAAGCCAGAAAAGGTGGCCTTTTGTCCCCTTCCAGAGACTTGCTTTTGATTTTGGCAGGGATGAGATTTCCAGGAGTAAGACAGTTGCCGCAGTTACAGAAGGTGTACATTTTATACTTGGGATATGTTAGGCGATCACACTGCCCAAAGTCATGCATCGTTTTAGGCTGCTCTCCTGAAGTTTTATTGGTGCTCAGGTGAGCAAAGTTACGTTTGCTTTACGATTGTTTAGGCTTATTACAGCCATGCTCTGAGGGGCGGGACTCTGTGGAGTTGTCTATATGAGAACAGAACCATGATTTCCCCCATCTACCCTCTGGGGACACAGCGCTGATCCTTCTCTTGGGCCATAAGTCTTACTGACCTGAAATGTTTCTCCCAAATAGTTGATAGGATTGTACTTTGGAATGAAACCCATTGGTTTACATTGGAAGTTAATGTAGGAAATGACCTATGAACGTAGTTGCCACGTTGTCTCCTACAGGGTCTATAAGGTTCCAGGGAAAAAATGTTCTTTTTGGAAAAAGTGTGTGTGTTTTGAGTAGCTGATTGCTTTTTCTCTCCTGGGTACAAAATGTCATATTACTCTCATCACCGGTAGACAGTTTAGATTCAGACTTGTGACCTGAATTATGTAAAGCAGGAGTTAGCAGTTTTTTTCTGTAAAAGGCCAGATGGTAAATATTTTCAGCATTATAGGCTATATGGTCTCTGTCGAAATCATTCAACTCTGCTGTTATAGCACAGAAGTAGCCATAGACATTCGAGAAGAAATGGACGTGACTGTGTTCCGATAGAATTTTATTTACAGGCGTGGACATTTGAACTTCATACAGTTCTCATGTGTGATGAAATACCCTTCTTTTGATTATTGTCTAACCGTTTAAAAATGTAAAATATTCTAAGCCCTTAGGCCATACCAAAACAGGCACTGGCTGGATTTGGTCCTTGGGCCAGACTTTTTTGACTCTGGGTATAGTATTCTATAGTATTCGATAGTATAGAATTCCAAAACATTTCATTTTATGCAACAGACACGTATGCTTAATTCCACCATCATGACTCCAAAGTATCATTTAACAAAAATCAGAACAAAATATTTCTTTTTTTTAATTTATTTAAATTCTAGTTAGTTAACATATAGTGTATATTGGTTTCAGGAGTAGAATTTAGTGATTCATCACTTGCATATATCCCAGTGCCCATCCCAACAAGTGCCCTCCTTAATACCCATCACCCATCTAGCCTATCCCCCTACCCACTTCCCCTCCAGCAACCCTTAGTTTGTTCTCTGTAGAATATTCCCATTTTTTTTTAACTTTTAAAATTTTTATTTATTTTTGAGAGAGAGAGAGAGCGAGAGAGAGACAGCGTGAGCAGGGGAGGGCAGAGGGAGAGGGAGACACAGAATCCGAAGCAGGCTCCAGGCTCTGAGCTGTCATTACAGAGCCTGATGCGGGGCTCCAACCAACGAACCGTGAGATCATGACCTGAGCCGAAGTCGGACACTTAACTGACTGAGCCACCCAGGCGCCCCAAATATTTCCATTTTTAAAACAAAAAGTAAATATGGGTGTTAGCGTAGGACAAGGAGTTGATGACTATGTTTAGGATGGATTTGGCTTTGAAAAGATTTTTGATAATCATAAATGCTGTGCTTTGGGAACGTGTCATTTACTACATAGCTGAGCAGATGGAATTTGTCTTTAACAGGCTTTTCTTCCACTTTTGTTTATTGTCTGTTTCTACAGCTAAGGGTTTTCAAGTTAGCCAAATCCTGGCCGACTTTAAACACACTGATAAAGATAATTGGTCACTCCGTCGGAGCCCTGGGAAACCTGACCGTGGTCCTGGCCATTGTGGTCTTCATTTTCTCAGTAGTTGGCATGCAGCTTTTTGGCTCTAAATTCAATTCTATAAGGAATAACACCAAAGCCTGTGGCCCTACAGTCCCATGTTTACGACGCTGGCACATGGGGGACTTCTACCGTTCCTTTCTGGTGGTATTCCGCATCCTCTGTGGGGAATGGATCGAAAACATGTGGGAATGTATGCAAGAAACTAGTAAACCACTGTGCGTCGTCGTCTTTCTGTTGATCATGGTGATAGGAAAACTCGTGGTGAGTGTCTTATATCTTTTTTTTTTAATATACGGACTAAACGGATGCATTACCTTTTTTTGCAATGCTTCGCTAGTGATTATTACTCTAAATATAAAATTATGCATGTAATGTTACATGATATTAAAACATGCATTTGAATTTGACTTGAGGAAATTATTATAAGCATGAAACAAAACCTCCTCGTCACACAGCGCTCATGTTGACTGATGCCTCAATATCTATTCTACTACAGGTGATTATTCTAAGATAATTGTATTCTCTTTGTCCATGAATGGCTGAGGTAGGGATGTGTGACTTAATTTGGGCAATAAGATGTAAAGGGATATCTAGTAAGGAAGATTTCTTGGTCTTAAAAAAAAAGGGGGGGATGAGCTAAAAAAAAAAAAAAAGGTCCTTTTACTTTCCCTGGGCCTTTTTATTAAAGACTGATTCATCTCAGAGCTGCAAACATTATCCAAGCAGGAGAAGAGCCAGCCTAACACAAAGTTGTTAGGAAGGTAGAGGGAAAAGGTGGAACGAACCTATCTTCGTGTTCCCCATGTTTTATTTTTTTATTTTATTTTATTTTTTGAGAGAGAGGGAGAGAGAGAGAGAGAACACGCACATGTGTGCAAGCAGGGGAGGGACAGAGTGGGAGAAAGAGAGAATCCCAAGCTTGGGACGGGGCTTGATCTCACAACTGTGAGATCGTGACCTGAGCTGAAATCAAGAGTCAGACGCTTAACCAACCGAGCCCCCCAGACACCCCACCCCCCTGTTTTATTTTCAAGGTCTTGTTGTGTTACATTTTCTTGTTGTGTAAGTTACCTTGAGTCTATTACCTGCAGCCGGAAACATAGACACTATTAGCTAATTGGGTACCCAGTAAAGCTATGAAGAGACAAGGGACACACAGGACATCTGACCACAAGGTCTTGAGAATCAAGTTGGGGCTATCGTGCAAATATAATGAACCATCCGCATGAACACCATTGCTTCATCCTATGTACGAAATCAGCGGTGTTAGAAAGACAGTAAGGGATACAAAAGTTTTGGAACAGGGTATCACCAGGGGGAGTGGGAACGGTGTTAACAAAGGATGTGTGGAAGATACAGTACTTGAGAAGGGTACTCAAGAGGCAAGGAGGTGGCGCCTGGGCGGCTCAGTCGGTTGAGCGTCCAACTTCAGCTCAGGTCATGACCTCACGGTTTGTGATTTCAGGCCCCACATCACTCTCACTGCTGTCAGCCCAGAGAGTGCTTCGGATCCTCTGTCCCCCTCTCTCTCTGCCCCTCCCCTGCTTACTCTCTCTCTCTCAAAAAAAAAAAAAAAAAAAAATTATAAAAAAAAAAAAAAGAGGCAAGGTGGACTTAGCAAAGAGAGGAAAGCTTGAGCAAAGATCCACAGCTGGGAATTCTTATGGTGAAGCTGAGGGAGAGTGACGAGACCCATTCGAGCTCATGAGATACGCACGCCTCCCGAAGGCAGTCTATTTTTGAGCGGGTGACAGCCACAAAGGCGCTTGAGGAGGTAAAGATGATGAATGGGAGGGTGTGTAAGTGTCAGCAAAAAAACCCCAAGTAGGAAGCTGATGAGATGATCTGAATTTAAATTGATCCAAGCTTCAACAGAAGAGTCGCAGATTCGATTCCAACCCCTCCGGTTCAGTCCCAATACTTTGTTGTGGTTCAGGCAACAGGACCTAAAAAGCCTGCCCAAAGCCCAAACATCCTCTCTCAGACTGTACCAACAGGCAAGGACTCCACGGCAGTATGAGACATCAGACCCATATCCCTGTGGGCAATTCCAGGAAAACCAAGGTCAGGATTCGACGGATCCCCAAGGAATATACATGGCCACACAGCTCAGCTTTACCGTGGCCAGGGTTTACAACATCTGTTGCTTGTATGTAGACAAGCCAGACTTGGGCTGTTTGCATCATTTCCCTTCCGTTTTTCTTTTACCTTGCTCTCTTCCTCAATTTTTCTCCTCTTATTCATTTTATAGGTAAACTTTCTTAGAAGCCAGAAGGATGTAGAACTCTCATTTGAGTTAGTTTTGGGTCTTGGGGGAGAAGTTGCTCCGGAAACCTACTGTATCTTCCCATCTGCTAAACTTCCTATTCCCCTTGTGTCTCCCCTCCCCCCGCCCCGCCCCAGGTACTCAACCTCTTCATTGCCTTGCTGCTCAATTCCTTCAGTAATGAGGAGAAGGATGGAAGCTTGGATGGAGAGGCCAAAAAAACCAAAGTCCAGTTAGCCCTGGATCGGTTCCACCGGGCTTTTTGCTTTGTAATCCATACTCTTGCGCGTTTTTGTCACACGTGGTGCAGGAGGCAAACGTTACCGCAGCAAAAAGAGGTGTCGGGAGGCCCTCCTGCCAAAAGCAAAGACATCATTCCACTGGTCGCAGGGGTGAAAAGGGGCTCGGAGACCTGGGAGGAGTTCGGTGTAGTCACGTCTGCACCAAAGACCTTGAGTGTGGAGCATGACCGGACTTGGTTGGCCCCACTTGCAGAGGAAGAGGATGATTTTGAATCTTCTGGAAAAATCAATCCACAGTGCGTTGCACCACCTGAGGCTGGCAAACAGGTACGAAGCTTCATACGTAGACGTAGAGGTCACATGAAGGGAGAGCTGCCATGGGGCACTGGTGGCCCGCCCTGTTCTGAGCGCCATGCAGTATTTGCGTGCACATCCTAGTGCCGGTTCGAATCGTGGTCCCGCACGTACGGAGGTGGAGAGATGGCAGAGGAGTCCAGAGGGGAGTGAGATCAGAGTGGGCCAGGGTGACAGGGGAATCAAGTGACTGTGGTTGAGCCCTAAAAGAAGCGTAGCGTTTGGATTAGCTGAAAGGTGGGAAGTGAACTGAACAGCACAGAAAAGGAGATGGTGGTGAGAACAAAGTCTCTGAAGGGACCAGTAGGCGAGGCGTGGTGGGAGATGAGGCGGTCAGGGAGTGGCAGGGAGCTGAGCGCCCTAAATAAACAACCACAGGCTTCATTCTGGATGCAGCTGGGCTGTCTCAATATTCCTGAGTTTTCCACAGTGGTTGTAGCATATTGCATTCCCATTAGCAATCATTGTAATCATTCTAACGGGTTTGTGGTGGTATCTCATTGTGGTTTCAAGTTTCATGTCACTGATAAATAATGATATTGCATAATATATCTTCATTGGTAAAGTATCTATTGTCCATATTTATTTCTTATTATTGAGTCGTAAGAGTCGATTACATATTTTGATACAAGTCCTTTGATAGGTATAATACTGCACATATTTTCTAACTGCCTGTGGTTCATCTTTTATTTTCTTCCCGGTATCTTTCAGTGAGCAGAAATTTTTAATTTTGGTGAAGTATCGCTCATCAATATTATTCCTATGGTTCATGGGTTTTCATTCCATTCTAAGAAATCTTTGTATAACCCAAAACTGGACATATTTTCCCATATGTTTTCTTTGAGAATTTTACAGGTTTAACGCTCAGGTTCAGGTCTATGATCCACTTCAACTTAATTCTTGTGTATGATATGAGTTGAGTCATTTTTTCCTGTATATATGAGTGATTATAGTACCGTATTTTGAAAAGACTGTTCTTATCCCACTGAATCAACTTGGTATCTTTGTCAAAAATCAAATTGGCTCTATCTGTTAATATTTTTATGTTATTGTAAATGTAATTTTTAAAATTTTAGTTTCTGATTGTTCGGTATTAGTACATGGATATAAATAGGCTTTTGTGTTTTGACTTTGTATCTATCCTGCAGTGTTGGTAAACTGACTTATTAATTCCAATAGCTTTTTTGTAGTTTCCTTAGAATTTTCTAGGCATATAAGTATTTCATCTGTAAATAAAAACTTTTTTTTTTATGTGGGCTTTTTTTTTCTTGCCTTATTCCATTGGTTAGAACCTTTGGTATAATGTTGAATAGGAATCATGGGAATGTATTCCTTGCCTTGCTCCTGGTCTTAGTTAGAAACATAAAGTCTTTTCCCATTAAGTAAGATCTTAGGGGAGGAAGTTCCCTTCATTCCATTTGCCAGGAGGTTTTATTTTTCTTTTAAATTATGAATGTGTATCGATTTTTCTGAAATACTTTTCCTATATTTATTGGGATACTCATTTTTAACATTTATTTTGGATGCTAAATCACTTAGGCATTCCTTGGATTATCCCTAGTCGGGCATGGTATATTTTTATCCTCTTATGTATATTTGCATCCAACTGGCTAGTATTTTGTTAAAGATTTTGCATCCCTAGGTTTTTCCCTTATAATGTGTCTGCCTGGTTTTGGTATCAGGTTAACATGGCCCTCCTTATAATATGATTACCACCATAGTATTAGCTAACACCTCTGTCATGTCACATAATTATTTCTTTATTGTGGTAAGAATATTTAAGGTTTACTCTCTTAGCAACTTTCAAGTATATACCATAGTATTATTAATTATAATCACAACACTGTACATTATATCCTTATTCATCTTCTACCTGAAAGTTTGTATTTTGGGACCAACAGCTACCCACTCCCCCCACCCCCCACCCCCCAGCCCCTGTTAACTACCATTCCGTTCTCTGTCTCTGCAAATTTGGCTTTTTTAGATTTCACCCATAAGTGATACCATGCTGTATTTGTCTTTCTCTGACTTGTTTCACTTGAGCGTGATGTCCTGGGGTCCATCCAAATATTATCAGTTGTAATTGAGGCTAGAACATTGTGTGTATTGTTTCAAATACTCTGTTCTTTTCTCTCTTCTCCTTCTGGTATTCCCATTACATGTATGTTTCACCTATGTAGGTGCCCCACAGGTCTTAAGGATTCTGTTCCTTTTTTCCCCCATATTTTTTCTCTTTGTCTTTCAGGTTTGGAGATGTTTACTGAGATAGCCTCAAGCTCAGAGATTCTTTCCTCAGCTGTATCCAGTCTACTAATAGGCCCATCAGTGACATTCTTTATTTCTATTACAATGTGTTAGATCTCTAGCATTTTTTAAATCTTTTCTTAGAATTTTCATCTCTCTTGCTCAATTTGCCTGTGTGTTCTTGCATGCTGTCTACTCTGTCCATTAGAGCCCTGAGTATTTTAATCATAGCTGTTTTAAATTCCTGGTCTGGCAATTCCAACAACACTGCCATATTGAGACTGGTTCTGATGCTTGCCTGTCTCTTCAACCTATATTTTTTGCCTTTTAGTATGCCTTCTATTTTTTCTTCAGAATCAGACATGATGTGCTGGGTAGATGGAAATGCTCTAAATGGGCCTTTATCAATGTGTTGGTGAGGTTTAGGGGAATGAAGAAGCTCTGTGGTCCTATGATTAGATCTCAGTCTTTTAGTGAGCCTGTGCTTCTGGACCGTGAACAGTGCTTCTCAGTGTGGCTAGCATGAGCTAGAGTCGGGTATTTCCCACCCCCGGGTCAGTTAGGTCCTGATAAAACCCCAGCAGGTTAGGCTCTGGTTAGTTTCTCTTGAGGGAAGGGCTTGTTAAGAATAGAATTCTCTAGCATGTTTCAAAATGCTTCCTTTTACTCTCCCCCTGCTGGAAGCAAGTGTGGATTTTTCTCCTACATTTACTGTGAGAACCTGGTAGAGCTCTAAGAGTTAAAACTCACAAATGTGTGGGGGCCTCTGTTGACTGGGTCCCCTAGGACTTTTATCTCTGAGACTTGTCCACACTGAGCCTCCAGCAGTTCGTCAATTACAGTTTAGGTTTCCCTCCTCGGGGACTGATTCCCATGGAGGATTTTGCTCCTGGGCTTCTGCTTTGGTAAATTGTGATTCTCTGTATTATCCTGTCTTTCTCTCCAACTTGGGGGACAATAATTTGTCCTGGACTTATTTCTCTTATGGCTCTAAGAAGAGTTATTGGTTTTCCAGTTTGTTTAGCTTTTCACACGTTAGGATGAAGTGGAGACTTCCACGCCTTCTTACATGTCAGACCAGAAACTGGAAGAGAGAGAGAGAGACAGAGCATGAACAGGGGAGGAGCAGAGAGAGAGGGAGACAGAGAATCTGAAGCAGGCTCCAGGCTCTGAGCTGTCAGCACAGAGCCCGATGTGGGGCTCAAACTCACAAACCCTGAGATCATGACCTGAGCAGAAGTCACTTAACCGACTGAGCCACCCTCCGTGAGAAGTTTTTAAATTACAAATTAAATCTGTTTACTTTGTTATAGGAATTACAGGGCTGTTCTGATTTTCTGTTTCTTCTTGTGGCTGTTTTGGTAGTTTTTGTATTTCTAGGAATATGTCCTTTTTTTGAAGTTATCTGATTTGTTAACATATAGTTAATCATAATATTTCCTTGGAATCCTTTTGGTTTCTCTAAGGTTGATAGCAATGTCCCCTCTTGTTCCTGATTTTAGCAATTTGATCTTTCATTTTCTCTTGGTCAGTCTTATTAAAGTTTTGTCAATTTTGTTGATCTTTTAAAATAATCAACTTTTGATTTTGTCGATTATATCTATTATTTTCTGAATCTCTGCTCAAATACTTACTGTATGCTTATTTATGCTTGTTTTGAGTTAGTTTTCTCTTCCTCTCCCAGTGCCTTCAGGTGGAAGGTTAGGTTATTGATTTGAGATGTTTTTTAATTGTAGGTATTTATAGCTATAAATTTCCCTCTAAGTGCTACTTTAGCTGCATGTATCCAACAAATTTTGGCATATAATATTTTTATTTCCATTTATCTTAAAGTCTTTTATACTTTAAGCCTTAAAGTCTAATATGTTTTGTGATGTTTTCATTTGACTACAAGTCAAATTGGTTGTTTAGGAATGTTTTGTTTAATTTCCACATAGTTGTGATTTTTCAAGTGTCTTTTTGTTCTTCCAATTTTATTTCATTATGATCAGAGAACACAGTCTGTACAATTTCAATACATTTAAATTTATTGAGGCTTGTTTTATGGCCTAGCATATTGTCTATCCTGGAAGTGTTCCGTGTGCATGGGAGAAGAATGTATATTCTGCTGTTTGGAGTTGAGGGTTCCACAGGTGTCTTTTCAGTATAATGGATAGATCAGGTTGTTTGAGTCTTCTATTTCTATCTTCTACTTAGTTGTTATATTCATTTTTGAAAATGGGTTATTGAAGTCTCCAACTATTATTATTGAAGTGTCTATTTCTCCCTTCAATTCTGTCAGTTTTTGCCTCATATATTTTGTGGCTCTTCTGTTAGGTGCATACATGTTTATAAATGTTATCTCTTTCTGATAGAGTGATTTGTCGTCATTATAAAATGTCCCTCTTTATCTCTAGTAAATTTTTTTGTTTCAAAGTCTGTTTTGTATGATATTAATATAGTTATTACAGCTTTATTCTGGCTTCTGCTTGTATGATAGCTTTTTCCATTCTTTTACTTTCAAACTGTTTGTATCTTTGAATCTAAAATGTCTCTTCTGTAGACAGTACATAATTGGATCTTGTTTTCTTATCCAGTCTAACATTTTCTACCTTTTTATTAGATTGTTTGACCCATTCACATTTAATATTAATATTGATTAATTAATATTTAATATTATTTATTTTTATTTAATATTATTATTGATCTAGTTTATCTACTAATATTTTGCTTTTTGTTTTTATAAGTTCCATGTGTTTTTATTCCTCTTTTCCTCCTTTATTGCCTTATTTTGCATTATTTGAGTATTTTCTAATATAACATCTTAATTCCTTTAACGACTTTCACATCATTTTTTGAGTTACTTCCTTATTAATTGCTCTAGGAGCTGCCACATACATCTAACATCTTCAGAATTGATGTCTGATAAGTTAACTTAGTTCTAATGAGATACAGAAACATTACTCATGTGTAGCTCTGTTTCCTCTCCCACATTTTTGTACTATTTTTATTATACATATTACATTCATATATGTTAAAAACACAGCAATACACTTTTATCATTGCTTTATATAATTATATGTTTACTAGTGAAGCTGAGAAAAGAAGGAAAACAAGTATCTATTTATAGAGTTTATTAATTTTCTCATTTATCATTCCTAGCTCTCTTCATTTGTTTCTGTGAATGTGAGTTACCTTCAGGTGTCATATCCTTACTACAATAAAACTTTGCTCCTGGTTGCCTCTTTGGTATTATTATTCTCACATATATTTTATTTTTATATGTTACATGTCCAAAAATACGTTAATTTTAAACTGTTTCAGACGATTTCTTTTGAAATCAGAAGGGAAGAAAAGAAATACGCATTTTTCTCACCTTTTATAATTACAGACTTACCTTTACCTCCGCTCTTTGCTCTCTTGTGTGCACTTTTACTATCATTTAGGATCACTTCCTTTCAGCCTGAAAGATCTTTTTCAGCATTTTTTTGTAAGGTGGGTCAGCTAGCCAAGAATTTCCTTTTTGTTAATCTGGGAATGTCTTTATTTCACCTTCATTTTTGAAAGATAGTTTTGCTGGATAATAAAATCTTGATTCACATTTGCTTTTTAATTTCAGCACTCGCGGCATATCATTCCACTGCTTTCTAGTCTCCATTGTTTCTAATAAGAAGTCAGCTGTTAATTTTGTTGGAATCCCATGGTACATGTTGAATGGCTTCTTTCTTGCTATTTTCAATATTTCCTCTGTCCTTGGCTTTCAGCATTTTTACTATGGTATATCTATGTTTGGATCCCTTTGTGTTTATCCTATTTTGAGTTTTCTGAGCTTCTTAAAGGTGTCAGTTAATATTTTTGGTCAAAATTGGGAAGTCTTCAGCCATTATTCTGCTCCCTTTTCTCTCTCCTTTCTTTGTGGTTGGTGTGCTTAATAGTGTCCTACATTCCTCTGAGTTTCCTTTAGGTTTTCTCTCTTCTTTCTTTCCTGTGCTCTTTGGATTGCACAATCTGTACTGATCCCTCTTCAAGTCCACTGATTCTTTCTTCTGCCAGTTCAGATGTACTGTTGCTCAACTTAGTGAGTTTTTCATTTCTGTTATTACACATTTCAACTCTAGAATTTTTATTGGTTTTTAAAAAATATTTTTTTAAGGTTTATTCATTTTTGAGAGACAGAGAGAGACAGAGCATGAGCAGGGAAGGGGCAGAGAGAGAGGGAGACCCAGAATCTGAAGCAGGCTCCAGGCTCTGAGCTGTCAGCACAGAGCCCGACGCGGGGCTCGACCTCACAAACTGTGAGATCATGACCTGAGCCAAAGTCGGACGCTCAACCGACTGAGCCACCCAGGCGCCCCGAATTTTTATTGTTTTTTAAATAAGTTTTCTCACTTCATTGATAATCTGTATTTGATTATACATTGTTATCATAGCATCCCTTATTTACTAAATATTGTTAAAAATTCTTTGAACATATGTATACTCACTGTTTTGTATTCTTTGTTTATTAACTCTGGCATCCAGGCCCTCTCACAGGCAGTATATGTTGTCCGCTTTCTTCCTATGTATGGGTCATACTTTCCTGGGTTTTTTCCCCATGTTTTATAATTTCTGTTTAAAACTGGACATTTTAATATATTGTAGCGGACCTGG
Source organism: Prionailurus viverrinus (assembly GCF_022837055.1). NCBI lineage: Eukaryota > Metazoa > Chordata > Mammalia > Carnivora > Felidae > Prionailurus > Prionailurus viverrinus. The sequence goes on along the minus strand of NC_062569.1, from coordinate 6,897,673 downwards.
AACTTATTCCCTTTTCTCCTCTCTGGGGATTGTTTGGTGACTTGGCTAGACTATTCTAGTGAAGTCTATTCCCTCCTTTCCCTACCTCCCCTCACCACACACACACACACAAATGTGAAGTCTTTGGTGCCACTTTGGAGGGCACACCCTTGGGTTTGCTGGCCGTCACTGCAGGATGACAGTTATTTTAGTAGGTCTCTCTTTGACTGTCTCTTTCCACGATCTCTCTGTTACTCTGTCTGCCATATATGGCGTCACACCCAGATTTTAGGCTCAACTAATTGCTGGCTTAATTGCTCTACTGTTTTTGACGATACCACAGAGCATTGACTGCTCTGCAGTCTGACCTAATTAAATTCAGGTAGGGTTTACTTATTCGGCCAGTCTTGGAGATTTGTTCTGACCCCAGGGAGATTCTTCTCCTCCTCTTCCTCCTCCTCCTCCTCCTCCTTCTTCTTTAAAAAAATATTTATTTATTTATTTATTTATTTATTTATTTATTTATTTATTTTTTATTTATTGGAGGCACGCAAGCCGGGGAGGGGCAGAGAGAAGGGGACAGAGGACCCAAAGTGGGATCTGCGCTGACAGACCGACAGCAGTGAGCCCAGTGTGGGGCTCAAACTCACAAACTGCGAGATCATGACCCGAGCCGAGGTCAGATGTTCAACTGACTGAGCCACTCAGGTCCCTCCCCTCCGCCCCCAACCCAGGGAGAGTCTTCTCAGTTGTCTCTTTCCTCGGTTCTCTGTGGTGAACTTGCTGACCTGTGGTTTAGTTTGTTGCCTTTTTAAATTTATTTTTTTTATTTTTTAAGATTTACATCCAAATTAGTTGGAGTTTGTTGCTTTTAATGAAGAGCTACCAGTCTCTTCTTACTTGCTTACCGTCAAAATCTCTGTTGTTTTCAAGAATACCCTTAGGCTTGGACTCCCTCATGTTGTGTCAGATAAAGTCGATTCTTTTTTTTTTTTTTTTTTTTAATTTTTTTTTCAACGTTTATTTATTTTGGGGACAGAGAAAGACAGAGCATGAATGGGGGAGGGGCAGAGAGAGGGAGACACAGAATCGGAAACAGGCTCCAGGCTCTGAGCCATCAGCCCAGAGCCTGACGCGGGGCTCGAACTCACAGACCGCGAGATCGTGACCTGGCTGAAGTCGGACGCTTAACCGACTGCGCCACCCAGGTGCCCCTAAAGTCGATTCTTTTGTGGAGAGCTTCAAAGTTCTTGTTTCTTATGGAATGCCTCCTTTCATAGACAAGAGCCCTTAGCTACTAATGCAAGTGCTTGGAGGGGCAGTGGTCTCACATCTTCTCAGCTTCCCTCTTTGTAAAAAGAGGGAACCTCTTCCCTACAAACTAGCTGGCGTGAGGCTTATCAGGATTCCAGTATTCTCAGGCTGGGGAGCCTGGAATAGTCTCTGTCCTAGGAGACTGGTTGGAAAAAGAGAGCCCAAATTCTTGGCCACATTCACCAGGAACATGGCCTCGTCAACTCCGCATTGGAGAGGATAAGAAAAGCTAGTGATCTCTACCTGCTGATAAGATACATATCCCTTCCTTGGGGGCTGAGGGTAGAGGGAACCTCATCTTTGTCACAGCTGCCTCGAGTAAGGCTTCCATCAAACTGAGCTGGAAGGTGAGACAGAGAGGGGAAATCATGGCTCGATTGCCATGGACTCCTGCTGCTGTTCCTGAATTCTGAAGATTTTTTTGAATAAATGTTTCTTCCTTTGCTGTATGCCCTTAGGACAATTTCCAGAGACTCTAAGTGATTTCTTAAAAATATTTTTCCCCACTTAGGCTCATTTCTCTGGTGAACATGTCCACAGAGCTCCTTACATTGCCATTCAGGAAGTGAAACTCTGTATACTTTTGATTAAATCCTAAACTTACTCATTTTGATGACACTTCCAGATTACTATATGATTTTGTTTTTTTCTCAAGTAAATCCACCTCCTAGTAGTTAATTTACAGGGCTACTGATTTGTTTGTCTCCTCCTGTATTTCAGAGTCTTCATTTAAAATTTCATCTTTAGGGGCGCCTGGGTGGCGCAGTCGGTTGAGCGTCCGACTTCAGCCAGGTCACGATCTCGCGGTCGGTGAGTTCGAGCCCCGCGTCAGGCTCTGGGCTGATGGCTCGGAGCCTGGAGCCTGTTTCCGATTCTGTGTCTCCCTCTCTCTCTGCCCCTCCCCCGTTCATGCTCTGTCTCTCTCTGTCCCAAAAATAAATGAAAACATTGAAAAAAATTAAAATAAAAAAAAAAAAAAAGTAAAATTTCATCTTTAGTGAGAGGATCTGTCACTCTCTCTGCAGTCTAAGTTCTGTGATGTCTTTAATAGATACTTCTGGGGCAACCAGCGCAGAACCAAGTCTTAAATTGCCAACTGGAGATTCTTGTCTAATAGTGACACTAGACGTATTTCAGATCCAGTGGGTACCTTTACTCAGGTCTTATTGCTGAGGCCTTCCTTCCTTCTGCCTCCCTAGATAGGCAGCTGTGTATAATTGTAATTCCAAGCATTGACAACAACTTGTTTTGGCCTTCTCTCTTAAGTGCAAGAACTTCAACCCAGTCCACAGTTTCAAGCTTTGGACATAGCTGTGGTTCCCTTCCTCATATGGGGCACTTTTAGTTATCATTCTCTGCTACACACTTTAATTTTTTTTTTAATGTTTATTTATGACTGAGAGACAGAGAGAGACAGAGCATGAGCGTTGGAGTGGAAGAGAGAGGAGGAGACGCAGAATCTGCAGCAGGCTCCAGGCTCCGAGCTGTCAGCACAGAGCCCGACGCGGGGCTCGAACTCACAAACCATGAGATCATGTCCTGAGCCGAAGTCAGACACCCAACCGACTGAACCCCCTCAGGCGCCCCTCTCTGCTACACATTTTAAATTGTTACTACTTCATATTTCTGTTCTGTGTCTGGTCCATAGATACATTTACCTGTGTTTCGTGTGTGTGTGTGTGTGTGTGTGTGTGTGTGTGTGTAATGTGTCCATGCATGTGTTCAAAAGGGAGAAGTGTTCTTAAATTATGACCTTAGAGTGTCAGAGTCACAGGAATATTTACATACACCGTGACATCCTTCTTGATTATACCTGCAGGTGTAATCACATATACCTGCATGACTTTGTACATCTTTCTTGAATATACCCGCAGGTTGTCACACAAAATTTACTTTGTATTTTTCTGTAGTAATACATCTTCATTTGTCTCTTTATGCCCTTTTCTATTTCACTAAACCAACCCTCTGTACCCCAAAGAATAAAAAAAATTATTTTCCAAATTATTCTTCTAACATTTTTTACTCATCTATTTTTATATTAGTACATCAAATCATTATGGATTTTATTTTTACTGCATTCTGTATTATATTATTTTTTTCAGGGATAATTATACCAGCACCACTTTTTAAATAATTTATTATTTAGCCATCCCCTTCTGAATTATTTGGTGAATTTTGTACCAAAACCATATAGTTTTGCTTAAATGACTTTTGGGTAAGTTTCATTACCTGTTTCCTATGGTAGCTTTCCCAGAATTATTTTGTGTGGAGTTTCTCCAGGAGAGTTTTAAAAAGTGAAAAGAAAAGGAGTAAAACGTCATAATTCAAACTTGTTTTATCTCAAGTGAGCTGTCCAGGAGGAATATTAATTGTACTTAATTGGCCTCCTCTGTGTCAGGCCTATGAACTCCCTCAGGAGACCAAGACGTCTACCAGCCCAGGAGCTCAAAGTGTGGAAATTGATGTGTTCTCTGAAGGTGACATTTATCTGTCAGCACAGAACCCCCGAAAGGTAATTTTCCCAGGGTGCTTCCAGGAGGAACCTGTGGCTTATCCATACACATTCTCCAAGACAGTCACTATGGCTATCAAGACTAATGCGGAACCAATTGCCAGAGTCAGATCTTAAGCAAAGGTGTAGGCCAGGGTTTCTTAACCTCTCCACTAAGACATTTGGGGCATGATAATTCCTCATGGTGGTAGGTTCTTCTGTCTACTGTAGGATGTTTGGCAACATTCGTGGCATCTACCCACTGGATGCAAATAGTATCCCCCAGTTGTGAAATCAAAAGTGTCTCTAGACATTGTCAAAATGTATCCTGGAAGACAAAAATCAATAAGAGCCACTAACATAGGCCTACTCTTCCAGGGATTGAGAGAGCTGAAAATTAGTCTCAGTAAAGTAGCCTTCACCTCATCACCCAGCTTCCCTATTTGGAGTTAAGTAGTGTATCAGAGATATGATTTGGGGGGGGGGGAGGTTGAGACACTGTATCTTCATATACCTTGTCTTTTTTCAGCCAGGGGAGAGCAGTTAGGAAATTCTCTCCTAATGTCAGGGGTACTCAGAGCACTTTTTAGAAACACCCAATGAGAGGGACACTTTCTAGAAACCCCTATACCTGGAATCTTTGTCTAGCTGGCTTTATTCCTAAAATGTCGCACACTAAGGTATTAGGTGCTACCATGGTGAGAGACAGTCTTGGTAAATGATTCCCTTTTTCCTTTGTTCTCATGTGCAGAAGTCTGATACCACCAGTGTTTTCTCAGAATGTAGCACCATTGATCCACAGGATCCTTTTGCAAGGGTACCGGAAATGGTTCCCAAAAAAGAACCAGAGAGATGTTTTCCCAAAGGTAAGTGGCAGTGTTCCTGCATCCAGTTCGCAGAACATTTGGAGGAAATTCTGTTTTCTTGGAAGCTCTGTAGATGCCTTCTTTCTACTTCTACTGGAGACAAAAGTGAAGAGAGGGCATCTATCAATTCTTGGGGCCATTATCAGATCCAGGCAAAGGAGATTTCAGGAAATTCTTGATTTAGGTGGGCTCAACTTATATAACCTAACAACTGGGGTAGAAACTCCAGAAAACTTGCCTGAGCTTAATTTTGGCCTCTCCACTTACTAGCTGTGTGACTTAATTTACTTAGCCACTCTGTGCCTCATTTATAAGATGGCTATAATACTAGTATCTACTGCAAAGGGTTATTGTTAGTATTAAATGAGTGAATGTAAATCACCTTCTAGAAGAGTATCTGGCATATAATAAGCAATCAATAAATGCAGTCTCTCCTGATTCCTTGAGTAGTTATAGTGGTTCGTTCCTATGTGCCTTTATTATTTCCTATATTCATGTAGGGAATTTATTTGTGTCTGTCTCTCTTGTGAGGTCCTTAAAAACATAGGCAGTGACTTAATATTGTATCTCTAGGGTGAGAATGGAATCTTTCCTAGATTATGGGCTCAACATAGATAGATAGATAGATAGATAGATAGATAGATAGATAGGGACTTAAGTGAATGAATGAATCTAAAAATTAAAAATTTCTCCATAAGTTTGACACTAGACCGGTCTCAGACAAGACACCAAGAATGGTTTCAAACATATTCCAGGTTGTTTGACGGCCCCCCAACTTCTCACGGGGTCAGAAGTCAGGGTAGGAATAGATCACCGTTCTCCTGACTTACATTTGGACTGGTCTTTGAGGTATGCACAGGTTGTCAACAGTGGAGCTGGAGAAGAAAGGTTGGTTTCAAGAAGGGAGGGGTGGCATAAAAGAAGAAATAACCTTTCAGGGAGATTGACCTATTGGTGTTCTAAACAATGGAGGATGGCAGGGGCAGACTGAGGAGACCTCACGGTTGCTTAGGAAGATGATGAGGAAGGGAGTGGAATGTTGTGATCACTGTGAAATTAGCATCCACAGGACTTGGAGGATGGGCGGAGGAGACAAGGGGAGAAGGGTGATGTGATTCATGCCGAGGGCTCGTGTGTGTTGAAGGCAAATGTTCAGCTATGTGTAAGCACCTCGACAGTGGATCAGATTCTCCCCTGTGTGGTTTGGGTGGTTCACAGAGCCTGTGCCCCTCCTTGCCTCATTCCCCTCAGTCCTTAGGACACAGTTTACTATTGCCAAAAGAAATTGCAGTATAACAAACAGCCATGCAGCCCCAGTGGCACACAAGAGTGAACGTGCATCTACATGATTCCGCTCATCTAGGCTGGTATCTCTGCTGATTTTGGCTGGCTGTATTCGTATGAGTGGTAATGACTGGGAGCCGGCCAACCTAGCCGGGGCTTGCCTGGGCCACTTGGTTCTGTACCACATGTCCATCCTCCTTCTCCTGAAACCAGTGGGCTGGCCCAAATATTCCTTTCTTATGGAAATGGTCCTGGAGAGCAAGTGGAAACATGCACGGCCTGTTAAGGCCGAAGCTCGGACCTGGCATGTGTGACTTTCACTCTGCTCTATTGGCCACATCAAGTCATATGGCCAAGCCCAGAGCTGAAGGGTTGGAAAACGACTTACACCTCTTTCTTCAGTGGGAAAAATTGCAAAGGTAAGGGATAAACATAAAGGCAGGGATGAAGAGTTAGGATTATTAATACAGTTCAAGGCAGGCACTAATGATAATGCTACTGCTTCTTTCTTGCAGGCCTGGGTCACTGCTTCCCATGCTGTGCCACGGACAAGAGAAAGTCCCACTGGATCATTTGGTGGAACCTGCGGAAAACCTGCTACCAAATAGTGAAACACAGTTGGTTTGAGAGCTTTGTTATCTTTGTGATTCTGCTGAGCAGTGGGGCACTGGTAAATTATCACGGTCTTGTGGGAACATTGGGGATCAAGGCAGCTGGGCTACATTCTGACATGGGGCTGTGAATGTGGGGAGACAAGGCAGAAGCGGGATCTCTGCTGCTGGGCCCCCTCAAGGGCAAGATTTTACCCAAATTCTAGAGTCATGCTCCAACTGCCAAGTCCCCAAGCCAAAGGCACTTTACCTGTGGGGAAGCGTGACTCAAATCAGCACTTTAAAGTGGCTACTGGAGCCTGCCCTTGACCCCAGGCCTGTCCCTCATTCTTGGAGAATTTCTAGACATTTTCACTGTATCCTACATATTTCTTCCTCTGGACAGCAATGTTTCTACCTCTCTTTTCCAGAAGAACATAGAGCTGCTCTCCAAAAGGTAAAACATTAAGAGGGAAAGGCTACAGGGACCAGATGAGGATATAATCTGTTGTCTTGGTATTTTCCACCACTCATGTTCCCTTGGGAGGAGAAACAAAGAGATACTGCTTTATGTACATGGCAGATCCTTCTAGATTGAGGTGTCAGGTGTGTCCCAGTGAGGTTTGGAAATAACTCCAAATCCATTGGCCTCCATAGCATATATCCTTCCTGCTCTCTCTCCTCACCTTTTGGTCCTTGCCTTCTCTTTGCCTCCCACCCTTGAGTGATAGTATCTTCTTCCTTACTACCTACATGTTTCTCTCTCCCTTTCCCTTCGTCCCCTTCTATCTTGTGTTTTCCCTTAAAATGGACAGAATATATAACTAAACTCTCTTACTATTTGGTATGTAAGGGAATGGAACCTTAGGTTCTCCCTTATTGATTTGGGGTCACAGAACATTAAGTCACTAGCCATTGGAAGGGACAAGGAAATGTCTTGCTTCGTCACCACTGCTTTCCTGGCTAGTGCTTTACGTTTGTGTGATCTCCAGGTGAAAGCAGATAAGTGCACGCTGGGGCCCGCCAGACCCTATGATCAGCACCCGTCTCCATTTATCTACTTGCGGTACAAATTATTTCTCAAGAAAAAAAAAAGTGACCTTTTCTAAACCGTATCAGAGAAGTCTCCTACTTTCTGTCGCGAACCCTCGGTCTAGGATCCCCTGAAGTCTTCTGGGCTTACATTTTCACTGGCTATTTACCTTATTCGAGTAATAGGGCTCTTCATTTATTCCACAATGGTAATTGGTGTCTACCAAACCCTGTGTTACTCAGTGGGAAAGCACGGTGTTGTCAGAAGGCCAGGGAGACATGGTACTCTCCTTCTAGTTCTCATCTTTGTTATGTTAAGAGGAGTGTAGGTTGGACAAAGCAAGACTGAACACACAATGTTGAGGGTTATAGGAGAGGGACTCGGGTCTAGTTCCACTTAACGTATCTGCAGAGAAAGGAAGACAGGAAACATCTGGTCTCTTGCCACTGTCTGTGCTGTGTGGACCAGCAGCCTTAGTATCACTTGGAAACTTGTTAGAAATGCAGTCTTGGGCCCACCCCAGGCCCGCTGAAATCAGAACCTAGATGCTTCGGGACTCATTAGAGTTTGGGAAGCCCTGGTCTGGACAACTGTGTAATAATGGGAACTTCCTGGACAAGGAAATGTCCTCATTATAATGTGGGAGCCTCCAAAGCTCAGTTGCTAACATTGGCCTACTCTTCTGCAGAGCAAACAGATCTGCTGAGCCAGCTTGCTGCTCAGCTTCCAAAATGACAGAGGAACTGAGCTTCCACACCATTCCCATTTGTCTGTCTTTAAGAGGCAAACACACAGATAAGTCCCTGACTTCCAGGAGCAGGGAGTCTAGTAGGGAAGACAGATGGGGTCCAAGAATTATAGACCAGGACCATAGTGATACACTCAGAGAAGCAGTGGATGACATGGGACCATGTAGAATGGGCATCCAACTCATTCTTGGTGGAAGAAGGACAGTTTCCTATGGAAAATATCAGCCAAACTGAGACTTCAAAAATGATGAGGAGATGACAGGGGACAAGAGGAAGTGGAGGGTCTTCTCCAGTCAAAGCCCACCTAGGAGTTGAAAGTCAGACTGTTTTATTCTTTTGCATTATTGTTCCCTAGGGCCATGGGGCCGTGGGCTTACCTTCGTACTCAACAAGAGGACCGATTTCTTTCTTGCCTTCAGTGTTTGCCCAGATGTCTTGACAGGTTCAGTACTAGGTCCCCTTATCTTCTTTTTTTTCATTCTCAGTTTTTAGCCTAGTTATATAGACCCCGAAGAATCACATATGCACTTTGAATGACGGAGATGCTTGCATGTAGCATGAAAAAGAGTCTCTTCAGAAGCTAAGGCGTCTCATTTTCATGATCACACTGAACGAATGTTTCACGTTCAAAGTAATTTACACTAGCCCAGAGCTTCCTCAACTTTTGCATGTGTTGGTACACATAAAAATGAGCACATGCATCGTGAGCACAGGGGTAAGTGGTAAGGCTGTTTGCGGTAGGTCGTTGGCATCAGGGTTGGCAGGATTTAGAGTGGGAGCTAAGGTGTTTGGACCTAAGGTGTTACAGGCAATGGAGAGCCACTGAATAGGGCTACTAAAGTAACTAGGAGGATGAGAGAGATGGAGTATTTCACTGAGTGGTTCTGGAAACGTTGGCAAGATATTGTTGACAAGAGTTGGAAGGATCAGGAAGATCAGGAAATTGTGTGGTGATCTGTTACAAAGATGTTTTCATATTTCAGGGGTCAGTGATGAGAACCTAGGGAGCTCTTGTGGCAATGGAAGTCTAGAAATAGGATCTTCCTTCTTGTGGTTTTACTTACTCAAGGAATTGATTCCACTGAGACATTTCATCCTTAATACCTTTTGAGCAAAGCCTTGTCACCAAAAGAGATACTAGTTTATTCAAATAAGGAAGAAAAATTAAAAAGCAAAGTCCTCAAGCAGTTCTGTGCAAATATTCAACCTGGCCCATGGCTATGCTTTATCATTTCAGGTATTTGAAGATATTCACCTTGAGAAACGACCCAATATCCAAGCATTACTTAATTGTACTGACCATATTTTCACATACATTTTTATCCTGGAGATGGGTCTAAAATGGGTGGCCTTTGGATTTGGGAAGTATTTCACCAGTGTCTGGTGCTGGCTTGACTTCATCATTGTAATTGTAAGTTTGCCATGTCTGTGTCCCATGCGGGCAAGGGTTGGGGGGAGGGGAGGGGTGGGCATCATACGGGAGCTGCCTTTCCTGTGTGCCTTATATGGGTGCCTCTCCAAAATATTTTTCTTCACAGTACTTGCAAATAGTCGTCCTCTACCCATCAGCAGTCCCGTCTGTTCTGGGTCACATTCTTCACACTGCACTTCATATTCTCACCACCCCAGCCCTTTCCATGATGACTCATCCAGTTCTCTCCATAAACGCTGCTTATGTCTGATGTATGCCTAGAATAATATTGAGTGTCCTACCCTTTTCCTTCCAACTTTCTATTTTCTCTGAAGACTTCTCAAAGCAGGTCAGAAGCCAGTAGACTAAGCTGGTCTCCCTTTTGATTGTCAAGCAACATAAGAACCTTCTTTCATTTAATCTGCACATCAGTGCTCTGGCTTAAGCAGAGTTATACATCACCTACCAGATTACGGACAAAGAACTTTGAAGCTCAGGTGGTTAGCAGCTTGCTTCAGATGACACTGGGACTCACACCTTGGTCTGTGTGATGCTAAAGCTAATAATAGTATATCACACTTATCAAAAGCTTTGTCTGTACCAGGTACTCTGCTATATGCTTCACATGCACTCTCTCTTTTAGCTATCACAACCACTCAGTATGGTAGGCACTATTACTTTTCTCATATACGCAGGAAGAAACTAAGTCATAGAGAAGTTAAGAAACATGTCAAAGATTGGCTAGAAATGGCGGAAGTGAAACTCAAAAACCAAGGAAGCCTCACTCTAAAGCCCTTGATTTTCACATTGATATCCTTTCTACCATGAGCTAACTAGTTAGACTTTGTCCCTGCTATTTAAAGAAGTAGACATGATACGTGCATAAACCATGTGGTCAGCATACCTATTTGGAGAACCATGTTGCTAATGTTGGTGGACACACCCAAGCGTCCGTCGACTCATGAATGGATAAAGAAGATGTGGTATATATGTACATAGTGGAATATTACTCAGCCATCAAAAGAATGAAATCTTGCCATTTGAAACAATGTAGATAGAACCAGAGTGTATTATGCTAAGCGAAATAAGTCACACTGAGAAAGACAAAAACCATATGGTTTTACTCATGTGTGGGATTTAAGAAACAGATAAACATATGGGAAGGGGGAAAAAGGGAAAGAGGGAAACAAACCATAAGAGACTCTTAACAATAAAGAACAGACTGAGTGTTGCTGGAGGGGAGGAGGGTAGGGAGATGGGCTAGATGGGTGGTGGGCATTAAGGAAGGCACTTGTTGGGATGAGCACTGGGTGTTGTATGTAAGTGATGAATCACTGAATTCTACTCCTGAAACCAGTATTGCACTGTATGTTAACTAACTAGAGTTTAAATAAAAATTTAAAAAATTATTGGTGGACACAAGTAGCCATGTGTTTCAGGCATTTTAGAAAGGCAGCAGTGCTATGGGAGCTCCAACAGGAGTGATAAAAGGAAATAAATATATCCACGTCTGTCAACCCTGTCAGTTTCCAGGGTGCAAATCATTCCGAATCCATTATCTTCTTTTATAGTGAAGAACCCATAAGACAGTGGACAAATGATTGGCATCTCCATTCTAGGGACCTGTGGTCCACTGACCTCAACTCAGGAAACTGATCCTAAACCTCTCTTGTCTGTGCTTTTTCTGTGTAACCTTAAGCAAAGTGCTTCCTTCTTTTGACATAAATCTTCACATTAATAAAAATGAGAGTATAGACTTTTTACCGAGTGCCAAAATTTGACCAGATACAAAATGGAAAGCATAAATCTAACAATAACCATTTAAAATACCAAAACAGTAGTTCAATACCACACTGTCAAAAAAGGCACCAGGCCGAGATGGTTTTACAGGCAAGTTGTATCAAACTTTCAAGGAGTAGTGCTATATACTGAATGTTTGCATCCCCTAAAATTCATATGTTGAAACGTAATCCTCAATGTGTTCCTATTTAGAGGTGTTTATTAGGTTACGAGCTGAGGTTATGAGGGAAGAGCCCTCATGAATGGAACTACAGCTGCTATAAAAGAGAACCCCACAGAGCTTCCTCACCCCTTCTGTCACGGGAAGACACAGGGAGAAGAAAGCAATAGGTGAGCCAGGATGTGGCCTCTCACCAGACAGTGATTCTGCTGACACCTTGATCTTGGTCTTCCCAGCTCCAGACTGTGAGAAATAAATTTCCATTATTTATAAGCAACCCAGGCTATGATATTCTGTTACAGCAGCCTGAACTAAGATAGGCAGTTACCCCCAACCTTATTCAAATTGTTACAAAGAATAAGAAAAGAGAGGAAGCTTACAAACTTTACTTAATGAGACAAGTATAACCTTGATAACAAAATGAACGGAACAAGGAAAGAAATAATCTTATAATTATATGCTTTATAAATCCCAGACAAGGCACTGGATAAGTGTGGTCCACTATTGCTATTATTAGCTGTAGCATCACATAGGCCAGGGTGTGAACGCCAATTCCACTTGAAGTAAGTTGTTAATCCTCTGGGCTTTGGGTTTCCTTGTCTGTAACATGGTAGGTGATATAAAATGTACTTAATTCAGAAAATTATTGTGCAGATTAAATAAGAGAATGTCCGTGAATAATCCTTTTACACTGCTTGTTAATCAGCATTGTGTAAAATGATCTTTATAATTTTGAAGTAGAAAAATAGAGGGGCGCCTGGGTGGCTGGCTCAGTCGGTTAAACATCCAACACTGGATTTCGACTCAGGTAATGATCTCACAGTGTGTGAGTTGGAGACCTGCACTGGGTTCTGCACTGACAGCAAGAAGCCTGCTTGGGATCTTCTCTCCCTCTCTCTCTTCCCCTCCCCTGCTTGCATGCACTCTGTCTCTCAAAATAAATGGTCGGACTTAAAAAAAAAAAATGTATGTAAAAAGAAAAATACAAACACAACCACAAGAACATAATTGAATTCAACTATCCCAAAATGTAAAACTTCTGGGTTTTTTATTCAGTAGAATTGTAATTATAAAGACAGGCTAGGGCCTGGAGACAGTATTTGACATATACATAACAGAAAATTATTATCCATAGTATAAAAAACTCCCTACAGCTCTTAAGAGAAAGACAACCCAATGTAAGAATGGTAGAAGGATGCAAACAGGTAATTCACATAAGGAACTCAAGTTGTAATAAATAGATGAAGACATACATACTAGCTGCATCACCAGTTAGCCCAGAAGTACACGTTAAAATGAGAAACTGTGTTACTCATCAGACTGACAAAAATTTTAAAGTTGGAAAATCTCTAATACTTAGAAAGATATAAGAAAATGGAATCTCTAATCGCTGCTACTAATGTAATAAAACTTCAGGGACATTTTTGCAGTATTTTTTAAAAAGGTTTATTTGTTTATTTTGAGAGAGAGAGAGAGAGAGCAGGACAGAGGGACAGAAGGAGAGAGAGAATCCCAAGCAGGCTCCACACTCAGCACCGAGCCTGATGTGGGGCTCGATCCTGTAACCCTGGGATCATGACCTGAGCTGAAATCAAAAGTCAGACACTTAACCAACTAAGCCACCCAGGTGCCCCAGAAAAATCTTGCACTATTAAGTAAACTTGCAAATGAGCCCAATTTGTAATTTACTCTCCAGAAATACCACTTCTAGTTAGACATGTAAGGAAAATTCTTGAGTACGTAGGCAGGAAAAATGCATACAGCTGTCCAGTTTGTTGTTCATAGCAGCAAAGAAATTGAAATAACCTAGATCCTCACCAAGGGGGGATGGACCCATAAAATATGAATATTTATATACTGTAATATTTTACAACAGTTAAAAGGAATAAACCACAAGGAAAAAAAGATATGTATCAAAATGGTGACTGTTCACACGGTGCGGACTGATAAATGCAAGCTAGATAGGAAAAAAAGATAAGATAAAAAGCAGCAGAAGACTGTAGAGTGGGAAAGAATGCGGGTGTTTTTATGTCTGCGTGTCTCGTCGGTGCTTCTGAATCTAGTGGAACGGAGACTGGGGTTCGGATTCCAGGTGAAAAGGTGTACAATGTCCCTCTAGGGGCCCTTCTTCCCCACCCATAACAGCTACTGGGTAAAGCCAGAAGAACCGTTAAGCTGTGCTGTTCTTTTCCCTCTTGCCAGGAACCAGGTAGAAGGAGTATTTGTGGAAAAGCTGCTGAAATAACTCTCCCGACAGGCAGTGCCGTTACAAACAAACAGCCTATTTTAGGAAACCTTTATAAATAAGAGCATTTTGAATCGATAATTTTTTTTTAACATTTATTTATTTTTGAGACAGAGAGAGACAGAGCATGAACGGGGGGAGGGCCAGAGAGAGAGGGAGACACAGAATCGGAAGCAGGCTCCAGGCTCTGAGCTGTCAGCCCAGAGCCCGATGCGGGGCTCGAACTCACGGACCGCGAGATCGTGACCTGGGCGAAGTCGGACGCTCAACGGACTGAGCCGCCCAGGCGCCCCTGAATCGATAATTTTTTAAAAGCTGAATTACCCATTTAAAAATTTTGTCATTCTGCCATACCAACTCACTTAATTTCTCTGAATTTGCCAGTATTTTACTACTACGATGAGATTGGCGGGATTAGTGGGGAATGGTTTTAGATAATAGCGAACTCTAATATCAGCATAGTCAGTTGTAGGATAACTCACTTCCTGTCCCGCTGAGCAACCCGTCTTGCAAGCTGAGCCTCTGCATAATCGATGAGAGTGACTGGAATCCACAAATGGTGGTGTGCAACTTAAGCTCATTATATTTAAGTTTCAATTTAGTGTGTTTATAGAGCTATCCAGTCCTTAGTCCTGACTCATTGGGAAGAAGTATGTTGGGAGAGAAAATTGGATTGAATTCCCCCCCAAATTTAACTGAGTGAGGGGAAATACTAGCAAACAATTTATTATTTCATTGTAACTTTTTTTTAAAAATTTTTTTTCAACGTTTATGTATTTTTAGGACAGAGAGAGACAGAGCATGAACGGGGGAGGGGCAGAGAGAGACGGAGACACAGAATCGGAAACAGGCTTCAGGCTCCGAGCCATCAGCCCAGAGCCCGACGCGGGGCTCGAACTCCCGGACCGCGAGATCATGACCTGGCCGAAGTCGGACGCTTAACCGACTGAGCCACCCAGGCGCCCCTCTCTTCATTTTTCTTGCTAAACTGCTTGAGATTAGGTTGCAGGCACCACACCTCTTTACCCCTAAACATTCCAGTGTGTATTTCCTGAGAACAATGAAATTGTCTCACATGGTCACAGCACAATTATCAAAGTTGGGAAATTTAACGTGACTCAATAGTAAGATCCATACACATTTTCTAATTTTGTCAATCGTTTCAATAAGGTCCTTTATGGTTAATTCTTTCTATCCACCTGTGTCACCTTCCCTCACCTACCCCTAGTCCAGGATCCAATTCAGGACCCTAAGTGACACATCATTGTCATGTCCTTTGGTTTCCTTTAACAATTTCTCACTTTTCTTTGTCTTTCATTAAACAAATCATGTAAGTGCATTGCCCTCACCTGCATGGGTTGTAGCTTTGGCAGACTGGAGCAAAAATAGCCTCTTCACTTGCCTTCCGACTTCTAGAAGGCTGGCTGGCTTCTGTTTCTGGATAATCCACTGAGGATACCCTGTGTCTGCTTCTCAGAATGAGGGCTACCAGCCCCCCACTGGCTTCCCTGGGAGCCAAGTCAGGTACACTACCTATCGCTTCTCTTCCCACCAGGTCTCTGTGACCAGTCTCATCGACCTAAAGAGCTTGAAGTCCTTCAGGACTCTACGAGCACTGAGGCCCCTGCGCGCACTGTCCCAGTTTGAAGGAATGAAGGTACGTTCTTCAGCACACGGGAGGAAGGTCAGCTGTCAGGGAGAAGTGGAAACACCAATCGTTCTTCTTGGGCTGGGCTTCCCTTAAATCATCAAGCTGTTTCTGGACTCCTTCCTACCTAACGTGCTGTTTAGAATTTGAGAGATGAAAAATTTAGGACGTAGCGTGCATTCTGTGGTAGGCAAGATGGGTTCCGGCTTTCCTTCAATCCTAGGGCAGGTGTCCCATAGGTCTGTGACACTGTCATCAGGGGACACTTCTCAAGTGATCCTCAGTGACAAGAGAAACGGGTCCGTATGGAGCCGAGAGCAGGGCTTGTCCTAGGATGCGGGGTTGGGAGTTTGAGGGTAGAAAGTAAAGACAGACCCTAAGAGGTCCAGTCCTGCACATCAGGCCCATCCTGAGATCCAGAGCTTGGTGAGTCCTACTTTTTCTTCCGTTTTCTTTTTTAAGGTGGTCGTCAATGCTCTCATAGGTGCCATACCTGCCATTCTGAATGTTTTGCTTGTCTGCCTCATTTTCTGGCTCATATTTTGTATCCTGGGAGTAAACTTCTTCTCTGGAAAATTTGGAAGATGCATTAATGTATCAGATACAAACTCAGTTATAAATTACAGCGTTGTGGCAAACCAAAGTCAATGCGAAAGTGGAAATTTCTCTTGGGTCACCCCGCCGGTCAACTTTGACAATGTAGGAATGGCCTACCTTGCCCTCTTGCAAGTGGTAAGTGCCGTTGGTATATTTTTTACTCGGAGGAGAGAAACCTTAAAAGAAGCATAAATCGTTTCTCGGGTTAACGAAAAACACAGTGACTGCATTGAGCTGGTGGAATCGAATCCCAGTTCCTCATGTGGAAGCCAGTGCCCTCTGGAACTGCCCCCCACCGAGTGTCTCCAACTTTCTTGTTTACTGAGCCTCAACCTCCACGCAAGGCCCTGTACATCTCTCACCCTGTCCCGTATGGCGCCTTACTCTCCAGAGCCAAACAGGAGCGGAGACTCAGTTGCTAAGCAGCACTTCTTTGTTGGAAGTCAGTCCTCTGGTCAAACCACGGTTGCCAGGGCTTGAACAGCACAAACATGAGGCACAAGGGAAGCCTCAGCCAGGCTCTTTCCAGCAGCTTTAACAAAGCTTCTCCAGAAATTTTTAAGGCAGGAATTTCTTAAAAAAAAAAAACAACTCTTTATTTTGTATAAATGAAGAAGAAAAAAAAACCCCACAAGACACCCATAGTCTGAATTCCTTTCTAAAGGAAAGGAATTCTCTTTCACCTGGCCATTCTGTCCTGGAAGGGTGGGGCATCGTCTTAGATGCATCTGCCCACTGGGCCTTGCTTGCTGTTTTATGGCACTCATCTGTAGATAGCAAGTCTCTGTGTTCATGTTTCTCTGCTTTTGTTACAGGCAACATTTAAGGGCTGGATGGATATCATGTATGCAGCTGTCGACTCCAGAGGGGTGAGCTCGTGTTCTGCCATGTTATAGAGAGTGCCAGGGTCACATCAGGGATGTTATCACTACACGGTCTAGAACTTCCCACGTCGTAGTTCCACTGGCTAGCATTCTTGCCCTGTTTTCCTTGGGACAAACACTATGAAATAGGGATCAAAAAAAAAAAAAGTTTCCATTCATCTTCTGATGAGTATTCCATTCCGTTCTGCTCCAAAGCCCAGTCCTGTTTCTCCAGAGTGACCAAGGAACAACCTCTCACGGAGGAGAACTTGGACAAAAGGGATTTGGGATGCTTTGGAGCCAGAAGCAACAGAATCACAGAATGCCTTGATTTTCCTCTCTCACTTCTTTTCCAAATGGGTATACAGGCAGAAGCCAGATTTCAAAGGGTGCCAGGCAAGGGCTGTTGGGAAGACCTTACAGACGGACTGCGTCTGATAAGAGAGGCTTCCCATGGCTACAGTCTCTCCAGAGACTAAACGGGCTTTTGGCGATTGCCACCTGTTAAATTCTAGTTAAGTAAGAAGTAAAATCATGGATTCCCAAAGTTGGAAGGGTACTCAGCCATCTAGGCCATTTCTATTTCCCAGTAGGGAAAACCGAGGAGTAGAAAGGAAGAATGCTGCCCAAAGCCATGGAGTAAGCAAATGGTTGAATCAAGAATGGAGCCAGCATTATTTTTTTCCTGTCGTCACACACATGTTGTTCTGTTTGAGAGTCTGCAGGATTGATGCCTGGCACATAGTAGATGTTCAATACATGTGAGCTGGTAGAGGCATCACTGGGGGTGTGAGAAGTGGTACAGTAGTAAATTATAACAAACGCAGTATTTTAAAGTATTAATGTGCTTAATTTTTGTCTTTTGAGTATATGACCTTCACCCTAGTTTACCTTAGGCATCCATTTGCCTTGAGGTGGAGATGGGGGATGGGGAGGGAATCGTATGCAGAAGTCTGCAGGAAGCGTGGCTTACGTATGTTCCCTGAGCGAATGATAGGTGGGTGGCGGTGGGTGGAGGGATGCCCATCCTGATGCTGGTCCTGGGACATTATAGCTGGTATGTGCTGGCACCTAGCATGATGATACCCTTGTCTGTGTAGTCACAGAGAATCTTGCGGGTCTCAAATATTGGTGAAAACATGGGCCTTTCTCCCCCCTTAACTCTTCCTGGCCTTAAACACTGACTCTCTGTCATGTCCTCTACTTGGCTCCCTGGCCCAGCAGGCTACTCCCATCACTTACCAAAAGCCCATCAGGGCGGGCCCATGGCTATCAACTCCATTTCCCAGCCTCATGAAAACTGAGAAGTTTGAGAGACTCTTTCTGTCCAAGTATGCTACTCTAACCTCTTAAGTCATCCTGCCTACACAATGTATCCCAGACCTTCCCAGCAGCAGCTTCCTTTTAGAAAAATACAGAAGTTGAGCAAAACTATCCTCTTTCCCCCCTTCATGTTCCTTTCAATTTACTGAATCCCAAGTCCCCTCTCCAAACCCATGGAGGGAGAATCAGGATACACATCTCATGACTCTGATGTTCTCTGTCGCTCTACTGCTTTTTCTGGGTACAAGAGAGGTGAGCTTTTATCATTTACTTTCCCTAGTTGAACCTCCCTTTGCAGGATGGTTAGCCTGCATTATAACCTTATTTTAAATGTCAGATGCTGAGTGGTGATTCTTTCCATTATATAGTTTTTGTACTAATGGCTACCCTTAGTTCAAACAAATGGACATCTCAAGCCAATTGGGACCAAGGCCAGGTACTCTTCAAGGCAAAAGACAAAAATATTTTCAAATATTACCTTCATTACATTAGTCTGTGTGGTGGGTATTAAATAGCAAACATCATAAAAACATTGAACAAGTGACAGAGCTATCAACACTCATAGATATATCTTCGCATGCAATCTGAAGAAAGAAAAGAGAACTCTTCCTGCCACCTGTCCCCAAACTGCATAAAGCCAATGACAATGTGAAGAACTTGGACAAAGGGGATTTTGGATTCTTTTGGTCACACCTTGAGTTGGGGGAAGTTAGTTGTGGTCCATTTTTGCGTCTGCTCTAGAGCTTGATTATTAATTCACTCATCCATCCATCCATCCATCCATCCATCCATCCATCCATCCAAGGTGTATTGAGAATCTACATGTCACATGTCACAAAGTATGCCCAAAGTATTCCCAGTAAACTGGGAATTCAAGAGTGACCGGGCACAAGCACAGACTAAATACAACAGTGGTCTCTATATGAAGGATGTAGCTGTTCATCAAGAGTTGGTAGTCACCTCTGCCTGAAGGGACTGTGCCCCTTCTCCAGTGGCCTCATCTCCAGTCTGGCTCCTTCCAGTTATGTGTCCATATAGACATTCTAGAGACCTTCTCAAAGGACACATGGGGTCATGCCATTCCCCAATCTTACAACCCTTTCATGATTCTCTATTGCTTAGGAGAAAAAAGCCTACGCCTCTTTTCACATGCCCTCCCCATTGCATGGTACAACTTAAGCCCCTCAAGGGGAAGCTTAAAGAGGGTCTCCCTGCACGATCCATGGCTGGTTGGAGGAGGCTGGGGAGCTAAAGCTCCTGCCGAGAGACACTGTGGTCTTTTAGATAAGGTAGTTAAGATGGCTTCTAATTTTCTCCAGTAATTGTTTTCTTTTCTTGTTTAAAAAAACTCCCTAACAGAAAGAACTACAGCCAGGGTTTGAGGAGAACCCACAAAACTACCTTTTCTTCGTGGCTTTTATCATCTTTGGCTCATTCTTTACTCTGAATCTCTTCATCGGTGTTATTATTGACAACTTCAACCAACAGCAGAAAAAGATAAGTATGGGGGTTGTTCTGATTTGGTGGTTTTACGTCTTCCCCAAAGGGCTTGGAAGGAACACAATGCTGATCTAGATTGTGGTGCAAAGCATCATCTGCATGGGAACAAAGCCACCTGGAGAAGATTCTTGGAGATATGGCTGAAAAGAGATTGAGGATAGCTGGTTTCTATTAAATCGCTGCGTTTATTCTCCATTCTACCCCCTTACACAGAGGACATTGTTGAACCCCAACAGAAAAACACGTACTAGGATTAGTATTTATGACTCTACAGTCATATTTAAGTAACCTTTCAAGTGTACCTTGTAATCCAAGATAAAAAGAAGAACTCTCCTTTTCCAGCAAACTTGTGTCCTGGCTCCCAGCACGCGAGTCTCGGCAGATTTTGTGAACATACTTGGAAACAAGTCGGTTGGGAAAGAGGCGGGGTTTTTTTAGGGAGATTTTTTTCGTCATGCATTGTAATAAACAGATGTGTATTTTTTTTCTGATTCTGTAGTCTATAAGGGGATGTTTAGTGAATGCGGAAAATAAAAGAAGACTAAAAAAATTTAATCGCCACTAAGGTGGTCACTAGATGATAACAGTTTTAGAGTAAGCCTCCTCAGTTACTTTCTCACTAAATATGTATTCCTTGTACATGGTTGAGATGACACAATATTTTTAATTTTGTAGCACCCCCTTCCCCATTAGTACTGAGCCCATGTGATGAAATCATCTCTATTGTGAGAATTTTCAGGGCTGAATTGCATCTCATATTATAGATAGATAGTAACTTATCTTAATCACTCCCTTCTTTTTTGGACATTTAGGTCATTTCTAAATTTCTTGCTCTTCTGAAACTATCGTGAACATTCTTGAAATTCTCTCTGTATCTGTGATTATTTTCTCAGGATAAGTTTCTAGAATTTAAGGCATTAAACATATATTGTCAAATAACCTTCCAGAAATGCTGTGCTCGGTGCTCCTTGCAACAGGATTGCAAGATACAAAAATGCCTGTTTGCTCTGTTCTCATCATTCGTATTTTTATAATTTTTCGTTTCCAGCTTGATGGGTAAAGGTGTTATTTCATTGTTTTATATTCACTTATTTAATCATTTGTGAGCTTATATATTTTTCAGATTGATGGCCATATTTCTCCCTTTGTCTCTTTTCCAAATGGAAATTGTCACTTTTTCTTATGTTTTTATATATTAAGTCCAATTTGTGACTTGCTTCTTATATTTCTGTAATGACATTTTTGATTTGTAGGCATTTAGTATTTTTGTGGGGCCGAACTCCCAATCTTGTCCTTTTTTGGCCTCTTCTCTTACATGTAGGAACTGAATCCCCAAATCCTAAAATCAGGTAACTAAATATTCACCTTTGGTTTTCTAACTTTTTTATGGCTCTTTTCAATTTTTCTTGAACTCTTGTAATCTATCCAAAATGTAGACTGATACTGATTAGCTTTGTTACTTATTAAAAATATTTTTTTAATGTTTATTTTTGAGAGAGAGTGAGAGAGAGAGAGAGCAAGGGAGGGGCAGAGAGAGAGGGAGACACAGAATCTGAAGCCGGCTCCAGGCTCCGAGCTGTCGGCACAGAGCCTGACGCGGGGCTCGAACCCACGAACCGTGCGTGAGATCATGACCTGAGCCGAAGTCAGACGTTTAACTGACTGAGCCTCCCAGGTGCCCCTGATTAGCCTTTAGTGACTTCGGGGAAAGTCACTCATTGTCCTTCTGTAAGTTTACTGCTGCTATTACTTGGAGGTGTGTGGTGTGGCGTCACCTCTGTTATATGCGGCTTGACTGCAGTCAATACTTACAATTTGGATGTCAAGGCCTTGTGATTTTAGATTTCAGCTTACATTTGAAATCACTGTTTTGATCAGGCCATGGCATTTCGTTTTGTCTTTACTTTTTATTATAGAAGATTTCCAACATGCACAAGACTATACTAAAATGAACCTACACTACCCATCACCCAACATGTTTATTGATTTAAGAGCTTCTTTATGGGGGCGCTTGGGTGGCTCATTTGGTTAGGCGTTCGACTTCGGCTCAGGTCATGATCTCACTGTTCGTGAGTTCGAGCCCCGCGTCGGGCTCTGTGCGGGACAGCTCAGTGCCTGGAACCTGCTTCAGATTCTATTTTTCTCTCTCTCTCTCTGCCCCTCCCCCTGTTCATGCTCTGTCTCTCTTTCTCACTCAAAAGTGAATAAAGCATTTTTAAAAATTAAAAAAAAACAACCATCTTTATGGCATCTCTCCCCTTATCCAATCCTGCCACCAGATTTTTCAACAGAGCAAATGACAGCACATCATTTCATCCACCGATATTTCAAGACATATCTCTTTTTATTTTTTTTTTTTAAACATTTTTTTTCAACGTTTATTTATTTTTGGGACAGAGAGAGACAGAGCATGAACGGGGGAGGGGCAGAGAGAGAGGGAGACACAGAATCGGAAACAGGCTCCAGGCTCTGAGCCATCAGCCCAGAGCCCGACGCGGGGCTCGAACTCCCGGACCGTGAGATCGTGACCTGGCTGAAGTCGGATGCTTAACCGACTGCGCCACCCAGGCGCCCCGACATATCTCTTTTTAAACATAAACACAGTCCATGATCACACCTAAAAAGTTTAACATGAAATCTTTAAGCTTGTCAAGTACCCAGTCAACATTCAGATTTCTTTGAGTCTTTTCATTTTCTTAAAATATTTATCTTTCATCCTTTGATCAAGTGATCTTAAAGTTTGTTTCTTTTCAAATCAGGATTCAAATCAGGTCCTCCCGTTTGACAGCTTCCTTGCCATCTGGAATGACAAGATGTTCCAGGGCTAAGTGGTATCACTCCTGTGTCCGATCAAGAATCAGCCATTTCTCTAAGGAGTTCTGTTTTGGGTTTTTTTTGGGGGGGGGGGGGGTGGGTGGGGAGGTGGTATCCCAAGATCACAACCTGGAACGCTCATTGCCATTGCTTCTAGGATGTTTCAGTGGCCAGAGCTATTCACATGTAGGACTTCAAGGAAATGTACGTAGAAATATGAATACTGGTCATTCACGTTGAGAACTGTAAGGTTTTCACTTAACCTCTTCTCTGATAATAACTTGAATTGAATCTCTTCTTTCCCATGCTGAGAAAACCGATTCTCACGGGCACAGGAAATGATAGAATCAACATTTTCCATGATTACTCATTTTTGCTTTATACCCCAACACACACACAGGACAGTCTCAGAATAACAGCACTAATACATACTGTCATGATGCATATGATTACTGAAGACGCATATCTGCCAGGCATCCTGAGACAATCTGGTTAACTTCTAGGGCTGCATTTTTTTTTTTTTTTTACAAAAAAAAATGTTTTTTGTTTTTTTTTTTTTGTTTTTTGTTTTTTTTACGGTGGTACAATATACATAACATAAAATTTACCACCTTAACCATTTTCCGTGTACAGTTCAGGGGTATTAAGTACATTCATAATGTTGTGCAATCGTCACCCCTACCCATCCCCGCAACTCTTTTCATCTTGTAAAACCGAAACCCTGTACCTGTTCAACCCTGCCTCCCCATTTCCTTTCCCCCTCCCCCAGCCCTTGGCAAACTCCCATTCTGCTTTCTTTTGCTATGAATTTGGCTGCTCTGAGTACCTCGTGTAAGTGGAGTTCTATGGCATTTGTCCGTTTGTGATGGACTTATTTCCCTCAGCATCGTGTCCTCAAGGTTCGTCCGTGCTGTAGCATATGTCAGAATCTCCCTTTTTAAGGCTGAAGAATATTCCACCGCGTATATATGCTGCATTTTGCCCAGCCGCTCAGCTCTTGATGGACGGTGAAGCAACCTGGGTTGCTTCCACATTTTAGCTTTCGTGACTAGAGCTGCCGTGAACATCGGTGTGCAGATATCTCTGCCTCCCGGTGGTGAGCATTTTTTTTTTCCCATAGGCCTGTTGCCTATTTATATGTCTTCTTTAGACAAATGGCTAGTCGAGTCCTTTGCCAGTTTCTGAATTGGATTGTTTTATTTATTTATTTATTTATTTATTTATTTATTTATTTTTTATTTAGAGTATAGTGGACACATGATATCACATTACTTTCAGGTGTAGCACATAGTGATTTGCCAAGGTTATACGTTACGGTGTGCTCACCACGGTGTGGCTGCCATCTGTCACTCTTCAACATTATTACAGTATCACTGCCTCTATTCCATATGCCGTGCCTTTTGTTCCCATGACTTATTCCCTCCATAACTGGAAGCCTGTATCTCCCACTCCCCTTCCCCCATTTTGCCCACCCCCCCCCCCTTCCCTCTGGCGATCATCACTTTGTTCTCTGTATTCTAGGTCTGATTCTGCTTTCTGTTTGTTTATCCGTTTGGTTTTTAGATTCCGCGTAGGCGTGAAATCATGTGGTGTTTGTCTTTCTCAGTTTGACTTATTTTACTTAGCATAATACGCTCTAGGCCCACCCAGGTGGTCACAAATGGCACAAACTCCTCCTTTTTTAATGGTCGCATAATATTGCACACACGTGTGCCATATCTTCCCTTTTTTTTAATGTCTATTTATTTTTGAGGGGGAGAGGAAGAGAG
The DNA here is from genome assembly GCF_022837055.1 of Prionailurus viverrinus. Taxonomy (NCBI): domain Eukaryota; kingdom Metazoa; phylum Chordata; class Mammalia; order Carnivora; family Felidae; genus Prionailurus; species Prionailurus viverrinus. Next base: position 6,873,237 of record NC_062569.1, on the reverse strand, counting down.
AGAGAGCGCGCCCAGCATGGGCAGAGAGGGAGACAGAGGATCCAAAGCGGGTTCTGCACTGACAGCAGAGAGCCCGATGTGGGGCTCGGATTCATGAACCGTGAGATCATGACCTGAGCCAGATTCAGATGCTTAACCGACTGAGCCACCCAGGCACCCGCCCCTGTAGTACATCTTCCTTCTCCATTCGTCTATCAATAGATGCTTAGGTTTCTTCCATGTCTTGGCTATTATAAATAATGCTACAATAAACATAGAGGTGTGTGCATCTTTTTAAGTTAGCGTTTTCATTTTCTCTTGGTAAATACCCAGGAGTAGAATTATTGGATCATATGCTATTTCTATTTTTAATGTTTTGGGGAACCTCCGTACTGTTTTCCACAGTGGCTGCACCATTTTGCATTCCTACCAACGTGCGTGAGGGCTCCTTTTTCTCCACATTCTTGCCAACACTCGTTCTTTCTTATCCTTTTTATTTTAGTCATTCTGACAGGTGTGAGGTGATATCTCACTGTGATTTTGATTTGCATCAAGATCCCAACAGTGATGTTGAGCCCTTTTTCATGTGTCTGTTGGCCATTTGTATGTCCTCTTTGGAAAAGTGTCTATTCAGGTCCCCTGTCCATTTTTTAATTGGGTTGTTGAGTTGTATAAGCTCTTTATATATTTTGGATATTTACCCTTACTGGATAAATCATTTGCAAAGGTCTTCTCCCATTTAGTAGGTTGCCTTTTTGTTCTGTTGATGGTTTTCTTCACCGTGCAAAAGTTTTTATTTCGATGTACTCCTGATAATTTATCTTGGCTTTTTTTTCCCCTTGCCTCAGGAGACATCTAGAAACATATTGACAAAAATATTACACTCATTCATGATAAAAACTCTTAACAAAGGGGATTTAGAAGGAAATACCTCAACGTATTAAAGGCCATATACGAAAAGCCCATAGCTAACATCGTACTCAGTGGAGGGGAAACTGAGAGCTTTTCCTCTAAGATCAGGAAGAAGACAAAGATATTCACTCTTGGCACTTTTATTCAACATAGTACTGGAAGTTCCAGCCGTGGCTGGAGACAAGAGAGTGAGACAAGAGAAAAGGAATGAGTCATCCATATTGTTAAAGAAGTTAAATTGCCACTATTTGCAGATGACATGAAACGATATGAACAAAATCCTAAAGACTCTACCAAAAAACTACCAGAAGTAATAGATAAGTTCAGTAAATGTGCAGGACACAAAATTAATACCCGCCAATTGGTAGCATTTTAATACACTAATAATGAAGTAGCAGAAAGAGAAACTAAGAAAACAACTCCATTTACAATTACACTTAAAAGAATAAAATGCCTAGGAATAAATTTAATCACAGAGGTGAAAGACCTATACTCTGAAAACTACAAACATGGATGAAAGAAATCGAAGATGATATAAATGGAAAGATATTCCATGCTCATGGACTGGAAGAATTAATATCGTTAAAATGTCCATACTACCCAAAGCAATCTATGGATTCAATGCAATCCCCGTCAAAATACCAACAGCATTTTTTCACAGAACAAGAACAAATAACACGAAACTTTGTGTGGAACCACAAAAGACCCTGGAGAGTCAAAGCAATCTTGAGTAAGAAGAACAAAGCTGGAAGCATTGCAATTTCAGATTTTAAGATATGCTACAAAGCTGTAGTAATCAGAGCAGCATGGCACCGGGGCACAAATAGACACACAGACCAATGGAACAGGATAGAGAGCCCAGAAATAAATACACGCTTATCTGGTGAATTAATCTGTGACAAAGGAGCAAGAATATACAATGGGTGAAAAACAGTCTCTTCAATAAGTGGCGTTGGGAAAACAGGACAGCTACGCGTAAAAGAATGAAACTGGACCACTTTCTAACACCATACCCCAAAATAAACTCAAAATGGATCAAAAACCTAAATGTGAGACTTAAAACCATAAAATTCTAGAAGAGAACACGGATAGTAATTTCTCTGACATTGGCTGTTTGGTTTTTTTTTGTTTTTTAGTTTTAGGAGTTTTCCATATATTCTGATTAATCCCTTATCAGATACATGATTTCTGATATATAAGGGGCACCTGGCTGGCTGAGTCAGTGAAGCATGTGACTCTTGGTCTTGGGTTTGAGTTGGAGCCCCATGTTGGGTATAAATATTACTTAAAAATAAAATCATAGAAAAATATGTATATGATATATACATATATAAAATAAATACATATACATATATATATATGTAAATATTTCCCCCCATTCTGTGAGTTGCCTTTTGGCTCCACTGATAATGTCTTTTAATGTACAAAATTTAAAAATTTTCATGAAGTCCAATTTGTCTCTTTTTAATTTTGTTCTCTGTGCCTTTCACATCACATGCAAGAAATCATTGCCAAATCTAACGTTGTGAAGTTTTTGTCCTATGTTTTCTTCTAAGAGTTTTATTGTTTTAGATCTTACCTTTATGTCTTTGATCTTTTTTGAGTATTTTGTGTGTGTGTGTGGTGTTAAGGATTTACCTTTATTCTTAGTGCTGGGAAAATTGGGGATATCCAGTTTCCCCAGCACCATTGTTGAAAACACTGCCATAAGGCTGTATATTTTTGGTCTACACTGGTAGGGTGAAAATTCAAATCCCACACTGTCATCAAGGCAGGCCTGGATTCACAAATTATCAGGGAAGACTGGATTTTTACCCAGAGTCCAAACTAAGTTTCCTACTTATCTTCCTCCACCAACAGACAGATTCTGTTTTCTTCTTCACCCTGTCATTGGTAGCACTTGGGGAGTCCCAGATTCATGGAGGCATCTTGGCATAAGCCCACTGCCTTTTTCCCTCATGACTCCCTTATACTTATTAAGGCCCAAGATTCTAGTTTTTACAGAGATTAGCAAATGCTCTTGGCCCACAATGGCTTCAAGCTAGTTTCCTACTCTCTGTCTTTTTTGATCACTATTGATTTTCAGACCCTGGAGATTTTCCTGTCTTTTGTGCCAGTTTAGCTGTACGTTTTAAAAGAATTTGTTCTGATTTACCCAGCATTTCTAGATATTTTACTCCCTCCCAAATTTTCCAGAAACAGAAATTCTTGTTCATATTTCTATTCTTTCTTGCTCAATAGTGACATTTAAAGCTCTCTAGTTGTTGCTCTTTTCTGAGAATCGGTCGGAACAAATCTTATGAAATCCTATTAATGGTGGTATGTGCATTTATACACTTATTCGGGAGAATTTTAATTGCCACTTCGTGAGAGTTTCTGTTTAAATGTTTGTTACTAGATTTTTGTTGCACTGTGGTTTGATTTATGAAACCTGAAATATATTCAGTTCTTGTAAAGATTCCATGGCTGTTTGCAAAGAGTAAGTAATCTTTGTTGACATTCTAAAAAGTAAAATATAGCTGATAAAAGTAACATTATTTCCTCATTCCTTAATTTAAACCCTGTTACCTTTCAGCCTTCCCCTAGAGTCCCGCCTCTTTTGCTTCCCACTGGAATTTTAGGATAGAATGTAGTAGAACTTTGAAACTGTTTCTGAAAATTTAGAACTTGTTTCCAAAAAAAAAAAAAATACTGTTAATGATAATTAGCTCTCATCTTCTCCATATACTTAGGTGGTGAAGATATTTTTATGACAGAAGAACAGAAGAAATACTATAATGCAATGAAAAAATTAGGATCCAAAAAACCTCAAAAGCCCATTCCGAGGCCTCTGGTGAGAGCAATTGATTTGTTCTAAACACATAGATCTATTAAGTGGTCTTGAGCTCAGATGTCTACTGTGCCATTCTCCTTTATTTTTTAAGTTTACAGACATTATCTAAGAACTCCATAAAAACCCAGATACCCTAGTGTCTTTAAGGAAATGAGACATTCAAATTCAATAATAAGAACTTAGGCAAAAAACCTTTCATTTGCTTTTTGGTAAGCGCACAATAGGTGTTTAGTATATGCTCATCGCAATGATGTGAACTTAACAGTTTAAATCTTTTTTTTCTTTTTTAATTTTAAATTCCAGTGTGGTTAACGCACAGTGTTATATTAGTTTCAGGTGTCGAGTATAGTGATTCAACACTTCCGTACATCACTTGGTGATGATTGTGGCAAGTGCACTCCCCCCCTTTTTTTTTGTACGTTTATTTCTTGAGAGAGAGAGAGACAGAGAGAGAGAGAGAGAGAGAGAGAACACAAGTGGGGGAGGGGCAGAGAGACAGAGGGGGAGAGAGAGAATCCCAAGCAGGCTCCACACTATCATTGCAGAACCCAACGCGGGGCTCAAACTCACGAACCGTGAGATCGTGACCTGAGCCGAAATCAAGAGGTGGACGCTTAACTGACTGAGCCACCCAGGCGCCCCACAACAAGTGCACTCCTTAATCTTCATCACTTATTTCAGCCCTCCCCCTACACACCTCCCCCTGGTAATCCTCAGTGTGTTCTCTGCAGTTAAGAGTCTGTTTCTTGGTTTGTCTCTCTCTCTCTCTCTCTCTCTCTCTCTTTTTCCTCTCTTTGCTCGTTGGTTTTGTTTCTTAAATTCCCCATGCAAGTGTGATCCTATGGTGTTTGTCTGTCTCTGACTGACTTATTTCACTTGGCTCTAGCTCCCTCCATGTTGTTACAAGTAGCAAAATTTCATTCTTTTTATGGCTGAGTGATATTCCATTGTGTATATCCACCTTTGCCCATTCATTAGTTGATGGACACTTGGGACTGTTCCCATAATTTGGCTATTGTAGATAAGGCTGTTATAAATATCAGCGTGGATGTATCCCCCCAAATTAGTATTTTTATATTCTTTGGGCAAATATCTAGGAGTGCGATTGTGGGACCTTAAGGTAGTTCTACTTTCAAGTGTTTGAGGAAACTCCATACTGTTTTCCACAATGGCTGCCCCGGTTTGCATTCACACCAACAGGGCAAGAGGGTTCCTTTTTCTCCATGTCCTTACCAACACCTGTTGTTTCTTACGTTGTTAATTCTGCCCACCGCGACAGGTGTGAGGTGATTTCTCCCTGTAGTTTTGACTAAATCTTGACCAGTGTAAAATGTATTTATACTATCCTCGACCGGTCTTTTCTGGTGTGAAGTCTAGGCCATGCCTACTGGCTTCCACCTCACCAGCATTTACGACGAAGTTTCTGTGTCGGGAGTTGACACACCTTTTTCCGCAAAGGGTCAGATAGTAAATATTTCAGGCTTTGCGGGCCACGTGGTCTCCACTCTGGCATTAGCACAAAGGCAGCCGTAGACAGTATTGAACTAATGGTCATAAAGCATGGCTGTGTTCTAGGGCAACTTGATTTATAGACACTGAAACTTGGATTTCTTTAATTTTCACATGCTGACATTTTATTTTTCTCGTGAGTTTTCCCCCAAACATTAAAAAAATGTGACACCCATGCTGAGCTCCCAGGCAACACAAAAACCAACTGCGGGCCAGATCTGACCCCTGCTCTCTGTGAATCGTGCTTTCTCAGGTAGCCTGGGGCTGTCTCAGGCTTGCAGCTTAATTGAGGCTCTGGAATTGGGGCACACCAGATTAAAAAGGGATGGCTAGCCATAGTTAGCAGCTCTGACAGGTGAGTTTCAAGGGAGGGAGGGGGCCGAAAAGTTCAGGAAGGCAATATGGAAGAGGGGCTTGATGTCTGCAGCGTGTAGAGGACATAGAGACTTCCACTCGAACACGAGACCCCAAATGATCCAAGGTATGTTTCGTTTACTGCTATTCCCGTGACGCAGAATAGAGCGTGGCACAGCGTGTATTGTCCGTGACCATTAGCTGAGTGAGAGGTTATGTTCGAGGGTCCACACAGAGTCCACGCCACTAGGATTAAATATTTGCGTTGCGCTAAAAATACCTGTGAGTGTTCGGGCAAAGGGTTTAGAATTTATACCAGGAAGAATTTTTCACTGGGAGGTTAATGATATAACTATATTTGAGGACATTGTCATTTGACCTCGAGCCAACAAAAAAGACAGAGAGAATTTTTATTTGCCCGTGGGTTTTGTGCAACCGCTGATTTGGGACTGGTTGGTCCTAGGTTTGAAATTAACTGGAAGACTCAAGAGGCACAGTATGTTCCCACGTATTTACCCGTCGACCTCATAAAGGGTATGAAGCAAGCAAGGCAGCACACAGCCAGACAGATGTTGCAAGGGCACAGATGCAGCTTCTAGGCCTTTCCGCTGCACTTTGCATGCTAGGCTGCAAGCGCTGAGCTTCCGGTGGGCACGAGCTACTTTACCCCAGGGAAGCTGCCACCTCCGTGCTTGTGGCCCATGGATTGTCTGCGGGTAGGTGTCACCCCGTAATCCCCTGTGTAGCTGCAGCTTACCAGTCATAGCTTCACACCGAGCGATTCCAACAACCGAGTATCATTTCCTCAGTTAACACATCACGTTTACGTTAACTTCTATGTTCCAGACAGCAGTCTTGCAAGAGGTGAATACATACTCGCTGATGTCCCTGAATTTAAGACTTTACATCAGCTGTTAGCACTTAACTTGCAACTTAATCTCCCTACTGACATTAAAAAAAATTTTTTTTAAATGCTTATTTATTTTTGAGAGCGAGAGAGACAGACAGATCGCAAGTGGGGGAGGGGCAGCGAGCGAGGGAGACACAGAACCCGAAGCAGGCTCCAGGCTCCGAGCTGTCAGCACAGAGCCCGGCCCGGGGCTCGAACCCACAAACTGTGAAATCATGACCTGTGCTGAAGTCTGGCCCTCAACCGACTGAGCCCCCCAGGCGCCCCTCCTACTGACTTTTTTCAATCTCTAAAATCTAAATATTATCTTTGGGACAGATGAATAACAATTGCACGGGCGGGGGGGGGGGGAATCTAACTGTTTTTACCTGAGCAGTGATGCATTTTCTTTTTAACAGTAGAGGAAGGGATCTGGAGTCATTTCTGATTCTTCCTGAACCATCCACACAGCGGCGGGGGGGAGGGGGCTCCATTACCGGTTTAAAAATGATACTGAGGTGCAGGATTCACTACATTCTAACGCTTTTTTGTACATGCAAATGCTTTTTTATCTCTGCCAACTTAGCTACCTTGTATTCTTGATCTCCTCTGTTTGTCAGAGTTGAACTCTTAGGCCTAGGCTTACCCTCCCTCGCTCTTAGTTCTTGCCACTCACTGGGCTTCCCCGGACAGCGCCCTTAAAAGTACCTTTTCTCCAGTTCCTTTCTGACTTCCCAGATGCATTCTCACATAGCAAATGCAATTGACTTTCAAGTTTCTCCTCCAGACTCCTTTAATGATTCTGGGACAAAATTTGGAAGACACCAACTTACGTGTAGTATCCCTCCAGTGCTGTCCCTAACCCCTCTTCTCCTTGTTCTCGCCCTTCCTGACTGATGCCGTTCACTCTCATGGTTTTAAGTCATGTCGGCACTGGTGCCCTTGAACTCCACATCTGCGTTCCAGCTCTGCGCCTGAGCTCCGTACCCATACCGTTACCTGCCCAGGGCCCTCGGATGCCTCACTGGTGCCTCAAACTCAGTGTTGTCAGGACAGATCTTAACATCTCCCTCCGAAATTCCGCACTGTCTGCTCTGTGGCTGGCTGACCGGTTCCCCCAGCCTGAGATGATAGCCTCAGCTTATCATTTTCCCGCAGCCACCGCCATGAAAACACACTCCTTCTGCATTTCCTTCCCTCTTAGCTCTTCGACCTAAATGCTTATATCTCTCTCCACTATCACCACCACCAGCCACCATCATCTTTTGCCTGATTACCGTAACAGATGCTAGGGTTCTAATGATGATTCTTAGGGGTTTAGGAGCTTTCCAAGTAGACTGGCGTGTGTATATTTTGATTGGGTGATAATACAAAATACCTTAACATGTACATATATTATAAAACAATCAATTTATAGTCAAGCATGCCATGCAATATTAGTGTCTGAGTTTGTGTTCAAGAATAGCTTTCCACTAAGAGCAAAGTAGTGCTTCACAGCCATTAGATTACGGAAAATACAGTGGAATAGTTGAGTCATATCACTGCGTGTGGTGGGTTAGGTGTGCAAACTTGAGATAGAACCTGTACCAGGGCAACTGTGCATCGTATGGCCATCTGTGTACCAGCCAACTGTGCAAGTTCACCACCAGTAATAAAATGAAATCATTTTTCCACTTCTGTCTTTAGTAATCATTGCCTCACAATCCCATTTACCTAGCCTTATTTTCAAGTGAGCCACATGTGGAACATTGGCATTCAAGAACTGCTCGCATACAGAGTTTGGGTTAAGGACAAGGTCTGACTATTCTGAATTAATGAACGGAGCCTTGGGGATGTGAATTCCATTTTGTCCAGCATACTTATGTAAGCAGGTATTATTGAAGTCAAAGTAAAGAAACAGCTGAAGTATAGAGACCAAAGGTCATCTTTGTGTCATTAAATCCAACATGAGCTGTTCTATTTTAGCAAAACATCATCCATCATACCAAAGTTATGCTGTCACTGAGAATTTTTAATTTTTTGTGTTTTAAAATGGAATTAAAGCTGTAAGCCTACAGCTTAAAAGCAGTCATGTAATTAAATTTAAATGAACATGTATATGCAAGAATTTCTTGCTTAAAAAGGGTGTTCGTTTTTCAAGAAACTGCTTTAATTGTGAGGGAGGACAAATTCTGTCGTGTGTGTCTTCCTTATGTACGTGACTTCGTTCTTACAATGCAAAATGATCTAAGATTTCTTTTCTTTTTCCCCCTCTCAGAATAAATGCCAGGGTCTCGCGTTCGACCTGGTCACAAACCAGGTCTTTGACGTCATCATCATCATCCTCATTTTCCTCAACATGGTTATCATGATGGCTGAATCAAATAACCATCCCGAAGCCACAAAAGCCATCCTTGAGGAGCTCAACCTGGCCTTTGTGGTCATCTTTACAATTGAGTGTCTCATCAAAGTCTTTGCTCTGAGGCAATACTACTTCACCAATGGCTGGAACTTATTCGACTGTGTGATCGTGGTTCTCTCTATTGTTAGTAAGTAAAATCAGAAGCCAGAGGGGCCTTCCTCTGAGAGCTAGAAGTAAATCTTATCATTTGGTAGCGTGTCCAGACTATCCGCAACGCAACAAATTAGGCTTAACGTGGATTCTGAGAAAAATAGGTGTACTGATGCCATTCTCGCCTGGGAAGTTGCTAGGAGATACGGAGCAATTTTCATTCTCTTGACTGTTTACATGAGTGAAGTAGAGAGTCCAATAAATGTGCGGATCCATTTATTCAGTGGAGAGAGACAAAGTTAAGATGACCTTAAAGTGTTTGTGGGGGTACCTGGTACAGTCACATAGTTGAGCCAAAGCTCTACCTTTCCTGCGCAACTATAAGCTCTCGTCAGCATCTTTTAGTTTGGAGGATTTGGCACTTAGTTCCCACGGTTTTCCTTAGTTCAAAATCCATGTGGATATCAGATCACAATTACTGTATCCCTGGGACATTCCTAGGCCCTCTCTCACCTCCCATACAGGGCCTCCATGGCTTCCAAACTGGGCTTCCAAGAGTGTGTCCTAAAGATAAACAGAGCTTTCTCTTTTTTCTGAATCCCACGTTAACCTAAACCGCAGCATGAACGATGCTTGTCTCTACTGCTTGGACCCCATTCACCAACCAGCCTTACTCTATAATCAGTATATTTTTCTTAACATAAGCAGGATTACCTAGAAGATTTATGGAAGAAGAATACAGAAAAAAAAGAGCTGTTGCTGTATACCTTTTATAACACACATACATACACACACACATCAACTTTGAAATTAAATTCTTCATGGCTAAACCGTGAGAGTTAACACTCTGGGTTTTTGCAGTTTGCTTTTAACTAAACCGATAATTTGACTTTTTATAATTGTGTGCAACCACCCAGAGGCCATTCTCGTAGTTCAAAAAGCAATGAAGATAATGAAAACTGATTTCACAAGTGGGAGCTTTTGTGCTCCTTCAGAAAGGATGCGTTCAACAGATACGCGAGATCAAAATATTTTGGTTCCTATCACTACGGCAGCAATGCCGATGTTTCCAAGAACGAGAAAATGGTACAGATGATAGTCTGTTCTGGCTTCTAAGCCATGAAACTTATGTAGATAAAGTTTAGCAATAGATCCTTCCACCCGCCTACAGTGAAATGGATCGCTTATCTTCGTCAATCACTTCCAATCCCAAGTCCTGGTGAAACTGACAGCAACAGCAAAACCAGAAAACTGTGGTAAGGATGGGTCTTGGCACAGCCCTCGGAGAACTTGAAGAGCCCTTCCTCCAATATGTAGAGAGCAGCTCACTTATCCCACCACTTACTGAGCTCCTTCCAGGCAGTGCCAGCCATTGTGCAGTTTGTGGGAGTATCTCTTACTTCTGTCCTTTGAACAACTGCTAGGCAATTTGAACAGACCCCAGCAGAGCACTGTATCGCATTTTGCTCCAGTGGATGAGAAAATGCATGCGCTGAGCCAAATCCTACTCACCGATGTGGGCAGCATTTTATCTGCCTTTGCCAGTAGATAGATATGCCACCCAACACTAAGCTTCTACGCTTCCTCAAGCTCTTTCCTAAGCTTTTAGATAAATACAAAATGAGTGCGAGTCAAAGTGAATCTCTCTAGGAGTTGACGAGGCAGGTGACGTATTGAGACTTACTCACCTTAAAGAGTCAGAAACTGAGAAATTAGCTGCACACCAAATCTCATGGTACACAGAACTGAGCTCAGATAAAGGACGGATTACTGTTGGCTCAATTAGTCAGAGAAATATTCGTGGAGGAGGTGGCCTTAAAGGGTGGACCTCCTCCAGTTGTTGCTAAATTGGAACTTAATAAATTCCACATCTACCAGCGTCGGCTGCAAAATTAACATGTGAATTTAACTTCATTGGCACAACGGGGCAGCTGGTGAAGTATATTATCCACCACTTCTCTTTAGTCATTAGGTGATAGCAGACAATTCTGGCTGCCCACCCCCCCTAATGACCTCAGAGGACCCCCCAGAGCAAGACCAAGGCCATATCTACACAGGGTAAGCAGGTTCCAGCCGTTCTATAATATTTAGGCCAAAATGTGAGCTGTTTCAAATCCTGTATCATTTCCTTGCAGAGCAGGCGATGAGAGAACAGGATGACATTTTAGGGCAAATATTCAGCTGTTTGCGGAAACCTCTGCTCGAGATGCTCTTTTGGGGGGTGTCTACAGCAATACGGAAAGTATCTCCAGTCCCTCAAGCTTTTTGAGCAGACCCCAGGAGTCCTTCCTTGGGATGAGCATATTGACAAATATGAGACGCCCATGGCAGCTTCCGCCCAGATTTGAGCCTCCCAACACCTTCTCCCTCCAGCCCTGTCATCACCTGTAGCAGGCTGTGCTCACATTCCCCTACACAAAGAGGAACTGGCCTTTTTAAGGAGTTTTGGGGTTAGAGTTTCCACAGTTTCTGATGACAGCTCAGGTTCAAGCCAACCTTCGGTAACAGACATTCCTCCCTGCGCTCTAATCTGAAGGACTCCACCCTTAGTTTATCTGTTTTCCATCTGTTTTCCACTTCCATTTCCAACAAATACGGAAAAATATTTATCCCGTGAATGACTTTCAATACCCGGCACAGAAAATGTACTTCGAGTGTATGAGATAACTCACAAAATAGTCTTTTATAAACTGCATTCTCTTTCCATTCCTTGGGTGCCTTCAATATTTTAGATCATCTCCTATTCCATCCAAAGTCCCATCTTAAAGTTGTACGGTGCTTGGAAATTATTTACCAAGTTAAGGCACAGATAGATATTGCCCTGATGTTGGTAAGGGTGCGGTGCGTAAGTTGCAAAGTACCGAGAAAAGTCGGTCACGCTAAGATTCCAAGGCAGGAGCGACAAGCTGCATCTGAAAGCAGTGTGCCTGCTGGAAATTAATCGACCTATCTCCTTCTCCTAAGGTGCCATGGTTTCTGCCTTGGAGAACCAGCAGCACATTCCCTTCCCTCCGACGCTCTTCAGAGTTGTGCGCTTGGCTCGGATTGGTCGGATCCTGAGACTTGTTCGGGCAGCACGAGGAATTAGAACCCTCCTTTTTGCTCTGATGATGTCCCTTCCCTCTCTATTCAACATCGGTCTTCTGCTTTTTCTGGTTATGTTTATCTATGCCATTTTTGGTATGAACTGCTTTTGCAAAGTGAAGGAAGGGTTTGGAATTGATGACATATTCAACTTCAAGACTTTTGTTGGCAGCATACTCTGTCTCTTCCAGATCACCACCTCGGCAGGCTGGGATGCCCTCCTCAGGCCCATGCTGCAATCAAATGATTCATGCAACCCCAACTTAGACAGCCGTCACCTCCCTGCCATAGCCATAGCCTACTTTGTTAGTTACATCATCATTTCCTTCCTCATTGTTGTCAACATGTACATTGCTGTGATCTTAGAGAACTTCAATACTGCCACTGAAGAAAGCGAGGACCCTTTGGGTGAAGATGACTTTGAAATATTCTATGAAGTCTGGGAAAAGTTTGACCCAGAAGCAACACAGTTTATCAAGTATCCTGCCCTTTCTGACTTTGCCGATGCCCTTCCTGAGCCTTTACGGGTGGCAAAGCCAAACAGATTTCAGTTCCTAATGATGGACTTGCCCATGGTGAGTGGAGATCGCCTCCACTGCCTGGATATTCTCTTCGCGTTCACCACTAGGGTACTTGGTGACTCCAGCGGCCTGGACAGCATGAAAGCAATGATGGAGGAGAAGTTCATGGAGGCCAACCCTTCCAAGAAGTTGTATGAACCCATAGTCACCACCACCAAGAGGAAGGAAGAGGAAAGATGTGCTGCTGTTATTCAAAAGGCCTTTCGAAAATACAAGCTGAAGATGTCCATGTGTGCCTTAGAAGACGGGCCTCGCTCACCACTCCAGACACTCTGCAATGGAGACCTCTCCAGCTCCGGGGTGGCGGAGGGCAAGGTCCACTACGACTGAGCCCCTACCTCCACCCTTACCTCACAGCCTCACAACCTTGCCTCCGGCCTCTCAGCTCCAGGGGTCCACAGCTCGGTGTGTGAACAAGCAACTGACCCCCCAGAATAGCCATCCCATTTCTTTTTCTGCCTAAAAGAAGTGATATGTCAATGTGTATTTCAAATGGTTCTTACAGAGATAGACGATAAGGCTGCCTGACTATCAACCACTGGCAGTATCTTAGCAAGGAAGACACTAGAAGGGCTGTAGAGGACACACCAATGTTAGGATTGAAGCACAGTTCAAATCATGGAGAAAAAAAAGAATAAACAAAACAAAAACCACATTAAAACTGTAGATGGTGTTTTTCCATATTGTTTCTAAGCACATTGTTCAATACCTTCGTTCAGTGTTTTCCCCAATGCAAGTATGTGGCTTATCCCATATAACTCCTTTGCATGTTGAGTAAAAATTCAAAACCTGCCAATAAATAAATAACCTATTGCAGATATATATTTTTTTTTACCAGCCATTAGTATTTTGGTTTTGTTTTGAACCTAAGGCATGATCTTGACTTCTCAGTTCCCACCCTATCTTTCACCAGCTGCAATCTCCGTTATATACATTTCGAAAAAATAAATAAATAAATGAGACTTTTAGTTGGCCTTTCATTCAGATGGCACACTAAAAAAACATCTTGTTTGGCGGTTGTCTAAGGAATCATTTAAAAGTGGTGCTTTGCTTCGAATTTCGATGGAAGCCAGTCATATGCTGATAAATGTATAGCAGCTGGCTCTTCAGGAAAAAAAAAGGGGGGGCCACGATTTGTAACATGTACTGATTTCTGTGGTGAACTCTCCCATCAGGCCTGATTTCAGGCTACCGACATGATATTACTGAATGTGGAGCGGGGAAGAGATGCCCGACCAGTTCTCATGAGCTGGCCCCGGCACACCACTGGCTGGAACCAGTAAGAAAGCCTCCCTTAATGGGGCGCCTGGGGGGTTTAGTCGGTTGGGCATCCGACTTCGGCTCAGGTCATGATCTCATGGTTTGTGAGTTCGAGCCCCGAGTCAGGCTCTCTGCTGACAGCTCAGAGTCTGGAACCTGCTTTGGATTCTGTGTCTCCATCTCTCTGTGCCCCTCCCCAGCTTGCACTCTGTCTCTCTCTCTCAAAAGTAAATAAACATTAGGGGAAAAAAAAAGAAAGCCTCACTTAAAATATCTGCAGTGGCCACCTTGGGCAGGGAGAGCACCTTCTTAGCCACACACGGACCCCTGGGTGGGGGAGCCGTAGCGGGTGAGCTGATGAGCCCTATATCCAGTTCTGGCTGAATGAGTGAAATGCTGTCCAGAGAACCAACCAGGCCTCTCTCAAAAGGCCCAGGACCTCCCTAAAAACTGGAGGTGTCTACAGACCAAGACAGGCTTGGCAAGAGGCTGCCCTGGGGGCGGAGAACCTACCTCGTGACAGTGGAGGCGTGGAGGAAAACCCTGTGCAAACCGGGGCTGCAGGCAGACTGGAGGGGCTGGTGACTGCCAGCGGCCCCGGGTCTCAGGTCTGAGCCTCTGACCTGCTGCTCCTTGTCGCGGGGAGGGCACAGGCTCTGCTTCGCTTTAGCCACAGACTGAGCCACGCTTCCTTCACTAGATGGCAGCAAATGCCCGACGTGCTCTTTTCCGAGCGCTGCCCGGCATCTGTGTGTGAGCCTGGCACTGGGAGACCCAAAGGGCTAAGGGAGGAAAGCCAAGGCGGGAGAATTATCCAAATCCTGGGCGGGTGCTAGAAGTCTCTCTCCTCTGAGAGAGCTCGCACCATGCGGGGCTCCAGGATACCCCCAGGACACAGAGACGATACTCTGTCCTCCTGGGGCTAAGCTGCATGTCCAGGGCAAACAGTCCTACAGGCACAAGAAGCCAGGCGTCTTGTCTTCTGAGTTGTATTTCCAGGCAAATCAGCCCCTGCTGAATTCAATCGACAGCCATGTCCCTGAGGGCCAGTGCAGGACCACCCTGGGTAAACTGCTCACAGCCAATAGCCCTTAACGTCACGAGCACATACGCTGGTGGGGAGGGGAGTCAGACAAGGACTCATGGGATAATAATACAATGCAACGTAACAGGTGCAGTAAACCAGGGACATCCCTCTGTTCTCGAGAGTGTGACTGTAGTAGGCAAGCTCCCGGGAAGGCTTCACAAGAGAAAGTGGGGTACCCGACGTGACACTGATAGATGTGCAGGATTGTGGCAAGGGAAGCTGGCTCGGGAGGGTGTTGAGGTGGAGACGGAGGAGGTGGCACCGTGGAGGGGAAGGAGAAAGGTGTAGAAGGTGTAAGGAAGGACCGGCCATCCAGCTGACCCATTGGGACGTAGAGCACCTTGGTGGAGCAGCCCCAACAGAATCTTAGAAATGGGCTGTTCTCTGAAGAGCCTTAAATGCCAGGGTGAGGAGTTATAACATATTTAGGTAATAGGGAGGCACTGAAGGTGTTTGAAACGGGGAGAAAAACTAATCAGAGGATGCAGGGTGGAATACAGTGGAAAGAGAGCAGAATACTGGTCTTGGAGGGGAAGAGGCACTGAGGAGGGAGGCAGAGGCAATGCAGTGTGACCCTAGGATGCTTGTGCCCACTGACCGGCCGTGGTGCAGGGATCCAGGGGGAACCTTAGGATTTGAGGGTCAAGGTGACAGGGTAGACAGCAGTACAAGTTGCCAAGTTCATGACTATAGGAGGGCAAGAAGTCATTTGATTTCATGGGTACAGCGGAGGAAATTTTTTATATAAATTTTTTTTAATGTTCATTTATTTTTGACAGAGAGAGAGAGAGAGAGAGCATGAGAGGGGGAGGGGCAGAGAGAGGGGGAGACCCAGAATCCGAAGCGGGCTCCAGGCTCCGAGCTGTCAGCACAGAGCCCGACACGGGGCTTGAACCCACACACCGTGAGATCACGACCCGAGCCGAAGTCGGACGTCCAACCGACGGAGCCACCCAGGCACCCCTGGCAGAGTAAATTTTTTATTTTATTTTTTATTTTTTACCAGTTCGGAACATTTTTAACAGTTGGGAACATTTTGAAGGTTTAAGATGCCGTCCAAGTGACGGTGTCCGGCCAAGACCGCGAGGATAAGGCATGAGCAGGGATGGCGTTTGAAGCCCCAGGAACAGATGAACTCCTGGAGGAGAGGAGCATACCCAGATCTAGAAGGAGGCAGAGGCCTCGCCCCGGGGGGACATGCTTTCAGAGGGTAAAGACGAGGAGGAGAGACAGTTCGGCCAAGGGCGTGGGGAGGCAGGGGAAGGGAAACACGATGCCAGGCCGTTTGGGCGTGGAGCGGGCTTCACGAGAAATTCACAGCCAACAGGACGAGTTACGTGGTCCCACCTTCCCACCCGTTCCACCAAGAAGCAAGCCAGGAACCAGGACGCGGGGTCGTTGGGTTCCAGGAAAGGACCCCACTGCCCGCTCTTCTCCCTGTCTGTGAAGCAAGCATGAGACTTTGTCGTACACACAGTCCGGGCTCGGGAGCCGGCTGCTCGGGGGAGCCGTCTTGGAATGTCAGCCACTCGTGTTCGTGCTCGGTGCCCTTGGGAAAGTTGAAATCCTGCGCGAGCTCCTCCCGCTCCAGGAGGGGGAGCCGCCGGTCGCGGAGAGCTTGTTGCCTGGCAACACAGAGAAGCGCCAGGGCCATTCACTGGGCAGTCCTGTCCCCGTGGCTGCACAAGGAGTAATCAGAGAGGCGGTAAGGAAACAAAAGTAACATTTATTGAGAGCTTATTCTGGACCCGGCCACTTTACCGGGACGACCCCGTCTCATCGGCACAATGGCTCTATTAGAGACTGGTTTTAATCCTCACCGTTCTAATGAGAAAACTGAGGCATGTAGGGGGTATAAGAGGCCTGTTTAAGGCCACCTAGCCAGCGTGGGGCTCTGGCAGGATTCAAACCCAAGCAGTCGGGCCACAGAGCGCAAGCGATCAACCGCTGCCCTCCACTGGCCAGACACAAAGGGGTAGTGTGACTGGAGTCTGGGGGGGGGGGGGGGGGACAGAGCCTCCCCGGTTACGTCCGTGAACCTTTCGCCACCCCCCTCTTCTCCCCTGGAGATAACGCATGTTTTCCAAGTTCTTGCATTGTGGAAACATCCCCTACAGCGGGGGGACACAGATGCTGTCCCCCCACCCCCTCCCACCCCGCACATGTCACATCCTCAGTTCTGTCCATGTACTCGGTTCCCTAACATTTTGATGTAGTTTCCATCCCTTTCCTGCTCTCCCCCTCCTTCTCCAAACTCCGGTTAGTCTATCTCCTTTTGGACAATTTATGTATGGCTATGGATGTCAGCTTCAAGCGTGCTGACGTGACCGCGATGGTACAAGAGGTATCGTGGGGGTGCTGATTTAGTCCACCGTAATCTCCATCCCCGGCCCAAGCCACCCGGGACAAGCACACAGTCCCCCGAAAACCACTGCGTCTGCTGAGCCATTGGAAGTTCGAACGCCCTTACCTCCTCTAAGCTCTTTTCGTATTTTGAAATCACTTCCGGATCCAAATGTTAAAATCACTTCCGGGTCCAAATCACACTGATGCACTCTGTTTTTTTCCCAGCTTTATTGAGGTATAAAAATTGTGTATATTTAAGGTACACAGCATGGTGGTTTGAGACGCGGATACATTGTGAAATGATTACCACAATCAAGCTGATTCCCGCATCCAACGCCTCACTTAGCTTCTTAGCAAGTGTCCGGTGTATGACACAGTGTTATTAACTATAGTCACCCTGCTGTACGTTCAATTCCCAGAACTTAATTCATCTCGCAGCTGAAAGCTTACACCCTTTAACCTGGCTATGTTTCCCTTTCTTCACCCCACCCACAGCTCCTGCTGCCCCCCTTTCTACTTTCGGGTTCTATGAGTTTGATGCTTTCTAGATTCCATAGATAAGTGAAATCATGCAGCATTTGTCTCGCTGGGTCTGGCTTACTTCAGTTAGCGTAATGCCCTCCCGGTTCTTCTATGTTGTCACAAATGACAGGATTTCCTTCTTTTTTCATGGCTACGTGATATTCCATTACCATTCCAAATGACATTTCGTTCACATTTTTAAAATCTGTTTATCTGTTGATGGGCTCTTAGGTCATTTTTACATCTTGGTGGTTCTGAATAATGCTGCAATGATAATTGGAGTGCAGATACTTCTTCGAGAAAGTGATTTCATTTCCTTTAGATATATATCCAGTAATGGGCCTGCTGCACTGTACGGTTAGTTCTATTTTTTATTTTTTGAGGAACTTGCATGGTGTTTTCCACAATAGCTGTACCGATTTACATTCCCACCAACAATATACAAGGGTTCCTTTTACTCCACACCTTTATCGACACTTGTTACGTCTTATCTTTTTGATAATAGCCATTATTTTTTTTATTTTTGAGAAAGAGTGAGTGAGTGAGGGGCAGAGAGAGAGAGCAAGAGACAAAGGGCATCAGAGTGCAGAGCCTGGAATGGGGCTCGAGCCACCTGATGCGGGGCTCGAACTCGCAAACTGTGAGATCATGACCTGAGCCGAAGTCGGTTGCTTCACCAGCTGAGCCCCCCAGGTGCCCCTGATAATAGCCATTCTAACAGGGGTGAGGTGATATCTCATTAGTTTTGACTTGCATTTCCCTGATAATTAGTGATATTGAGTACCTGTTGGCCATGTTTTATATCTTTTTCGGAAAAGTGTCTACTCAGATCCCTTGTGCGTTTTTAAATTGTGTTATTTGGTTTTTTGCTATTGAGTTCTTTATATGCTTTGGATATTAATCCTTAATCTGATATATGCTTTGCAGATATTTTCTTCCATTCCATAGGTTGCCTTTTCTTTTGTCGATGGTTTCCTTTGCTGTGCGGAAGCTTTTTAGTGCGATGTAGTCCCACCTGTTCATTTTGGCTTTGTTGCCTGTGCTTTTGGTGTCATATCCAAACAATTATCGCCAAGACCAATGGCAAAGAGCTTTTCCCCTATGTTGGCCTCCAAGAGTTTATGGTGTCAGGTCTCAGGACTTTGGATTGGAGAATTTAATCCATGTGCACGTAATTACTGAGAAGTAAAGACTTACTATTACCATTTTGTTAATTGTTTCTGTCTGTTTGTAGTTCCTTTCTTCCTCTGTCATTTTCTTCCTTTGTTATTTATTTTTCATGGTGGTGTGGAAGGCTTTAATTCCTTTCTCTTCATCTTTTGCGTATCTCTTGGCAGTATTTTGCGTTTGTGTGGTTATTACCACGAGGCTTACATAAAACATCTTATGGCTCTAACAATCTCTTTAAAACTAATAAAAACTTACATTCAATCACATACAAAACCCTATACCTTTACTTCTCCTGTCGCCACATTTAATGATATTGACATCACGCCTTGTATCTCTTTATATTGTGTATCCATTAACATGTATTGTAGCTACAGTTATTTTTAATACTACTGACTTTTAACTTTTATACTAGAGATAAAAGTGATTTATACACCACCGTGATAGTGTTAGAGTGTTTTGAGTTTGACTATATATTTACCTTCACCAGTGAGTTTTTGTTTTGTTTTGTTTTTGTTTTTTAAGTAGGCTCCATGCAACCCGGGGCTTACGCTCACTACCCTGAGATCGGGACCTGAGCTGAGATCACGAGTCAGATGCTTAACCAACTGAGCCACCCAGGCACCCCTTTCCTTATAGCAGTGAATTTTATACTTTCATGTGTTTTTATGTTGGCGCTTAGCGCCCTTTCATTTCAAACCGCAAACAAGTCAAATGTCCATTAACAGGTGAATGGATAAATGAATTGTGGTATATCCATCCAATGCTTTACTACTTGGTACAATGGAGCAAACTATTTGTACAAGTCATAACATGAATGATGCTCGAAAGAATTATTCTAGGTGAAATAAACTGGATACAAATGAATACGGGCTGCATGTTTCCATTTCTATAAAACTCCGGGAAACGTAAACTGAACGGTAGTGACAGAAAGTCAATCAGCGGGGATCAGGGGCTGGGGGAAGGAAGGGTTGGTAAGAGGGAGGACAAAGGTGAATGAGGAAACTTTGGGGAATGATGGATATGTTGACTATCTTGATACTGGTGATGGTTTTGTAAGTGAATAATACATATCAAAATTTATCCAATTGTACACTTTAAAAATGTGCAGTTCATGGTATGTCAATTATATGTCAGTAAGCCTATATATAAAAAAAAAGGGCCAGCTCTTGAGTTTTTTGGATCTAAGTGGAAGTCTCCGTAAGCCTCTGGATCTTTATCTCAGAGCTCAAGTCTGCAGGGGCAGGCTGCTACTGTTCCGGGGAGGGCTGCTAAGTCTTGCCACCTGCACATCAAAGGTGATACCCTGCCTGGGGTTGGGGGGGGGAGGAGCTCTTGGGATAAGACCTGGGGTAACTCCCTCATTGAGGAATGACAAAGCTCAAAAAACTTCAAGACATCATCTTGACCAACTCCTCATTGCCGTGTGTAGAAAAGAAAACCGATGCCCTGAGATTGGTAGTGATCCAACCCAAGGTCCATGACTGATGGTGAGACAGGTTCAGGGACGGAATGGTGAGTGAGCATGGTCAGGGGAGGGAGGGATGCTCCCTATGAGCAGGGACTGCGTTACATGTCTCTTCTCCCCTCCCCTGCAGTGGGCACTCATCCAACAGGCTTGACTGCCTGAGGGCTGTTGGGTAGGTGCTCTTGGCTCCCATCCCCCCCACTTCTTCCCCTAGATTTAATGAGAATCAGGCGGCCACTGAACCCTGCATCCTGATCTGCATTCTCTCCCAGGGCCTCACCCCTCTTCTCTCTCCCAGGAGAGGACTCCACACTGCAGCCCCGAGGATGAGCTTTCTGCACCCCAGACGCAGCCCCAAGAGGCAGGAAATGCCAGGCACTTTCCTTCTCCCTACAGACCTTGTGAGCTCATTCTGGTAAAAATTTAATGCCTAAAAGTCAATTACACTTAAGAATGCTCTGATGAGCCCCACAGCAGCCTTTTCTCAGAGCCACCGGGGCCTGCAGCTGCTTTCCGGAGCCTTCTACTCGATGCTGAGAAAACCTCCCTGCCCTTCCTCACAGCACAGCAGGGGCCTGACCTCCTGCTTTGCCCCCAACTTGCTAAGTGACCTGGAGCAAGTCCCATCCCCTCTGTGGGCCTAACTTTGATGTGCATAAAAAAAGGAAAGGCTACTTGGGATCCTCTCTGAGACGCCCGGTGAGAATAAGAGGACACCCCCGGGTAGAGACCTGGGGTGCAATGGCCAGGGCCAGAAATGCCAAAACACAGAAGTGCGGGGGGCAAAGGGGAGAGATTCTAGATGCGTTTCTGTTCTCTTAGAGGGTGACTACTTTACAATGAAACGCACAGAGAATTCTGCAAAACACAGTGCAGGTTACAGTGACCTGGCCACCTTTCCTGTGTGGCATCCAGCTCCCGGTGCCATTGTAGCTGTTTCATCAGCTGGCCCCACGTGTGCACAGCTGGCTTCAGGCAGGGGCTACATGGCTCAGACAGGCCCAGGGAGAGAAAGAACGATGGCGCCTGGGTCTTCCATAATGGGCACTTTACCTCTGATCTAGCCATTCGTTGCTTCCCATTCAGGCCCTGCCATCCCTCAGTGGGTCTCTGCATAATCCTGGAAATGTCCTCGCCTTCCTGTTCCCTGCCAAAGCAGCTCTGGGCTCGACCTCAGGAACCTTCTCTGCCTAACTGCACTCTGAGATGCCTTGGAAGATTTCTGTCCTTAAACTCTACACATGCCAGCACTATGCAGGGAACAGCTCAGACACGATGTGGAGGCTCTGGAACCATGGGCTTTGTCTGCTCCCCCATCCCACCATGGGGGCCCTCCCACTGCATAAAAAATCCTGGATAAGACGCTGGTGGCCCCGAGAGGTTCGTTCCATAGCCTAAAAGGCAGCTCTTTTGAGCCAGGGGAGACCTTCCCTATGGGGCACAAGAGCGTGATTCTGTTCTGCGTTGAGGCTGCTTCAGAAATGTGGGACACTGTGTGAACCGGGGGAGTCTGGGGAAGAACCACTGTCCTCAGTGAGGGCCTTGGACAGCGCAAGCCTGGGGACTGAGGAAGGAATAGAAGAAGAGGGAGATGGGATGGAAAGGGGGCAGGTGGGAGGGGTACATGGCAGAATAGAAGATTCAGGTCTGAGTTAGTCCACAAAACACCAGGAGAGGCATCTTCCCGCCTCCACCCGCTCATCAAATGGGATCAAGGTGAGAGCCAAAGCGAGTGCAGTACAGGTAAGAGTCTCTAGGCTGGCAGCTCGGGGTGGTTCATTTAGCCTTATTTCTAGGCAAGTTTTCTTGAAGCGGCAAATGCTGCCTGTGTTGGCTCTCAGCCTCCCATGCTGCTCTGTCTCTGGGGACCAGCATGCCAGCTGCCCCCGGGCCCCACAGACAGTCCCAGCTTAGAGAAGACTGCTCCTGCTGGTGTGTGTGTGCGCGCACACACACCCCCATGGGTAGGCGGGGCACCTTCCTCCTGCAGTTACCAGCAGCCTCGCATTACTGCGCAGGGGGCCCCTTTGTCGAGTGGAACTGCCTCGGGGTGCCCTCTGTGAGTCACTTCCTGTTATTCTCTTTGGAGAAGTCCTGCCATTCTTTAAAGCGAGATTTGACATTTTTACAAGACGAACTTCGGGGGCCTTCTGGTCAAGAAAGAAAGAAGCAGGGATCCTTTCTTTTATAGTTACAAAGCCATTAATCGGCTCCTTTATAAAATTAGACTCTATTATAAGCTCAATTGGAGTGGGAGCACAGCTTTATTTAGTCCCAAACATCAAGCAGTCTTTTAAAGGATTCTTGTTAATAACCAAATGTTTCATAGCACGAAACTGGCACGAAGACTGGCGAGGTAGGCTCCCCTCCCTTCTGCTGCTGAAAGCGGGCCCAAGACCACGTTCATGGAGTGAGGCTCTGGTGCGAGCCACTGTTGTAACAGGTGGGAAGGTAGAGCCCAGCTGGGGAGAGTGATTTTCCCAAGATACTTGATCAGGCTTGAGGAAGCGTCTGGGGCGAGCTTACCGGTCTCCTGTCACCTGGCCTTCCCTAGGAGACAAGCTCACAACTCTTCACGGAAATGCTTGTGAGGCCCAAATGTGCTCCTGCATCACCTGGGACCCCGTTAAAATGCAGATTCTGGCTCAGTAGGGCTGGAGGGGCGGCTGAGAATGTTCATTTCTGGCAAGCTCCCAGGTGGTGCCGATGCTCCGGGTTCTTGGACCCCATTTAGTAGTGCGGTCCTGGACGATGGTAGTACCCCATATTTTATGCGGTGCTGTTACATGCATTAGCTCCCCTGAGGCTCATAGGAGCCACCGGACAAAGTCAAGTTCATGTATAGGTGCTTTCCTACCTGAGGCCAGCCCGGAGACGGGATGCTGCTGGGAAGGGTTTAGAGCTGGCCAGGCTCACCTCAAAGTCTCTTACGGTTGAGCCGCTTACCCTTTCGTCTCTATAAAAATGCTTCTCATGGCTGACCTTGACCATCATAACTCACCCGAGTCAGGTCAAGCAAAGTAAAGTTATGACAGAGGTGGGAAGGGGCTCACCAGCAGCCACCCTCCTCTTTTCTTAGTAAAAGAAATCAGACTTTGTTAGAAATACCAAAGTGGCCACCTTGAAAAAAAAAAAATAGTTCCAATCCTCCCTTAAGCTAAACACTAAGACTTGTACTAAGTTCTGGCCAATGAGGTGTGAGTGACCATTACTGGATGAGGCTTCTAGAAAAGCTCCTTAAAAGAGGGGCTGACTCCATCAAAAAGAATGAAATCTTGCCATTTGCAACGACGTGGATGGAACTAGAGTGTATTATGCTAAGCGAAAGAAGTCAGTCAGAGAAAGACAAATATCATATGATTTCACTCACATGTGGAATTTTAAGAAACAAAACAGATGAACCTAGGGGAAGGGAAGGAAAAATAAAATAAGATAAAAACAGAGGGGGAGGCAAACCATGAGAGACTCTTAATAATAGAGAACAAACTGAGGGTTGTTGGACAGAAGGTGGGTGGGTGATGGGCATGAAGGAGGGCACTTGTTGGGATGAGCACTGGGTGCCATATGTAACTGATGAATCATTAAATTCTCCTCCTGAAACCCATACTGTACTATATGTTAACCAACTTGAATTTAAATAAAATCTTGGAAGAAAACGAAGTAATAAAGAGGGGCTAACTGGGTTCATATATGCTTTTTTTTTTTTTAATCTTTTTTCACCTCCTCCTTCTTCCTGCCTGGAATATACATGCGATGGTGTGGCTCTCATAGCCACCTCGTGACCTTAAGGCACACTAAAGAATGGAAGCTACACCCTAAGGACGGGAGCAGAAAGATGGAAAGACTGTGAGACTCCGTGGACTCTTCACCTGCTGTACCGGCTCAAAACCACCTACTTCTGCGCATCACCTTAGGTTAGAGAAAAAGACCCACGTATTTTTTAAGCCATTCTTTTGTGAATCTCTGTTTCAAACAATCGTGGAGGTTGTCTAACTGATACCATGATTCTGTCATCAACCTTGAAGGGTGATACAACATTTCCTATGTATTCCGTTCCCGGAACAAAATAATGGAACTCAAATTGGGTTTAAAATGACCAGATCCTGAGGCAAGGGAAACAAAAGCAAAAATAAATTGTTGGGATTACATTAAAATAAAAAGCTTCTGCATGGCGAAGGAAAACTAAAAGGCAACTTAAGGAATGGGAGAAGATATTTGCAAGTGACCTATCTGATGAAGAGTTAGTAGCATCCAAAATATATAAAGAACTTATGAAACTCAATAACCAAAAAACAAATAGTCCAATTAAAAAATGGGCCGAAGACCTGAACAGACATTTCTCCAAAGAAGACATCCAGAAGGCCAACAGACACACGACAAGATGCTCATCGTCATTTATTAGGGAAATACAAATCAAAACCACACTGAGATATCACCTCACACCTGTCAGAATGGCTAACATCAACAACACAAGGTGGGTGCCTGGGTGGCTCAGGCGGTTCAGCGTCCGACTTCGTCTCAGGTCATGATTTCCTGGTTTGTGAGTTCGAGCCCTGCCTCGGGCTCTGTGCTGACAGCTCAGAGCCTGAAGCCTGCTTGGGATTCTGTGTCTCCCTCTCTCTGCCCCTCCCCCACTCGGGCTCTTATGACCCAGCAATTGCGCCTTTGGGTATCTACCCGAAGAATACAAGAACACTAATTCAACGGGATGCACGCATCCCTATGTTTATAGCAGCATTATTTACAATAGCCAAGATATGGAAGCGGCCCAAGTGTCCACGGCCTGATGAATGGAGAAAGAAGATATGGCATACACATACACTGTGGAATATTACTCAGCCATAAAAAAGAATGAAATCTTGCCATTTGCAATGACGTGGATGGAGCTAGAAAGGAAAATACTAAGTGAGATAAGACAGTCAGAGAAAGACAAATACCATACGATTTCACTCATATGTGGAGTTTAAGAAGCCAAACAAACAAGCAAAGAAAAAAATAAGAGAGAGAGAGAAACACAAAGCAACAAACAGACTCTGAACTCTAGAGAACAAACTTATGGTTACCAGAGCGGGGGTGGGGGGGTGGGGGTGGGGATGGGCGGAATAAGTGATGGGGATTAAGGAGGGCACTTGTCCTGAGGAGCGCTGGGTGATGTATGGAAGTGATGAATCACTGTAGTGCACACTAATAGAACACTGAAACTAATAGAACACTGTATGTTCACTAACTGGAATTTTCATAAAAACTGAAAGAATAATTAAATAAAATAAAATAACCAGAAACAGATACATCTGGGTGGAATGAGCTAGAGAGGGTCTGGGAGAGCAGTCTGCCCCCAGCCCCCCACCATCCTCACTGCAAGGACTCTGTTATTCTCTCTGGGCCCCAAACATGGCGGGCAATGGAGGCTGTTTGGGCCTCACGTCCATACCTACCTCATGAGGTAATTGCGATCCTTAGATGAGATAGGGCTCAATGCATGTTATTATTGTACGTATTAAATCTTTATTATATGTATATTTGCTATATTTGGAAGAGTCAGGATGGGATGAGTAGGATGGGATGAGTGTTCCAGACCTCGTAAGGAGGCCTGGAGGGCTTCCCTCACCCCCGGGAGGGCATAGAGAGAGGAAGAGCCCCGGGGATGACTGAGATGAGGTTCTCATTTCCCGGATGGACGGGGGGCCCACAGACACACATCATGGAACCTTAGAAAACTAAAGGAATGTAGCATTACGTGTCCCCGAGCATCGTAGTGCAGGAAAAACCCTGCTCGCTACACACAGACCCTCCCGTGGTCGGAACATCTAACAGCCTTGACGTCAGCCCATCCGCTTGCACAAGATCCTTCGCCGGGGTGTTGGCCCCGTCACTGAGTGTCCTCCCCATCCTCCTCCAGGCAGGAGGCCCCCAAGTGGGCCTGTGGAGTGTCCCTGCTACGGGCTGAACTGTGCCCCACCCCCACCCCTGGGTCATAGCCTCAAATCCTGACTCCCAATGTGACTGCGGTTAGAGATAGAAGGTGATTAAGAAGATAATTAAAGTCAGGGACACCTGGGTGGCTCGGGTCATGATCTCACGGTTTCTGAGTTCAAGCCCTGCATCAGGCTCCCTGCTCTCAGCACGGAGCCCGCTTTGGATCCTCTGTCCTCCTCTCTCTCCGCCCCTCCTCCACTCATTCTCCCTCTCTCTGTCTCTGTCTCTGTCTCTCTCTCCTTTTCAAAATAAATAAATAAATTTAAAAATAAATATTAAGAAGATAATTAAAGTCAAATGAGGTCACAAGGATGGGGTCCTCATAGGGAGTCACAGTCCTCATAGGACTGTGTCCTTATAAGAAGAGCAAGGAAGGGGCACCTGGGTGGCTCAGTCAGTTAAGCATCCAGCTCTTGATTTCAGCTCAGGTCATGATCTCACGATCTCACTGGGTAGCGCAGAGCCTGCTTGGGATTCTCTCTCTCTCTCTCTCTCTCTCTCTCTCTCCCCTGCCCCCTTCCACTTACACTGTCTCTCTTTCCAAATAAGTAAATAAACTTAAAATAGAAAAAGAAGAAGAACAAGGGATGCCAGAGATTGTACGCGGAGCAGAAAGGCTGTTTGAGGACCCTGTGAGAAGGTGGATGTCGACAATCCAGGAAGAGAGCTCTCGCCAGTAGCCCAACCCTGCCAGACTTAATCTGGGACTTTCCAACCTCCAGAACTACAAGAAAATAAATTTCTGTTGTTTAAGCCCCCCAGCCTGTGGTATTTTATGACAGCTCACACTACTACCTGAAATATAGGGCTTGATGTCCTGCACCAGAATCATCTGAGTACTTGCGAAACAATGAAGATTCTTGGAACCTACTCCAAACACATGGAAGGAGGAAGGAAGGAAGGACGAGGGGGGAGGGAGGAAGACAAAATAAGGGAAGAGGAGAGGAAAAGAGGAAGGGAGAGGGGAGGGGAGGGGAGGAGAGGGAAGGGAAGGGAAGGGGAGAGAAGGGAAGGGAAGGGAAGGAAAAAGAAAAAATCTCTAGGGATTGGAGCTCTAGGCTATGCATTTAGGACCACCCAAGGTAATTCCTAAGGTTGGAGGTGCTTCTGGACAGCATACTCCTGCCAGTGACATTTGGCCACCCTCTGCTCGTCCATTGCTGGGTGTCCCCCTCCCCCCATCCCACCTCTCCACTCAGATGCCCCTTCCAGGAAGTCTCCAGTCCACCCTGACCCACCTCCAGTGAAGTCCTCAGATGAATTTTCTGCTCTGAGTGTCAGGAATCGTACCCTTCAGAGATCCGAGACCGTTTGCCATGTTATAGTTCTTTCTGACTAGAGGAAGAAATCGTGGGCCAGGATGCATACTTCTCCTCTGCATTAATAGCAGCTTTTCAGGACACCCAGTCTCCACCCACCTGCTAGCCGTCCTTCTTCAGCTTCAGACGGTCCTGCCGTCTTTATCGGCTCCAGGCCCAGATTGTTCTAGAATATCGTGTGCCCAGTGCATGAACCTTCACAGCCCATACTGTGGGCTTACTGAGGGAGAGACCATCTGGGTGTCCCCCCCCTGCGATGCCAACTCTGCGCACAACTCCTGACAGAGAGACTCGGCCCAGGTGTTTCCCACCCTAACCTGCTAGCAGCATCTACCGTCGTCTTTCACTCGGTGGTTGGTTCATGGGCCAGGGGAGGGCCAACTCCCTGGGAGGGCCCAGGGGAGTGGGCATCTTAGCCACCCCCTGAGGAAACTCTCCCCCAAGAAAATAGACTCCTAACCAGCCCCCCACCCAGTTTTAATCTTACTCCAATTATCAAAGTAATATCTTTCCACCGTAGAAAACTTGGAAAGCACAGGAAATTAGCTGCCTCATTAAAGTCCATTTTCACAAACCTCCTCTGACAACTTCAACTTCTTTCATTCACTTAATCAATTGGTCATTCAGCAAATTCTGGAGCTAACAGTTCTCTCCAAAAATAAGCATCAGAGAGGGAGAAAATAAAGGTCACAGAACAATTCCTACCCGGCCTGGAATTGCTAACATCATTTTGATTTAAGATATGTGGTTCCTTTCAATTAAATATATATTATATTGAAATGCTCCTTGGATTCATATTTCATCTGGGATTGAGATATCCATTAACAGCCATTCTATGCTTCCTTTGTCCATTTGGATTAAGTTGTATTCCGAGCTCCCGATTCTCCTGGGCACGGCATAGCTCTTAGAGTGAGCCCCGCTCCTTCCAGCCCATCTCTGAATTTTTCCTGAAGTCAAAGGCTGAGGGATTTGAGATCCCGAATGTTTTCTCTTCTTCTAAAACTCTCTTTGGCCAACTTCTACTGAACCCACAGCAGGCGATGCGTTTTCCTTTGATTTAGGCATTTTTTTCTTCCATCTATTTTCTCCTTTCACTTTGAAGTTATGAGAACAGGTATCAATTATGACTCTAAAACAATTGTCATTTAAACGAGCGTGACTCTGTTTCAAAGATAATGTGAGTCATAGTGCAACTCTCCTGCACCACCCCCATCCAATCCTATTGTAACAAGGAGCTTGGGGCGGAAAATGAAATCGCGTCTCTTTTGGTATTCAAATTCATATAACTCCAAGCCCCATTCTGTTCCCTGTGAGAGTGTCTTTCTTCTTTAGTGCTGCCTGCTCGCGCACAGTTCCAGAATTCGAAGCAGGTTCACCACACTTGGTCCATCGTATCCTGGTAAGTTGGAGCCACGAGGGGAATAGTCATGGTATCATACCATTTCCTTCCAGATAACTCCTTGACCACTGTGCACAGTGCCCTGTTTCATTCCAGCGACCTTCCTGGCTTGGGAGTCTGGGGTGGGATGTGGTTCGATGAATTCCATGCCTACAGAGCCCCGGGCCTCTCAAACAAATGTCCTTTTATACCTACCCTCAGAGCAAAGGGCATTCCAAGTCCTGGCAGGTGTTGGATGAGTCCTCGTGGTGCCCTCCGGTTTCAGCTAAGCTCCAGGATTTAATCTTGGCTCTGGCCCTTGTTGGCTGTGCAAACTCTGGGATCGCCTCCCTGAGCTCCAGGCTTATTATCTGTAAAGTTGGGATCAAAAAGCATACACCCAATGGCCACTCTCAGTCGTGGCTCCTGGAGCAACAGGGGCCCCGTCTCCCCTTGCCTGAGGCAGCAGTGGCCATCCTTAGGAAGAGGGCCCCTGCAGGGAATCCCACTGCAGAGTCCCAGGGAGCTGGGATGCCAGGAGTAGCAGGAGCCCGCAGAGGCCATCACACCTGCGATGCCCACGGTGGAGTCGGGGTCTGAAACATCAGCACCCACTGCTGACCCTGTCTCCCCAGCATCTGGAGACAGGATCCCCGGGTGGACCCAGGAATCCGTTCTAACAAGCTCTCCGGGTGATGCCAAGGCACACTGAAACCTGAAGACCCTTTCTCTTATCTTTGCCCACCGTCCCCATGCCACCTCTGGGCATTTTGCACCAAGGAGCCCCGAGACCCAGACACAAGAGGCCAGGTCCCCTGCATCCCCTCCTTGGGAGCCGCTTCAGGAGCCCCCCCTTGTCACGGCTCCGGGAACAAGAGGCTCTCCCCTCCCTCCGGCTCTGCGTGACTTCCCCCTTCCTGCTGCAGCCCACAGACCATGCTGTTCTGTCCTCCACGGCGCTGGTCCCTTCGTCCAGACCCTCTCGATCCCCTGCACCGTGGTTGTGCAAACAGACTAGTCCGGAGTCCAGGCCCGCCCCACAATGGCTGTGTGATCCAGACAGAGCGACCTAACCCACCTGGGCCTCCATTTCCTCCTCTGCAAAGTGGGGAGGACAACGCTCACCTGCCGGGGCTGTCGTGAGGGGAGGAGGAGGTTCTGGCACACTCCTGGCAGGTCGGCTGCTCACGGAACGAGAGTGACTGTCTTATGCCATCAGGAGGTGGGGAGGGAGAAACACAGCCCACCTCACGAGCCGTACTTAGGAGGGAGGAGGAGGGGTGCAGACCCGGGAGGAGGACTAGCCACGTGAGTCCTCAGGGCTCAGCTCCCCGTCTCCCCCACTTTTGCTGAACCGATTTCTGCTTCGTAACAGGACGCATACATTTCTCAAGACCGAGGGCAGTGTCTTTTTTTCTTGGGTCACTTCTCCCCCCACTGAGGCCCCGAGGACAGTCCAGGTCTCTCGACCCGGATGCTTCAGTAGGCAGTGGGTGAGCGGAGGAAGGGGACGCTGCCGGCCTCATCCTCAGTGCATGGGGATCCTGGCAGGTGGGGATACCTTGTTGACTGACCCACGCTTGCGTGAAAGTCACGTGTTCACCCCCACACAGCTTCCCGCAACTCTGGAGCCCCGTCTGCGGCAGCTTCCGGCACAGTGACCACGGCAATGAGGAGAGAGGCCATCCCACCAGGGCTGACACACTTGCTGCTGGGGCCAGGCTCTGCCACCTGGGTGCTGTGGGCCCCGGGCACTTACTTCCCCCAGATGACCACTGCACCCTCCTCTGTTAAATAGGATAACACATGTACCTCTCTCCCAGGAGGGCACAAGATGATAGAAACAAAGGGTGAAGGGCCAGAGTCCGTGGTAGCTATTTTTGCCATTATTACTACGTCCCTGACATTAGAGGCACGCAAGATTAGAATCAAGCCTGGGAGGACTTTCTAGACTAACGGATCCAGACCCAACAAGTTTCCAGCGGGGAGAGCTGCCCAGGACCCCACGCAAGCAGGGCAAAGTCGTAGATACGGTGGACGCGGTGGGAACCATGCCACCTTCCCTTCGGCGAGGGCTCACTGCCCAGCTCTGGGAGCGCTCGGGGCAGACTTCACCGGCCAGCCTTTTAGGGATGCCTCGGCTGCTGGTGGCTGCCTCCCCAAGGTGATGCCCTTCTGGGGATGGCCCACATCCAGTGACCAACTGAGGAGGGGACATGAGGCCCTGGCCATCCCGCCCCTGGAGAGCAGGACAGCTCTCACAGTCACCTCGGCACCAGAACTGCCCGTGGGATCGGCCAAGGCTCCATAAAACGTGCATCACAGTTGACTTCTCCCCTGCCCTGTCCTGCCGCTGCCCCCACCTTTTACAGCTGTCGGCCCCAGGGCTCCCCTTAATAAACCTCTGCAAGTTGACCTCCCTCTCTGAGTCTTCCTGAGAATCTGACCCGTGACAGCAGCTGGGCGGGGCATTGTCAGTGAACAGCCAGATCTCCTGGCTCCGGGTTTCTGCCATTTCCACATAAGGGCACCGGGCCAATGCCCTTGGCCACACCTCACACAGAAGGAGATCCCCGACTCTGAGAGAGGTTAGTCACCAACCTTGGGTCCTCGCCAGGATTTCTGCGGCCACGTCACTGTCCTCCCCACCTTCCATCCCCTCCTTCAACCTGCCTTTCATTGCTCCCCAGCATCCACGGTGACCTTTCTAGATCGCTACTCGAGCCACCCTTCTTTCCTTGTGAAATGAGTCCTCTTTCCCCCACAGGACAGAGCCCGAGCTCTGCAGCCTTCCACGGGGGGAGGCTTGCACCTTCCCCTGGACGCACACCCTCTTTTCCCTCTCTCTCCAGCACCCAGACCTTGCTATCTCACAGAGCATATTCTTTCCGTGCCTCCTGCTTCCCCTTCTGAAACTTCCCCGGAGTCAGTCAGTCCCTCCTGTTTCTCGTTCCTAGTTCCGCTGTGGCCAGACCATGCTACCTTGTAATTACCAGCCCATGGGCCATTGTCCTTGCCCCTCCTTAAGGGTGGGGACTGTGCGTCTGCCATCTTGGTGTTCCCAGGCATGGAAGTGAGGTGTGTGTGGGGGGGGGCAGGGAATGCCCCATGCATGACGCAGAAAGCCCCACCGTGCCAAGCTCTTGAAGCTATCTTTGGTTGGAGGACGGGTTGAGGGGCAAGGGGACCTGACGCTCCATGTTTCTTCCAAGAGCTCTGAGCAGGAGAGGAGCTGCTTGAACTGCAGGGCGGTTTTGATCTGGGGATCTGACCACAGGCAGCGTGTGCCCACATCCGTCCCCATGGGAACCATGTCAGGCAAAGCTCCAGCTCAGAATGAACAGCCTGCCTCGGGCCTGAACCCGGTGGGGGCCGACGTGGGCACGGGGCTCCATCGGGCCACCCGCAGCCCCCGCCTCAAGGGCCCAAGAGGGGCTGCAGCTGCAGGGACCGGGTGGGCAGGTTGCCATGGAAACCAAGCTGTTCGCCTTTCCTGGCGCTTGGAGTTCTGACAAGGAGGCTGGACTCCACAGAGCACCCTCGCCCCGGGCTCCCCCTCGCCCACGCAGTCTGTGTTCAGGGCACATCGCAGGCACAGAGATGGATGGCAGGAGCTCAGAGGAGCAGGGCAAACAGAGGGATCGAGACACTGGCAATGATTCTCTCCCTTCCACTCATCTGACCACTGCCATGATTCCAGGGGACGGTTACTGCCTGAAAACAGGTGGCTTGCCCAAGGAACCATAATCAAAGAAGGCGAGAGTCACATCTGGGAAATCTGTGCTGGCAAGAGCCTGGGAGTAGGAGACCTTGAGCCCTCCTCCTTGTCTTCATGCTTTGCGTGGCTGGGGGTCACTGGTGAAGCCTCTCAACCTCTCTCAGCCCAGTTTTCCCACATATAAAATAAAGAAAATTTGATCCACCAGACATCCATCAGGTACCATGATTCAAAAGTAAGGCGTAAGCTATTAAGCCCTTTTGTGGATAAGAGATGGTTACTACAGCAGGCTAAGACCATAATCTGTATTCCAAAGAATTAGATAAATGCATGCGTGGCAAATAGATGATGGATTAAAAGGAACAATTCCTTTTAAGTCTTAGCTTGGTGCCTCTCTAGGCAGGCATGGCGCCAGCGGCTGGAGATTGGAGGGACTCCCAGCATCACAGAAGGGTTCCACGTTGGCTCACTGCACACCTAGCGTGAGGCATGCTGGAATATGCACGGACACGCACAGAGAGAACTTCTAAGGGAGATGAACACAAGACATACACCTACAAGACATGGAGGGAGGTTGTAACTTATTGGGGAAGAAGACTTTCAGGGATGTCCTCACTAGGAACCTTCAGCCCAGGGACTATCCTAAGAAGGTCCCTAGGATAAAGTACGGAAGAGAAGGTTGGGTAAAATGAAGTGAGATGGGTCTGCATCACCAAAGAATTCTTCAGTTGTTTGGAGAAGAAGAAATCTTTGCAAAGTGTATTGCTTCCTGGAAAATTATTCTTTTCCTTTAATATGCTAAGAGTGTCCTGAACCCCTCCTTCCAACAGCTCTGTGTGTGTGTGTGTGTGTGTGTGTGTGTGTGTGTGTTGGGGCGGCTCCCTCTCAACCGACGAGCAAGCCTCCAATTCTAGCTGTGTGTCCTACAGGGCAGCTCAGTTCTGACAGTAACTGGGGTTGGCAGAAGATTCCACAGCTCAGGGGTTAGACCCTCAAAACTGATGTTAAATAACAAAAATTCAACAGAATACATTACGAGATCTAATTGGCTTTATTCCCACAATTCATGAGTAGGGCAGCATCCCGTCTCACAAACAGAAAGGATCTCCACTGAGCTGTAGAGAAGGAAAGGTTTTTAAAGGCAACAAGGGGGGCAGAAAATGGAAGATATTAGCAAAGAATGCATTGTTTCAGGCAAGGCCGCCTTCCTAAGGGGAGCAGGTGCCTCAGATTATCGCCCTAGTGCTCACCAGGTAATTCGTGTTGACGGGCTAAAGTTTACATTCCCGGGGGATGGAGGCTACAATGAGGTTAGGTGTTAAATCCCTGCCTGCTGATACGGGATTCAGCAAAAATGACTCCCTTGTGGGCCTGCTGTCTCCTTTTTAACACTGTCCTCTGCTTCAGATGCCTATTGCGAACCCAGATCGTCGCCTGTGCTTCTGACGGACCAGCTACAACGCAGAGGTTCCCACGAGCCCCTGCTTGCTAGAGCGGCTCACAGAATTCAGGAAAACAGTTCACTCACTAGATTACCAGCTTATTATAAAAGGCTATAACTCAGGAAGAGCCAGATGGAAGAGGGGCATAGGGCAGGGTACGTGGAGGCAGCAAAAAGCATGGGGCTCCCTAGCATGCCGCTCTCCCCCAATCTCTACGTGTTCACCAACCCCAAAGCCCCCCAACCTCGTCCTTTTGGGTTTTATGGAGACTTCATTGCATAGGCACGCTTGATTAGATCACTGGCCATTAAATCACTGGTGACTGGTTCAACTTCTAGTAGCCCTCCCTTCCCTGGAGGTCAGGGGGTGGGACAGAGATTCCCACCCTCCACTCACTGATGGGTCCTCTTGGCAGCCAGTTCCCACCCTTGTGGGGTTCCAAAAGGTACCTCATTAACATTGTGAGAGACTCTCATCACAGGAAACTCCAAGCGTTTCAGGAGCTCTGTGCCAGACCCAGAGGCGAAGACCATGTATGTATTTCTTATAAAAGACAGCATCACATACGTGTTTGTTCATTTTTTTTCTGCATACAATTTTTGTTTTTGTTTTCATGAGAAACTCGAGCCTACTTCCGCGAAGATAACTTTTTACATGAGGTTTAATGATTGAAATTACTGGCCCGGTGGTAGTTCTCTGGCACAAACACCATAGTATTTCAACTTCCTGTTCGTTAATTTTTTTAATCGTTTATTTTCTACTTCCCCTTCTAGAATGTAAGCTCCATGAGAGAGGAACTTCACCTTTCCATTTTTGTATCCTCAGCACTTGGCTTAGACATGGCATAGGTTCTTCGTAAGCACTAGTTAAGTAAGTAAGTAGGGAAGGTAGACATTACACAAATATCTTGAAGAAGTGCTTTCCATGCTCAGTCATATAAACAGTTCATTCCCTTTACTTGTTCCTGTTGTAACTGGTTGCACAGTACAATCCTGCCATAATGCCTTAAGCGAGGCCCAAAAAGTCCATTCGTGTAGGATGTGTGATGCATTATCATGAGGCTCATGAAGTGATGGGGGTGAGCCAGCTGCTAAGAACGAGAACTGATCACCCGTTGCTGCCTGAATTTGCATTATTATGGCTATGTCATCACAAGACACATTGTCATGGTCATTAGCAGAACTATTTGTTCAGGATCTCTGTCCCACGCTAAACTGTGGGTTCTTGGCACATAGACAGCTCTCAATAAAAATGTGTTGAATGAATGAAAGAATGAATTCATGTGAGGGCATAACATGAGCGTCCACCCTGGTTTGGAGAGTCAGGGAATGTATTCTCAAGGGAGCGATGTTTACTTTGAGGAGTGAAGGATAACCAAATATTAGTAACGAAAGGAGAAGGGAGGAAATTAAATGCAAGGAAACAAGAGTGAACATCATCTTCAAGGACTCTGAGTTGGAAGGTAGCGTGGTGTATTCAAGCATCCGAAAGCAGCCCAGTATCCCTGGGGCACAGGGATGGGGTGGGTGGGCCATTGTCACCACTAAGATCGCAGGGAGCTCACAAGATATGTCTGGGATCTGGGACTTCATTGTAACAACAATGGCCCACGTTCATGGGTTTTCTGCAGAGGTGATTTCTGATCAAATGTCTGTGGCACAGAATATTCTAGCTGCTGTGTGGAGAGTGTATTGGAGAGTGGGAAGTGGCAATGGGAAAACTGAGGCCCAGAGAAATCAGGTGACTTGTCCAAAGACACAACACTTCTCTGGCATCAACCCGAGGGCTGCTTCCCTCAAGGGTGCCACTCTGAGAACACCGAAGATGATCTCCCATGGTGATGACAGGGTCTAACACACAGCCCCGGGAGCTCAGGGAGCATCCCTTGACTGCAAGGACCTCCTCTCAGGCCAGCATTCCCAGAAGCCCCTTTTTCCCACCCACCAGACCAGGACTTGTGGAGCAGAGATCCTGGGAGCTGGAGCTCTAAACATGCTCTTTAAAATTGTCTTAGGGACACCTGGGTGGCTTAGTCGGTTGAGCATCCACCTTCAGCTCAGGTCATGATCTTGCAGTTTGTGAGTTTGAGTCCCGCACTGGGGCTCTCAGCTGTCAGCATAGAGCAGGCTTTGGATCCTCTGTCTCCCTTTCTCTCTGCCCCTCCCCAACTCTCCCTCAAAATAAATAAATAAATAAACATTTAGGGGAGCCTTGGTGGCTCAGTCGGTTGAGCGTCCAACTTTGGCTCAGGTCATGATCTCACGGTTCATGAGTTCGAGCCCCATGTTGGCCTCTGTGCTGACAGCTCAGAGCCTGGAACCTGCTTCGGATTCTGTGTCTCCTTCTGTCTCTGCCCCTCCCCTGCTTACACTCCGTCTCTCTCTGTCTCTCAAAAATGAATAAAAACGTTTAAAAAAATTTTTTAAAGAAATAAACATTTTAAATGAATGAATGAATAAATAAATAAATAAATAAATAATAGTGTTTTAAGTTACCAGGCTTATTGTGGAAAAAATAACAAAAAGTTACTAATACAAAGTAAATCACTGCTAATTCCACTATACATATACAAACAAATAAACTTTTGGTGTCTTGCCTCCCAGACAATATTTTCTACAGATAGCTACAATATTTGTTCACAAAGCTAGGATCACGATAGTGTCATAATCCACTTTTCATGTAACAGCCTTTGCATGAGCACCACATTTTTTTTTTTTTTTTTTTTTTTTTTTTTGGGACAGAGAGAGACAGAGCATGAACGGGGGAGGGGCAGAGAGAGAGAGAGACACAGAATCGGAAACAGGTTCCAGGCTCCGAGCCATCAGCCCAGAGCCCGACGCGGGGCTCGAACTCATGAACCGTGAGATCGTGACCTGGCTGAAATCGGACGCTTAACCGACTGCGCCACCCAGGCGCCCCGAGCACCACATTTTAAAAACCTTTTGTTAGAGAAATTCAAGCATATTCCAGACTGGAGAGAATAGTGTGGTAAATCCTTGCCTACTCCAATTCCACAATTATCTACTCGCGGCCAATCTTGCTTCATTTTCACCCCCCTCTTCCCCCCCACCGCCTTAGATTATTATGTAGCAAATCCCAGATAACATGTCATTCTACCTATAAATACAGTTGACGCTTGATCAACACGGGTTGGAACTTAGTGGGTCCACTTATACACAGATTTTTTGTTATAAATACAGTACAGTACTGTAAATGTATTTTTCTCTCCCTTATGATTTTCTTAATAACATTTTCTTTTCTCTAGCTTCCTTTAAGAATAGAGTATATAACATATATAAATGCATGTGCAGGTCTATTTATGTTATTGAGAAGGCTTCAGGCCAACAGTAGGCTATTAGCAGTTAAATTTGGGGGGACTGAAAAATTTTATGTAGCTCTTCACCTTCAGGAAGGGGCGTCAAGTACCCCCAACCCCCCAATTGTTCAAGGATCAACTGTATTTCAGAAGCATTGCCTTTGGAGGCACTTCAGATGCCATTGCTTGGATGGACCACAAGGAGAAGCATCTTTTTTTTTTTTTTTATGAGTTTATTTATTTGACAGAGACAGAGAGAGAGCACGAGAGAGAGCAGGGGAGGGGCAGAAAGAGAGGGAGAGAGAGAGAATCCCAAGCAGGCTCCTCACTGTCAGCGCAGAGCCCGATGCAGGGCTCAATCGCACGAACCGTGCCATCAGGAGCCCAAATCAAGAGTCAGAAGCTGGACGGACTGAGCCCCCCAGCCACCCCCAGAAGAAGCGACTTGAGGAGACTGCAGCGGACAGGGGGCAAGGAAGCTCTGTCCTCCCTCCCCACCCTCCCATGGAGTTGTCCAGACCCTACACCTCCACCCCTTCTACTGAGCTCTGCCTTAGAGCAGGCGTGTTCCGCCTCCTCTGCCTGACCCTTTGAAAGAGAGGTCAACATTTCATAAGATATGAATCCTGACTTGAAGAAGCTGCTTTTTGTTTGATTTGGGAGATTTTGAGTAAATGGAGTTGTAATACGATAAAGCATCCAGCCGGTTAGTTTTCTGCAGTACAAACTGGGCATTGAGGGACAATCCCCACACCGGCCCACAGTGAGCCAGGCAGCCACAGTGGGGTCACCATGGGCTGCGACCTTCTGTATCACCTCCCCCTCCCTCTTGGCCCCATCGCCACGAGCCCGGGTTATTTTCTCCGGCTCTTCTTTAACCGAACCTGAGGTTTGAGACCTTTTCTATCATTTCATTTCAAACTCTTGTTTCACACGACTTGGTCTATCACTGAGGGTGCATGAAGAATATGAAAATTACTCAGACGCTTTTTTCAATTAAATGTCTCCAAAATGCAAAAAAAAAAAAAAAATGTTTTTTTTCTTTTAGGTTTCAGTCGGGGAAGGGGAAACAACATTTTGATAAACGTGAACGTTTGTTCTGGAACAAGGACCTAGAGACGAGGAAGGCACCATACGAATGGGTGCAGCTCTGCTCTCTGGGGTCAGTAACCAGTGGGTCGGGCTCTCCCGGGCAGCCTCGTTCTGGGCTGGTAGTCTGGCGTGCGTGCTGGAGGCTTCGTTATCTAAGTGCAGCCTCTTCGCTTCCTCGGGTTTCAGCGTTTCCCATGAGACCATTTAAAATCACATTTGTTACTTTACCATCTAATCACACATAAGCTTCTCCCCACGCCCCCGCCCCCGCCCTGCTTCCGTCGGAGGAGTGCACTTTCTGGGGCACCGGCAGCCAGGGTGGGACTCCTGACGGGAAATGGGAATGGCACCCAGGGAAGCATGACTCCTCGCAGTTCCCTGAACATCAGGGAGGTTCCTACCAGACAGGCCGGAGCACCTTAACTGAAGGCACAAACAAGTCTAAGTCTTTGCAGACCAGGGGGGTCTCCGACTCGCTTCCCCTGCCAGAGCCGCTCACTAGCCTCTCTGCAGAACAGACACAAGACGGAGTCTCTTCTTCTTGCTCTGCCCGAATGTTGAGCTGAACTTGTGTTCCAGGAGCTCATGGATTCCAGGGGAGGCGAGCTGGGCTAGAGGAGAGGATCTCTTACCCAGAAGACAAGCGAGATCGAGCCAGCAAAGGTTTGGCTGTGGGACTCGGGGGCCAGTCTATGGCTAATGGTGTAAAGATACATGCGCGGGGTCGTGTGGGAAGAATGATAGGTTTTGTCCATGAGCCAAGATTGAAGCATGTTTGTGGGCTGTTTGAATATACGACCTTCCCCAAACACCCGCAGTTCTTAGAAAACTAGTATTATTATTCTGTTGCTATAGAAGACTTCCATGTTTCCCTTCCTCTGAAGGATAAGGGAAAAAAATTATAGCCAGATCCAAAAGCTAGCAAGCTCTACATGACAGATCAGTGTCAAGTTTATGTTCTTCAAAGAGTCACATTCAGATAAAGAGATGTTTTATCAGCAGGTGTGATTTCAGAAATTTTACCAAAGCTGTGGTAACAGAGGCCATATATCCTAGAAGTATTGATGAAAATGTTACAGCTAAATAAAAATGGGCATAGAAAGCAGAGAACCCATAGTCCTGAGATAGGAGATGATACACTCCTTCAGAGATGAGTTTTGCCTCACACATGAGGCAAAAGTACTCTCATTAGAAAAGTGGATAAGGTTGAATGCAGTGGTTTCCACTCTGGGTCCAATATCAGAATATTGGAGAATGTTTTAGGGACAGACTCCCGGACCCCACTCTAGGCATGTTGAATATGAATGTCCAGGGTGACAGCCAGGAATCTATGGTTTTTTTTTTTTCAATGCTTTCCAGAAAATTCCAGTGGACAACAAGGTTGAGGGGCACCTGTTTTGAGATATTTTGATGAAAAAAGACAGACCCAGGGGACCGAGAGTATTTTCTAACCTGCAGGGAGCGTTTATACATGAACAGAAAGGTGGCAACAGGTTGGGCCTAAGTCATCTTTCTTTGTTTTTAGCCCAACTTTGAAATCCAGAGGAATGATTCATTGAAATATTTCTGTGGTTCTGGCTTTGCTTGGCCCTTTCCCCCCATAGCTCAAGTGCACTTAGTGTAAATTGACTCCTGATCATGATTTTGCTCTTTGAGTTTACCTGATAGGCTCAATGCCAGAAAAAGAAAAGTCGGCTATGATTTTTTAAATGTAGCTCGAGTCACCTTTACTGGCCGTGCAAAGTGAAGCAGGTAGAGTAAACTGCACATAAGTATTTTGAGTAGCAGAAGCCAAAAGGTCGGGCTTTCTAGCCACATGGTGTGGGAAGAAGGCAGAATGATGCAGAGAAATGAATTGCTTTTAGTCTGATGGAAAAATTTGTTTTGAAATGGCATAAAGTTGGTTTGAAATGTTAGGAAGATTTTAGAGTGGTCTTAAAAAGCAATTTCCTACTTCCCTGTCCACTCACTTAGCAGTCAACTAATGTTGATTACAATAATAATAATAATAATAATGAACAAGCATTGAAG
The DNA here is from genome assembly GCF_022837055.1 of Prionailurus viverrinus. NCBI lineage: Eukaryota > Metazoa > Chordata > Mammalia > Carnivora > Felidae > Prionailurus > Prionailurus viverrinus. The sequence continues at coordinate 6,832,483 of NC_062569.1, read as the reverse complement.
ATGAACACCGGAACATATATGCAAAAACTGGTTTGGAGAAAATCATCATCAGAAGGAAATGGAAAAAGATGCTGAGGGTGTTCTGTAATGGTGAATGGTGGATAAAGAGTCTTTCACAAATAAATATTGCTGAGGAAATGCTATTCTAGGGTGAGAAAAAAAATAGTGATCACCGACTCTGGGCAGGTGCATGGTCATGCATTCCCTTGTATCAGAAGCCTACCAGGTCAAGAAGATTCCTGAGACCCCGGCTCCATTAAGAGCTGTAGCCCCATGCTTGCCATTCATTCTCCTTCCCTCAGAGCAGACTGGTCCTAGGGTTCCACATACAAACCAATACCATGAGCTTGGAGTTCATGCTTCCTGAGCCCATGGAAGATGCAGTTTCCCTTCCCCCTTTGGGGCTGCTGTGTCCTTTCTCATACATTCTTCACCCTTTCTGCATAGTCACTCCCTGCCCAGACCTTCCCGTCCTTCCAAGTCTGGAGAGCCTCCATTCTCCCACAAGACCCTGTGCCCTCTGTCTCTTCTCTGCCCCGGCATCATCTCTTTATTTATGTTAGTGTGTATGAGCCTGTCTCCCATTACAGTGGTGCTTCTGTTGGTGCCTGCCCCCTCCCAGACTGTGAACTTATGAGTGGCAGAGGTTCGGCCTACTTGATTCTTATACCTCCATCAAAACTTTGTACGTGATAGCAGTTCAGTAAGTGCTTCCTGAATAAAAATCATGGCTTGGCGTCCTGGATCACGTGGGAAGGAGATTCAAATATGACAGACAGCACCCTGTCTCACCTCCCCTTTCAAACAAAGGTGGTCCCTTCCTTCCCCACTGGCATCGATTCTGAGAGGCTCAGAACTCTGTCCTGAGGAAGGATGTCACTCTGGTCCATCATGCTCGTGAGAGCCCATGGTCACTCCCCTTGGCTTGCCACTTGCTACTGTGCTTTTCCCTGGCTCTCCGAAGACAACTAGAGCCATGTTTTATGAGCTGGTTCAGAAGAATAGGAAGAGGTGACAGCGGCCGCTACCAGGCATAAAGGGACGAAGAGCACAGGCCTGGGGGCTGGACCGGGCCTTAGTCAACATTCCAGCTTTTCTATTTATTAACATGTTGGACCACTCTCCCCCAATCCTTTTGTTTCCTCAACTGCAAAATGGCCATACTAATACCGATTTCACAAGACAATTGTGAGGTTTAAACCAGGGGATGTGTGAAGTGTTCAGCCCAGCCGGTTAGCTACTATTCCCATTATTATTTAGTCTGATGCCCTCACTTTATAGATAAAGAAACTTGGAGTCCTAGAGTTTCAGTTTCAGTGAGTTGATCAAGGTCACCTAGCTGGTTACGGGGACAAGAAGCAAGAACCCTGGTCCCCTGCCCAGGGTGAGAGGCGTTCCCTCCCCCACCCCCTAGGCCCACCCTGCACACCGTATGGCACTGACTGACTCCTGGGTGAAAGAGGAAGGCCATGTGGGAGAGGCCTTGTTCACATTCTGTAGGAAGGGGCCGAGGCACCCAACGTGAATTCCGTGAACTTAACCTTGCATTAGGTTAAGTTCGTAGGGGACAGTCGTAGGGGAAAGGAGGTGGAGCAAGTTGTGATCTTATTGTTTTTATTAGTTGTTATTATTATTTTGAGGTGTTTTCAAAGCCAACCAGCAGGACAAATCAGAGGATCCTTCAGGGAGGGCTTGAATAGCGGCTGGGTTTTAGAGAAATGGAGAAGAGGGGGGAGGTTGCTGTGCCCTGGGTGTGGTGACATGGGCAAAGGCTCAGAGACACCTAGAAAGTGCTGACGTCGATGACAGAAGTCACAATAGTGGTCATCTCCAGGTGGGACCTGGATAGCCACTGGGAAGGCATCAAACTCTAAATTTAAGGTCAGTGGAATTCACTTATTTTGTATATGTATATTCTCCTTCTATTTAAAAAATCACCAGTAGTATCAATCCCCAAGAATAATCAGGGTTCATATTTTTATTTTTTACCTTCTGGGATAGAAGACATAAGAGTAACAACTTAGATATCCAATAGGCTATGACCTTGGCTAAGCTAGCTTCAGGGCTTTAGTGCCTTACCTGTGGAAATGGGTTAATAATAGGATAGATTTCCTATGATGCTGTGAAGATTAAGTGATACAACGTATGTAAAATACCCAGCGTCCTCTATAGACTGTATATATGCAGCCCCACATATAACAGCAAACAAGAAAATGTATTTATTAATAGGACAGTCACCTTTTTTGGTTCAATTTTTAAACAGGTGAAGTTGTGACTACTTTTTTTTTAAGTGCTGGCTGGCTCAGTGGGTGACCATAGGTCAAGCGTGGGTCAGCGTCATTCAGAGGCTGCATTCAGAGTGCCTCAGAGCTTGTCAGCAGGCAGGCCCGGATCCGGGTGCTCAGAAAATATTAGCTTATTCTTGGCTCGGTGCCCAGCTGCAACCAAGTGAGCAGAGAGGGCTCAGCATGTCCTGCCCGTGGTTCAGTGCTCGTCCAACACGGCTCTATGTCTCTTGCTCCAAGTGATTCCAATCCCAGCTTTGTGGGAAATCAGGATGAGAGCAGGAGAAAGGGAATCCTGAGACGACTGACTGACAGCATTGATGCTGGAACGTGGAAAACACTGGAAAATCTGGGTTAGTGTCCCAGCCCTGCCTTTTTCTAACTGAAGTCCTTGAACGATACCCATTGTCCACCAGGACTGTAGATTCTTCATCTGTTGATTGGAGATAGCCATCTAGTAATTTGCACAGTGGCGACTTAAACCCAGATAGTCTGGTTCCAGAATCCAAGAGTGTAACCGTTACACTCTGTTGCCACACTTTACCTCGATTTCTTGACTAGTGGAAAATATTTTGTTGTGTTGGGGGAGACATGTGATAAGTGCGAAAACGTGTACAGATGTGTAAAAAAAAAAAAAGGCAGAGGACCAGGTATTAGATGCAATCACACAATGCATTTTGAAAACTCTGAAACATAAGCATATGCTCCATGATCTGAAAAATGTGACTATTTCACTGAGTCCCTACTTTTCCTTAATGATGACATTTCATGCTGTACATGGTGCCAGACACTAGAGACACAGAGCTGTGGACGGAAGAAATTTTGCTTCTGCCCTCACAGGACTGACAATCTAGTGGGGCAGACAGATATTGAATAAACACACAAATAAATATAATTATAAACTGTGACAGCATCAGGAAAGAACAGGATTCTCTGGGGGATCATCCTGCAGGCTCCTAATTTAGAAAGGCAAGATCGAGGAAGGCATCTCCGAGGAAGTGACATTTAAGTGGTGGCCTAAAAGGAGATACGTTGTTTTTGTCATAAGTTGCCTCTTGGGAGCAGAGTTTCGGGACCACGTCACAATGTGATTTGTAGACAAAAGACGATTCCTTCAGTGTTGGGAGCTGGGCAGCCACGCTGGAGTTTCTGAGTCCACTTTGCTTTCCTGGAATAAACCGATGGGCTGCATTATGTTGGTTGGCATTTATATAATATTCACAGTGCTCTTGCCTTAGACCTTGTCCAAAACCCATTTCTACCTGTCAGAATTGGCATGGTTTTTCTTTAGAAACTTAGCAAAGAAAAAGCGGAATTATTGTTCATGAGAAACATATTTGGCTCTAAAATAATTAATGTTTAAGAAGATTAACAGCATAGAATTGCTTCATGAAAAAGGCCTCATATAGGTGCCTCTGCCTTTAGCAGGTGTTCAATCAAGGCCAGAAAGTGCCCCAGAGGGAGCATTCAGCATACCCAGTGGGCGTACATTTGCATAGTCTTCAGGGTTCCAGACCCAGAGGGCACTTATGCCTCTCAAGCTAGAACATGTGGATTCATATTACAAAATATACAGTCATAAAGACACTGTACAAACAACTTCCTCCAGGAAGGCTTCACCGAGCTTCTCTTACTGTTCCAGCCCCTCCCTTCTTCGCTTTGAGTCACTTGTCTTTATTGCTTAAAACTCCATGGTCAGAACCACGTAATGTAGCCCTTATTTATTTTTCTAATTATTTCCTAGTCAGGAAGGTTTCTTTTCTCCCCGAGAAGACTCAAAGGCCTCCAAAACAGGAAACATGGCTTCAGTATAACCCCAGACCAGTCCCTCATTGTACAGATGAACAGTATGAAATGCAGAGAGAGAAGATACCCAAAGGCTGAACATGGTTCATTACAGACCTGTGGCTGGGACTCCAGTCTTCTGACTTCTGCCCACTGCTCTTCCCTCTACACCACACCATCTTCCATGACACTCGATAGTGCTAAATGCACAGTAAGCCCTTAGCAATTACTGAGAGTGAAAGAATTTCTGAGTATTTGACAGAATGAGGAAGAGCTCAGTGCTCCTGACTCACCCTGCAACCTCCGGCAGGCTCAGCTGGGCACTTCCAGGCTGTGGCAGTTTGAAGGGAGAAGCCTCTGAAACTTACAGGCACAAGGTCCTGTTCATATTTGAACGTAGCCAAGAGAACACAGTTCTGTTGCTTCTCCTTCCCTCGGGAGGCAAGAAACAGAACAAATATGAAGGGTAATTGTCTTATCCCTCCAGGAGTTGCAACCAGAAGGCAATTGAACAGGGAGGGAGAAATGCTGGTGCCAGGTCATGATCAAACCCAGTGCTGTTGCTGCAAAGCCAATCCATCTTCGTGGAACCTACCTAGTCTTTCATTAAACAGAATCTCAGTTTCCTCACAAAATCAAAATCAGAACAAGTCACAGCCGTAGCATTAGTTCCAGATTCCTGAGGCAACAGAGCTCACAAAGGCCACCTGAGAGCACTTCCTCATCTTTCGCTATGGTGATTGCTTCTCAGAGATCAAACAAACAAACAAAACATACTCAACATGAGAAAGCAAGTCAGCAGAAGGACCAAGGGCAAACTCAGGTCTCCTCATGCCCCAGTCATAGTTGTTTCCATTGCATCACAAGGACTTTCTCTTAGTGAATGTCCTTGAATTCTCCTCCAGTCATCTTTCCGCCCATTTCAGTTTTCTTGCATCCATGTACAGCTCCAGGATTCTTTTTCTATACCAAAGAAGCTCAGTCATTGGACGGTGGGAACAATCTTTTTTACACTAAGATCAAATCAGGTACACTGACAACAGAAACTCTTGACTGAACAATCATAGGTCATATTCATCATGCTCCTCTAAAATAGTTTGTCTCTGAGAGCCACCCTCACTCGTGTATTCCTCTACTCAACAAATATTTGCCAAATGCTTAAATGTGTCATATTAACCTAAGTGCCAGGGATACAGCAGGGGGAAATAGACATGGTCCTTGGCATCAGGGAGCTTACTTTCTACCATAGGAGCAGACACTGAGCAGGTCATTACTGAAATAAATGAAAGTACAGGCTTCCGTACAAATGAATGACAAAGCAAACTAGTCTAGTCTGGAGGGCAAGGAAAGAATGCTATGAGGGAGTCATACTTAAACTAAACTGAAGGAAAAATAGAAGCCAGTCAGGGTAAAGAGATAGAAAAAGCATTATTGAGAGAAAAAAAATGTGTTTGAAGCTACCAAAGCAAAAAGGAACTCAATGAATTTGAGTAAGTGAAAGAAAACCAAGGTGACTATGAGGGAAAAGCCAGGAAAGAAGTGATATAGATGAAGAGATGGGCAGGGACCAGATCTTGCCAAGACTTATGTGTCATGTGAATGAATTTAGGCATTGTCTGAAGAGCTTGGGAAGCCTTTGAAAGGTATAATCAGAGGGATGATATGATCAGATTTACATATTAAAAGTATTATGTTTGTTGGTACACATATAGGTAAAACAGAATATGTGGAGAGACCCATTAATAAGCAAGCATAGAAGCCAGATAAGAGATGACTGAGGCTTGGTGATTGAGGCCTATATGGACAGTGAGGGGGAGGGAGAGTTTATGAGTTTATGAGGTAAGCAACCATAAAGGTACTTATTTAATAAAACATGGAACAGGGAAGAAGCCAATTTAGATGAAGGAACTAGAAACACAAAAGCAAAAACAGGCAGATAGTCAGGTCTGGGACAGAAGAGATGTCTGAGTGGAAGTTAAAAGCATGGAGATAAGATTCCCACGAGAGGGAGTGTAGGTGGAGTCTAGAACAGACCCCAGAGAAGCTCAGTATTTAGTAGCCAGATAGAAAAGAAGCCTTCCATGATGTCTCAGATGGGACAGAGAGAGAAGATTTCAAGAAAAATGGAATGGCCAACTGTGTCAAATCTCACTGAGAAGTGAAGTAAGTAGAGATGCAGAAGTTTGGATTTGGCATCCCCGAGGTGATTTACAACTTAGTAAGAGCTTTGATGAAAGGGGCTGGGAGAGACGTATTAGAGCGTATTGAGGAGTAATGACATGTATGAAAGGGTGCATTTGTCATGTACGCCCTTTGCGATATCATGTCATCTAGTTAAATCTGATGCTGATTTCCAGCCTCCCTAAAAATATTAATTGACTGTCCAAATTCTACTGTCCATCAGGACTTTACAAATGGCAAAGAATTATCTATATGATGATTTCAATATTCTGGTTGAATCAAGCTTACACCTTATCCTTAAAAAATCTTTAGCTTACTTAAATAGACTTGGGCAAAATTAAGCCACAGTTTTAAAAATCATAAGAACTGCCTGGCCAGACCACGTCCCTGAAGGTGGACATGAATTCTGAATGTCTGTTAGTGACATATTCTGATAGGATCCTGTTAAATAGGACAGGAATTCTGTTGGGGGAGAGAATAATAATAGGGAAAAGGAAGTAGATTCTACATGTTTTAAATAAAAATTTTTATCTGCAGCATAAACCCCCTTCAAATTATTGAGTCTATTGTAATTTGTATTACTTCATTAAATAAACACTTTTATTTGGGGCAGCAGAACCATATTCAAAAGTATTCACACATTATGGGCTGGAAATAGAGAAATAAAGTAACAACATTATGAGTTCCTTATACTGCTTAATTGTAAATGATCTCCCAGCTTATTTCATTTATATGCTGAGAGCTAGTGGTGTGGAATTGGAATAAGCTAAGTGGCTATTGGTTATTGAATAGCATGTGTAATGGGAAATATTAAAGTCTATATTGTGCATTTGTACAGCACTTAGCTTACAAAATGCTTTCATATACATTTGATTCTCCCGACAACAGTGTCAGATTAGCAGGGCAGATGTTATCATCACCAGCTTTCAAATCATAGAAATGAGAGTCAGACAATCAAAAGACTTAGTTAGTGTCAGAACTAAAGCTTTCTGTCTCCAAGCCTAGTGCTATTTTGACAAAACCACACTACCTCCCTGGGTCTCTTGAATAATTATAACTTGAAGTCTCTAAAGCTGACTCAATCCACCATCCTGAGTTTCTAAGTCCACAACACTCCCAGACTATGAGATGAGGAACTTGTTTTCTTCCTTAGTGATGAAAATCTTTTTCCTCTTTCTAATCCCATTTTCAATGGGTTGGAGGAGATGGTAGGAAGGTAAGGATCCTTTATAAAGGAATATTTTCCTCCTCTTTAACTTCATTTGGATATTCATTCTGGTGAGCAGAGATGTTTTGATTAAATGTCTTTTGGACACTTTCTTCCCCAAACTCCTAGATTTCTTTCTTCCTTTAATTATTCCTTTCTTCCATTTTAGCTCCCACAGAAACTCGTTTACTCTCAGCACTTCAGCCTGGCACACTCATTCAGCATTACAAACATATCAGTTATTCACCAAGCTTCACAGAAAATCATTCCCACTCAGCTTTCACCCATCCCCCCCGGTCTGGTTTAGCACCACAGACAGCTCAAGACCATACTAGACACAGCCTTGCTCTTTCAGAACCACGGACAGTACACGTACTTTCCCCTCTTCTGTGAATACATTTGTTGTACTCCATCCCTGGACAGTAGATTAACCAGCTATTATCTCTGAATTATTTGGAAGTAAATTATGTTTAGCAAGGGTTTCCATAACTCCAGTCCATTAGCACCAGGGGCAACTCAGGACTATTCAGTTTCAAAGATGGTTTAGTGACATTTTCCTGGTGCCACGGATACCTGAGGCTCAATCTTTGACTACTGGGCAGTGGCATAAGTACTTCAAATTCTATCTTTTCCCTGGACAACTTGCTCACATGTCCAGTGCCCTGTTTCTCCAATCAGGTGCCTAATGATCAAACATTTCAGGGCAATGGATTGCTCAGATAGGCACATGCCAGTATCACTGCTGATGTAAAATGCTGAAATCTCAGGGACTTTTCTAAGACTTGAATGGTTAGGTGGCCACATCCACCTAAACAGAGATTGAATTCCATGCTCCCATTGTCATAGAGAGTCCAGAAATCATCCCAGCACCAAAGCTAGCTTGGTTTCTCATTCCATGAATTAGAGAGCCTGACCACACTCTCAGCACCATGTGCAACAACACAGTTTCACACAGATGTTTCAATATCTTGGCTACTATTTCTCACCACCAGCTCATCATATTCTCAATCCAGTGCCATGAAAGGTCCAACTACATTCTCAGTCTTAGTGACATCCTGACAACATGCTTGCTATTCCATCAGGCAGGCAAGTGAGGGCAACAGAACCTGGATAAGTTCATTATCATGGCCCTGCTCTTTGGGTACCTCATGTAATAATAGTTTATCCAAGTTTCAGTTACACCCATATCACAACTACTCTCTTTTAACAACACAAATAATCTAGTCATATCCTCTGCACTTCATGATGCTTATGCACTTTCTCTGACTAAAACCATTCCCATTACTAGAACAAAACTCAACAGTTCCTAGAACTTTTCTTCGTGTTATTTCTACGACACCAGTATTTTCTTGTTCTTCTTCCTTTTTGGCTGGAGCATCTCTATAATGTTCAGTGCTTCTCTGCCCCCATAGCCTTCCAGGTTCCAGCCTTAATTTTTCTCCTCTCACTTTGGATAACAAATTTTATCCAAATAAGAGTGGATTTTAGGAAAGCCTTCAGTTGTTACTGAGCAGACAACCTATTTTTCCCCCAGAAACATGGGAAATGGTTAGTTTCTACCCACTTTGGTCTCATAGTTTAAGTACTGGTGCTTGTTTTCCCAAAACTCAGTTCTGCTGCAGATGAAAATCTCTAGCAATGTTCTGTAAATATCTGATACCCATTCAGGATCCTTTGAGTTCATTCACTCATGTATTCCACAAATGTTTGTTGATCATCTAGTATGTGCACTGTTCTCAGTGTTAAGGGTTCGTTAACCAAACATACAGAATCCATATTTTCAGGAAGGAAAAATTCTAGTTTAAGGAGATAGTAAATATATCAAAATGTTAATATTAGTTATAAGTACTATGAGGAGAAGTGAAGGGAGGTAAAGGGATGGAAAGTGGCCACAGGTTGTTGTTTGGGAAAGAATGGTCAGGGGAGGCTTCCCCAACAGGTGATATATGAAGGAGCAATGTGTTTACAAATGGGGAGAAAATGCCAGGCAGAAAGAATAGCAAGTCCAAACACCTTGAGACAAGAGCATGTTTGGTGTGTCCAATAAACAGGTAGGTGGTCTATGGGCCTGGGTTTCAGTGAGCAAGGGAGATAATGATATGAGGTGAGCTCAGAGATGAAGTTTATGGAAACACACTTCAAAGGATCACTCATATTGCTTCCAAAAGTGTAGACCACAAAGATTTGAGAGGATCCTAGCAGTGACACATGTTGAGAAAATATAATAGCGGCCCAAGAAAGACATGACAATGGTTTGGGCTATGGAGGTAGCAGTGGAAGTGGGTAATAGTGTTTGAACTATGGAGATAGCAGTGGTGGTGAGTGATAGTGCTTGGACCATTGCAGTAGTCATGGAGATGAATGATAGTGGTTTGGACTATGGAGGTAGCAGTGGCTGTGATGAGAAATAGACAGCTGTACTTCACATGTAAGGTCATTGGTTTTCTAATCATCCAAATGTGAGATTTGAGAGAGAGGAAGTAAAGTGATACATAATTCCAAAGTATCAAGACTCGGGGTTTGAGTCACTGGTAGGATGAAGTTTCAATTTATTGAAATAAATTTGACAAAGAGAAGAGCACATTTGGAGTAAGGTTATCAATAGTTAGGCTTTATACATCTATCAAAAATCCTTGTGAGGGGCTATGAGTGGATAACTAAATATAACAATTTAGAATGTAGGTGAAAAGCTGGAGATATAAATTTAGGTTTATGTTTCAAATGTGACTCCAGACTTCCCATGATGTCATTGTAACTTCAGTCTTTTCCATAAAGTCTCTCTCTAGGAAGCTGGCCTAAGTTGGCTGAAACCCAGAGCTATATTTAAGCCCCCAAAGGTCTATAGTTTTTTCATTGCTGTATCCCTGGAGTTGGAAACAATGTCTGGCATAAGGGAGGAAGACTTGCAGGAGAAAAACATATAAAGAAGAACCCCTAAGCTTCCATTTTGGAAAAATGGTTATGCAATTTATTGAGATAGGGCACACAGGAAGAGGAAAATTGGGGGTGGAGAGAAGATTGAGAGATCATGGGGGGAAATGACTTTGAGGTGTCTCTGGAGTATTCAAAGGGACATGTCAAAGGCATTGAATTAGTAGGTCCAGAGTTCAGAAGGTCCAGATTTAGGACTCACATACATGAAAATGATAATTTTGGTTGTGTATAAATAAGTGAGAGGAACCATAAGCAGTGTGAGATGCAATCAGAAGATGCAATCCTACATTGATACTTTCACCTGGAAAAAGTATAACTATCTGTTTGCTAGACATCATATCTGCCATACAGAGGCAAAAGCTGCATTAGTGGGGAAAATCCTCCATTGTATTTTAAGAGCATCAGTGAGCTATATAACACAAAGGGGCTGCTCTAAGGCCCCTTGAAAACTTCATCAAATCTGAATGCATTCAGATCAACCTATACCTCTATTAAGTCCAGAGCCCTCCAATGATTCCCTAATCAGTAGGATTCCAGAACTGCTCCAGCCAGTGGGACCCATCCCAGAAACAGAAGAGCACTGGGTATGGAATCAAAAGACTCAGAGACAAGCTTGTTTAGTCCAATAATATCTTTATAACCTATAGTATTCACTGGTTATTAATTGTCTTATACGTAAGAAAATGCTTTCTACTTACTCTTTAGGACTTCTGTGGGGATTAAAAGAGATAATTGTGCCCACTTTTGGTGTTGCTGTAGGCTGATAATTCAAGTAGTTCTTCTCATGAGGTTCAACTATCTTTGTGGGCAACTCAGACTTGCTACATGACTATAGAAACATCTGTTCTAATAACAACAGAAACTGGAAGAAAGAACCCTCTGTCCTGTTAAGATGTTCTAATACCCAATCCCAATGTGTGTGTGTGTGTGTGTGTGTGTGTGTGTGTGTGTGTTAGGATGTCCCCCACTCCACCAAGGTGCAATTCTCCAGACACCAGATGTGTGTTCTATAGTTCAACTAAATTCTGACACTATCTACCTGAAGATAACACCAGATCTCACAGGTTAAGAGCTCAGTTTTATAAGACTGCCCCTTGCTCACATACACAAAACTTTAGATGCCAGTTGCAAACCCAGGTTGTTTCCTATGCTTCTGAACAACTGGCTATAAATCAGAGGTTTCCATGACCTCCTCCTTGAATTTGGTTAATTTGCTAGAACATCTCACAGAACTCAGAGAAACATTTTACTTATAGATTACAGGTTTATTATAAATATAAATATATAAATATAAATACATAAATATTTATTTATTTATTTATATTTTTGTAACTATATTTTTATATAATTGTATATATTAATATATATTATATATTATATATTAATTTTATGTCATTTTATATAATATTTATATTTATATTTATATATAAAACTCAGGGACAGCCAGATGGAGGAGATGCATAGGGCAGCATATAGGAAAATAATGCAGAGTTTTCATGGCCTCTCTGAGGTCATCTCTCTCCCCAAATCTCCATGTGTTCACAAACCCAGAAGCTCTCCAAATTCTGTTCTTTCATGTTCTTATAAAGGCTTTATTATATAGGCATGATTGATTAAACCATTGGCCATTGGTTATTGAACTCAACCTCCCTGGGAGTCAGAGGTGAGGTGGGAAGCTGAAAGCTTCAATCCTTTAATGGTTGGTTCCACTGGCAATCAGCCCCCATCCTTAGGTGAGTTTCAAAAGGCACCTCATTAACATACACAAGACATCAATTAGGAAATTCTAAAGGTTTTAAAAGCTCTGTGCCAGAAATGGGACAACAACCAAATACATATTTCTTATTATAAACCGCATCACACCTGCCCTATCCACTATCATCTCAAGGAGACCCTCATTTGTACCCTTATTTATATCCACCTCCATTTAGCAGCCCTGAGTCTGCTGGCCCGCCTAGACCATAGGTCTTGGCTAAAGACCAACCAGGTATTTCGATCACCAGTGAAATGACAAATGTGAAACACCCATTATCTATTCAATCACCTTTGGTTGACTTTGTTTCTTCTTAGAAACTGCTTATTCACCACAGCTTAGAAATCTGAGTTAAGATGCCTTTATGGCCCATCCAGAAGAGATCCGGTGGGTCCTTTTGTAGCCTAGAAATCCCAGATACAAGGCAAATACCTACAGAAGCTTAACCCTCGGAAACAACCAAATTCCACTCTTGTTCCTGTCCCTTGAGTATGAGCTCCCTGAAATTTCTGGCCAGTGGTTGCCCTAATTCTGATAACAGAAGGGTGGAGGTCCCAAGGACTCAACAAAACCTGTGAGGAGTCAGTTTCTTAGGATGGTCACTCAACAATAACACCCAGCCACTTGATGCCAGGTCACTTCTTGCCTAATACACTCAACACTGGCTTCTGACTTGCCTCCAGAATCCAGGAAGACTTTCCTCTAGACTGTAGAGCTGTCAGAGCAGGTCATCAAATCCTACCCTGATCTTGTAACCCTGACCTTCGCTCCATCTCATGTCCACGGTTGCACTGGCTTCCATTGCCTCTCAAAGATAGAACACCTTCAACAGCTTCAGCTATGAGCTTATAAAATGCAGCTCCTAGATCTCACCTTAGACCTATTGAATGAGAATCTTTGCATGTAGGGTCCAACAATCTGTATCTTAACTCACGTCCCCTGTGACAATGACGCAGCTGGTGCAGCACCATACTGTGCACTGCCCTTTGAAGATCACTGCACTAGAGCAGGTGGCAAAGTGAGATTATCCACAGAGCCAATGGTGACTGCAGAGAACTAAGAGGACGGATGACTCTTGCAGGACTTTCAGATCTAACTTCCCTAGAGTAAGTAGAAAGAATGCCACATATACTGCTCTACCCATCTGTGATGGCAAACATTCTGTTTGCTTCCAGACTAGTGCTAGTGGTGGCAAGCTTCCTGAGAACATCGCAGCCCATAGAAAACCTAGTCATTGGAGTACCTTTCAGGCTTTGTATGGACCGTGGTGGACCAGAGTCCCAAAGATCCTGTCTGGCAGCATTAGAGATCATGTATTAGATCAGGATTTTACCAACTTATGGGACCATAGGACAGTTTTAAAATCATCATGACCTATTAAGTCATCGATAGGCTATCAGGAGATGTGGGTGCACTTAGATGAAAACAAACGGCAAAAAATGGGCCCATGAATCAATCATTTGAAGAAATAAGCAAACTCTTATTCATATGATTTTTTCAAAGAAGAAAAAACTGTTTAGGAAAATTAAATCTTGTGATTTATTAAGAACAGAAAAAAATACAAATATGCTGCCAAGCTTAGAGCATTCAGCTGACAGCACACTCTCAGCTGACAAATGCAGCCATGTGCCAAGGAGCTGGGCTTTCTCCTCTCCCTTGCTGTCACATCTAGGAATGGTTGTCCCTTCTTAGAAGCACCCAGTGCATAACAAAACGACAATAAAACATGCTAATGTCTTCCATACTTTTTAACAAATGCTTTTCAAAGGGGGAAATTTTTACTAGCATTGTTTTTGCCACAGATCACATGAGCCAGTCTTTAATGAATGCAGGAGAGTGCCTACTGCTCAGTGGTGATAGAAACAAGAAGAGAGGGCAGTATGGCTAAATCATGCAGTGGTGATGGTGGCAGTGGTGGTGGTGTTACAAAAGACGAAGGAGTAATGCTTTATAAGCTCATGGAGGGCATAGCTTGATCCTGAGATGCCTGGAGGAGGATGGAATAAACAGTCTCCCAAGAGTTCCACAGGGCAGTAAGGCTCTGGGGAGAGCTCAGTGTGAGTTACTGAGGAAGGAACTGGGTCAGGAGGCTGTTCTAGCAACAACGTGTCAGTTAGGAAAGAACTGGAGGGAGAGGGCCAGTGGGCAGGCTGTTACCTCTCTGTGGTGATATCCACTCTCATAAGAGTATAAATTCTTCCTGAAAAAGAATGAGAAGATGGCATTCCCCTTTGGGTCCCTGGAAACTACCAACTTCCGTCGATTCACTCCAGAGTCCCTGGTGGAGATTGAAAAGCGAATTACTGCCAAGCAGGCAGCAAAGAAAGCCAAAGATAAGCACAGAGAGCAGAAGGACCAAGAAGAGAAGCCTCGGCCCCAGCTAGACTTGAAAGCTTGCAACCAGCTGCCCAAGTTCTATGGTGATCTCCCTGCAGAGCTGGTTGGGGAGCCCCTGGAGGATCTGGACCCCTTCTACAGCACACACCGGGTAAGGGTGACTGGCTTGAAAGGCTGTTCTCAGTTCTGGGGGAGGAAGCCTCTGCCCCACTCAGCCTAGGGAGTTCTCCTGCACCTGGATGATGTGGCTATCAGCTAGACTCAGTTAACGACAAATGTATCCAACTCATCTCTTTGACACTCTTTGCATTTTTGTAATATTTATGGGAGAGGCTAATTAAACTCAAATCCTCAAAAGCAACAATTGCTGTAAATTTTTCAGAGGAAGCTGGCTATTCTCTTGGATGACCACTGGCCTAGGATCTCCTGTTGGGTCTCTTTGCAAGTGGGGAGCAGAGATCCTGAGGTTGTAGGTGGGGGTAGAGTATGGAAGGGGAACAGAAATTAGGATGGTTTAAACCAGTGGTCCTCAAAGTATTATCTCAGAACGCCTGGGGTTCCCAAAACCGTTTCAGTGGGTTCGGGGGTAACACACACACACACACACACACACACACACACTCTCACACACGCAGTATAAGCAAAAGGGTATAAACAGTAACAAAAACTCCTTGGGGCCCTCCATAATTTTTGAGAGTGTTAAAGGGTCCTGAAATCAAAACATTTGAGAACCACTAGTTTAAGTAAGAGCTGCTTCATGACAATTTCCCTGTTTGTATTGTGTCTTAGATGTTCCACGCAGCCAAAAAAAAAAAAAAAATGTGTGCATGTTTGGGAGTTGAGGGACATGAATTAGCCATCTCAAATATGGTCTACAGAGAAAATAAAAAGGCACTGGAATGTCTTTCTCCCTCTTCTCATGGGCCAAGAGCCCTTACCTTCCCAGATGCTCACAGGGAACCAGTGGAGGGTTTCAAAAGCGAGACCTAGAAAATGGAGAGTAGAGGGAGTACCCCAGCACCAGGGATGATCCACTGATCAGAAGAGGAATGTAATGCAGCCAGACCCACCTTCCTGCTGCCAGAATCCTGGCTGTGGGCCTGATGCATCCTACCAGCCCCAGGTCAGCTGCCTGCCCATTGGGCACTATTAATGGGCTCATCCTGATGCACAGCCACCCATAGGGACTGGGGTCTTGCTAGGAAGGTGAGGATATGGCTCTTTATCCCTGATCCCTTCTAACTCTACCCTTCCACTTGGCTCTCCACTGATGGATGCAAGGTTCCCAGAACCCTTCTTGCTCACAAGCCCGAGATGACAACATGCATGCTTAAAAACCTGGTTGTGTGAAGACCATGCTTCTCACTGTAGGTCCTTCTGCTTTGTTTTGTTGTAGACGTTTATGGTGCTGAACAAAGGGAGGACCATTTCTCGGTTTAGTGCAACTCGGGCCCTGTGGTTATTCAGTCCTTTCAACCTGATCAGAAGAACAGCCATCAAAGTGTCTGTCCACTCATATCCTTTGCACTGTTGCTTCTTCCACATGATTCCTTTTAGAATCAGGCTTTGCCCAGTGTCCAGTACCTTCTTCAGAGGTTAGCAATAGAGGTTTTCTCTAATGGAATCCTGAAACAATGAAATCATTAAATTGGAAGGAAAAAGTGTTTGTGGCTTTACTGTGTTCAATAGCAGTCCCAAGACAGAGGAGGTGCTCATGCAAAGCCACAGGTGGGTTTGGGTTCACCTAAACTAGTTGGGACACACCTATGCATGCACGACCCCAAAAATGTCCTCCTTATGAAGGAGCTTTGCTGATGCAAAGCCAGGCACATTTTTGCCATATGAGGCTTGCCCGTCTCACGACATAATAACCAGTCAGAAGGCCCTGAGGGTTCTTTGGGCAGATGAGATCAGCATGGGTTTTTACTCTGTGCCTTAGCCGTGCTGGGAAGTGGCTGTTTATTGGGCAAAAAAACAAGACATGCCAGAGGACAAAGAGGACAGACCACAGTGGGTGGAGCATAGATTGTCTCAGGGGGACCACATTGGTCATGGGGCACGGCCAACATCCCAAGCTACCCCCAAACTGCAAGCAGGTTAAAAAGGTCAGTAGACCAAAAAAATGTCAATAGTCCAAGGTTCATGTCACTGGGGAATATGGTAATGGTTAGAGACAAATCAGTCAAATGTCTGTGTTTTATTAACTGCTTTTAGGTAGCTCCAGAATCTGCCTTCAGTTTTTGGTTTATTTTGTTTTGTTTTTCAAGGCAAGCCAAACTAGGTCAAAAAAGAGACTTTGGCTCGGTTTCCGAGGATCTTCCCTGGTGACTGTCCAAATTGGAAGTTCCTAATGACAAATTCAGCCCTGGCTTCCAGGAGGTTGATTTGCAAGAACAGCCTTGCCTCAGCTGCCTGACAGATGGTAGCCAGCCTCTTCTTGGGAGACTCCAGTAAGAGGAGCTCTCTCCCTGCCCTTCTGGGGCAGCTTGCTGGATTGCTGGACAGCGCTCAGCGAGCGGGTAACTGGCAAGGACTCCTCTCAGTGTGAAACTTTGCTGCTCCGTGTACTTGCATTATATTTTCTTTGCCTTTGTGGCCACGCGGTGAGAGTTATATTTTCTTAATTCAGTCTTGGATTTTCTGATCCTATATAAGGATACGTAATGGTAACAGTAGGCTACCATTTGCTAAATACCTCCTAAGCATCATCACGGTCACAGGTACAGAAATCTTTGAAGAAGGGACTAGCATCCTCATTTTACAGATGATGCAACTATTATTCAAAGGCATTAAATAAATTGTCCAAGGTCACACAGCCAGTTAAGAGGTCCAGCCTGCATCCTGCCTAGAACAGTATCAGCAATAAGTAAGTAGGCAGTTAATGGAGATGAACTGAGGTAATTTATTCGCTCAGTATGTCATCTCTACTTGGGTGTTTTTTTTTTTTTTTAAATACATATCCAATTACATAAAAACTACAAATAAAGAAAAACGTCAAATATACAAACTCCTCTCCATGCATCCTGGTTGAGTTACATCTTAATTAGTTGTAAGAAACAGCTAATTAGAAATAAAATCCCTTTAAAGAGCCAAGTGACCAGTGAATATTCTTTTCATCTTGAGATATGATGAATCATAATTGCTGGATGGAGTCATAGCTGGACAGAAAAGCCGTTGAGAGTCTCCTTCTCGCAAAAGCCTGCATTTATATATTTAAATCTTATGAACTTGGTAGCTCCACTCCCAAAAGATATTCTTCAAGCTATGGAATTCTCCGTGTCTTATTATTAATATCTCACCAAAACTGTAATTCTAATCAAATTTTCTATGCATGTTTCCACAAGTAACATTATACCTAATACATTACTTTTAAAGGTTTATGGAGTTGGAGATACAATTTTAATTTAATCCTTGGGTTAACATTTTCCCCCCATGTGAACACATTTCTTAATTTAATTGCAAGTCAACAGGAAAATATGGTCTAATTAGCAGAATTTCCCTTTTCAAAATAGATGTGTTCCTAAGTAACTGTAAAACAGGGCACATTAAAGACATTTACAGAAAACTAAAATAGCTTTAAATACTTCTGCTCAAACTGAAATGATGAAAGATGAGTCGTTCACTCTCTCTGTAGGTCAAGCTTATCTTTGGGCTTTGTTTTTCTTTAGGAAGTAATTGTTAGGAACTCACACTAGTCCTGAGAAAAACGTCCAATGGGAGAAATTTATCTCTGGGTTTTCTCTACCAACCTTTCTTTCCATCTATTTACCCCTTTCCACTCGCCTTCCTCACTATCTCCTCCTTCCCTTTGTGGTAGTCCCTTGGTGCAACCTCGAAAATTCTTCTCTCTGTTTATACAGACTTGTCTACCACAGCTTGATTCCATCTGGAATTTTCTCCTGGAAATTTCCTCTCTGGAATTTTCTCCTGGATCCAGCATTTTCCTTCCTGTGCCTGCCCCCACCATTCCTAGCCAGAGGTCTGTTTCCTCAGTGTGACTGATCTCAGCTAAGTCAGGAAAACAATCTGACTGAATTAATTCCCATGAAAGCTGGTAACCCTCCCTTTACCTCTAACTTGTTAGGAGTATTTTCTTTATCTTTTGGGAAAAAAAGAGGCATTGGCTGGATGTAATTCCAGAATATATTGTATAGTGAAATGAAGGTGACTGGGAAGCAGGCCATTTTGGAGAAAGGATTCTTGTTTCCTTCCTTCTTGCTCAGGGTTCTGTTATCAAACAATCTGAGGTCACATCTCAGCACCATGGTTGACTGGCTGTATGACCTAGGAAAAGTTATTTAAGCTTTTTCAGCCCATTTTCTTAGTTCCAACATGTAGATAGAATAGCTCCCTATACGTTCAGTTGTATTAGAAATAATGTGGATGAAGTAGCCAGCCCAGGATAGGCACTCAGTAAATGCCAGCACTTGCTATGTGACGAGGCCATAAAGCTGATCCTAGCTAAAAGCTATGAATTTAGTAGTTCAGTGTCAAGGTGATCGTGGATGATGTCAGAGAAACATGGCGACTCTCAGCTTTTCCTTAACGCAGCCCTCTCAGGTGGTTCAGTTTATTTATTACGGTCACCATTTTGGTCAATTGTGTGGGCATGACCCAAACCGAGCTTCCAGAGAGAATTGAGTAAGTAGATTTGCTGTCACTGTCCTTCCTGTGCCTCCTCTTTCTGTCCTCTTCGTCTCTTCCTTCCCTTGGTGGCTTTTTTTCTTGTCTTTTTCCTGCTGGTCTCGTTTGAGTATTGCAGACTTTATGATGGTTAGATACTTCCTTCTTCTGTGGACTTTGGTTCATAAACACACATGTGATTTTCAGCTTTGAAGAACTGCAGATTAGTGGTTCTCAGCCTTGGAATCCCCTGGGGGAGATTTTTAAAATATTAATGCCTGGGTCTCAGTCCCAGAGGGTCTGATTTCATTACTCTGGGGTGGCCTGGGCAGATGAGCCTTGCCACCACCCACTCCCCACATTCACCTGCTAGGTACACACATCAACCAAGTTTAGGGAAGGCTTACTCTGAGAGGCAGGAGCAAAATTGAGATGGAATGAAGAACAAATGGTTCTGGAACATATTCAGAAAATTACCCGTGAATGAAGCTATTTATGTTATCATGGCTCATACACTTCAAAGTGCCCTTAATATTCCTGAGAATATTCTATTTCCCTGGGTTAGCAGATGGAACCTCTGTAGTTTCAGAACATAGTGGGGCCTTTCCAGAAACATCCTGCACCAACAAATCCGAGAGAGGTGCCCCTAGCTCCGTGCAAGACTGACGTACCTTTGGTATAATAATAGGAACTCTGTAGAGCTTTGCCTTTTTCCACCTTTTAAATTTAAAAAAATTATTTTTTCTGATTATAACATTAATGCATGCTACAATAGAAAATACAGTTAACCCTTAAACAATATAGGTTTGGTGTGTGTTCACTTTTTACATGGATTTTTTCAATAAATATAGTATAGTACTGTAAATGTATTTTCTCTTCCTTTTCTTAATAACATTTTCTTTTTGCTAGCTTACTTTACTGTAAGAAGATGATCTCTAATACATATCACATGCAAAATATGTGCTAATTGACTATTGATGTTATCAGTAAGGCTTTCTGTCAACAGTAGGCTATTAGTAGTTAAGTTTCTGGGAGTCAAAACTTATATGTAGATTTTTACTGTGCAGGGGGTCAGTGCCTTTAACTCCTGTGTTGTTCAAGGGTCCAATATATGCTTTATTTCTTTCTTTTAATTTTTAAAAAATCTTTATTTTCGAGAGAGTGGGAGTGGGGGAGGAACAGAGAGAAAGGGAGACACAGAATCCTAAGCAGGCTTCAGGCTCTGAACTGTCAGCACAGAACCTGATGTGGAGCTCGAACTCGTCAACCGTGAGATCATGACCTGAGCCGAAGTCAGACGCTCAACCGACTGAGCCACCCAGGTGCCCCTGTGTTTTATTCTATGAATAGATTAGAGAGAATAATCATGTAGTCATCTTAATTGATGCTGAAAAATCATTTGATAAAGTTTGATATCTGCTTGTGATTAGAAATATCTAGAAAGGAAGGAATATAGGGAATGGCTGTGCTCTGGTGAAAGGTAATGACACTGAAGGAGGTAGAAAATATCACACTTAATTGTGAAACATGGCCAGCTTTCCATTTGAGATCAGAAACAAAAAGAAAAAAAAGAAAGATGTCTGTTTCATCAGTTCTGTTTAACTTTGTAAAGGAGAGCCTAGCCAGCATAGGGAGGCAAGGAAAAGAAAGAATAAGAAAAGAAGTAGCAAAAATGCCATGATTTACAGATGATACAACCGTGTGCATAAAGCAACCAACATAATCTAGAGATAAACTATCAAAGTTAACAAGACAGCATAGCAAGGTAACTGGGTACAAATTAATATATGTAAATGAGTTGCATATCTATATCTAGCAAGAAACAATGGTTTTTTAAAATACCATTTACAAAAATAAATAAAAAATAAATTTAAAAAATACCATTTACAGTGGCATTTTACAATAAAAGTATCTAGAAACAAGATTATCGAAGTATGAGTAAGATCTCTACAAAGAAAATTATGAAAAATACTGAGTGATATGACAGAAAACCCAATACATGGAGAGATGTATTATATTCCCGGATTCAAAGTCACAATATTGTAAGACTCCTCAAAATGACTAATGAATTTAATGCGAGCCCAATCAAAATCCCAACAAGTTTTTTTTTATTACTCAACGAATTAACCTTAAGATGTATATAAAAATGTAAAGAGCAAATGATAGCCAAGACGCTTTTGAGGAAGAAAATCAAGGTGGGAGAAGAAAACTGGCCCTACTGGGTGTACAAATGTACCCTAAAGCTCCAATAATTGAAACCAGGTGCAGCGGAGGGTAAGATTAGTCAGACTAGTGGGACGGAATAGTTGGCTCGCATACAGGCATCGAATTTGCGTTAAACGCAGCACCGCAGAGCAGTGGGGACAGGGCAGTCCTCAATATGAGATGCTGGAGAATTCAGTATCTCGATAGAAAAATTACTTTGAACATCCAACTTTATGCCGCATACAAGAATCAACTCTAGGTGGGTGAATAAAGTTTTTTGTGAAAGACAAAAACAGAAGGCTTTTAGGCAAAAACAAAAGGAGAATGTCTTCATGACCTCAGGTTAGGGAAAGATTTATTACATAGGGCACAAGAAGCACTAACCACAGAGGGGAAAACTGATACATTGTAGCTTACTAAAATTAAGAATTTCTATTCATGAGAAGGCAACTTTGTAAGAGTGAAAAAGCAAGCCTACTGAGTAAGAGATATTTGCAACACATATACCTAAAAAGTGTTTATATCCAGAAGACTGATCCTGCAAGTCAATTAGAAATACAACAGAGCAACCAATTTTGAAGTGAGCAGAATATCTGTATAGATATTTCACAAAAGCAGAAACCCAAATGGTCAATACACATATGAAAATATCCTTAACCTTTTTCTTAACCAAGGAAATGCGAATTAAAATTACACGGAGAGAGATTGGGACCCCTGGGTGGCTCAGTCAGTTAAGTACCTGACTCTTGATTTCAGCTCAGGTCGTGATCTCATGGTTCATGGGTTTGAGCCCCGCATGAGATTTTCTCTTTCTCCCTCTCTCTTTGCCCTCCCACATTCTCTGTCTCTCAAAATAAATAAATAAACTTCAAAAAAAAACACTTAAAAATTGCACTGAGAGATTATCTACTCATCAGATGAGGAAAATTTTAAATTGTGACAATACCAAGTATTAAGGGTATGGAGCAACAGAAACTCATATACCGCTGGTGGAAATGTAAATTTGGACATCTTTGGAAATCAGTGGATATCCTCAAATAAAGGTGAAGACACACATATACTATGATTCTTAATTATACTCTTAGGTACATAAACTCAACAGAAATATGTATGGGCACCAGGATATAGCAACGAGAAAGTTTATGAACACTGTCCATAAAAGCCCCAAACTGGAAACAACCCAAATGTCCAAAAATTTTTGGTGCATTAAATATCCCTCTTATATTCTTAAAATGGGATAATGTATAGCAATAAAAATGAGTAAATTACTGTTCCACAAAACAAGGATGAAAAAAGCCAGACACAAAAGATTACATAAGTATGATTCCGTTTATACAAAATTTAAAAACTAGCAGAACTTAACTATTTTGTTTAGAGGTGCTTACTTGGAGGTAAAAATATAAATAAAATCTCTAGGGCAGAGGAGGGAGGACACAGTTGGGAAGGGGCTTATGGGGTGCTCATAATGTTCCATTTAGTGACATGAGTAGTTGTCACACAGCCACTATGGACTGGATTATGCTACCCTGCCCCCAACCCATATGTGGAAGCCCTAACCCAAGTAACTGTATTGGAGAAGGGACCTTTAAGGAGGTGACAAGGTTAAATTAGGTCAGAAGGGCAGAGCCGTGATCCAATAGAACCAGTGTCCTTGTAAGAAGAGGAATGCATTCCAGGACTCTCTCTCTGTCATGTGAGGACATAGCAAGAAATCAGTCCTTAGCAAACCAAGAAGAGGCTTCTCACCAGAGCCTGGCCAGGAGATACCCTCATCTCCAATTTCCAGCCTCTGGAACTGTGAGAAGGCAACTTCTGTGCTTTGACCACTCAGTTCATGGTGTGTTTTTATGGTAGCCCAAGCTAATGTGCAAGCTTTCATTTTACAGTTAATTTATGGTCCATGTGCATTTTTATCACGCACATTACATATCATACTAAAAAGCTTAAAAACAAGATGATTTTTTAAAACCGGCCGTTGCGTAAAATACAGACTACTGAAAAATATAAATCAGAAGAGAGTAATTAGGTCGAGAAATCACTGTTGGTATTTTAGCTTATTCTCTCTCTCCTTCTCTCTCTCTCTCTCCTCTCTCTTTCTCTGTCTCTCCCTCTCTCTCTCCCTTTCTCTCTCTCTCTCCATATATATAAAGTTGGAGATCTAATTGGCTTTATCAAATGATTGGTGAACCAGGCAGCAGCCCATCTAGCAAGTAGAGAGGAGTTGTACAAACTAGAAGGTTTTTATAGGTAGGAGAATGAGGGTAAGAAAGTTATTAGCAAAGGAAAAGGATTCTTCCAGAGGAGGCAGCTTGCTAGGGGAAAAAGCAGGTGTCTTCTCATGTAGGTCACCTCACCTTTCTTTTGGGGATGGAGAGGACCCCAGTGACAGACTCTTTGGTGCTGATAGAGAGAACAATTTCCTGACTGACCAGTCAAGGCCACATTTCTGGGGAGATGGAAACTCCGTAAAGATTGGGTTTTAAGCCCTGGTTTGGGAACTCTAAGTGGCACCATTTGGGGCCTGCAGTTTCCTTAACTATATATAGGCTGAGATCATATAGCATGTAAAAATCTCTATCCTTATTTTGAACTTTTAAGGCAAAGCATTTTCTTTCAAAAGTAAGAGTTATTTGGGGATTCTGGTTAAATATGGAAGATAGCATGCATATGTTTTACCCCAACCCTCTCAGAACGCCAATAAAATGACAGCATGGGAATAAGAATGGTATAAATATACAAGAACAAAGAGAAGGAGAAAGAAAAGCACAGAGGACAAAGATGTCAAAACAATCTCGGAAGGCCAAAAGTGGGCGGAGGCCTGGCAAAATGACTCAGCTCGTCAGGACTTGTTAAAGGAGATGCCGGCAGAGAGGGATAAACATGACGATGGAGGCATTTTACCCCCTAAAACCACAGAGGCCCTGAAAATGCGGACATGATACAAGTAACAATAACTGGGAGTGGAAAGAGGAAAGATCGTGGGAGCGGGGTACGCTCACTTGCTGCTGCTTCTATAATAGCAAGAAGTGGAAGAGTATTCTTGAAAGTAGACAAATCAAGGAAGGGAAAATGATTCTATCTAACAGTAGAAAGGTAAGCACCAAGAGCGTACGATTAAACACAATCAGGTGATGCATAAGGTGGGTGGGAAAAGAAAGAGAGTTAACAAATGGAAATAAGAGATATTATATAGTGTACTAAGGAAAATGCACTACACGGTTTTAGTTATAATTATGAATTTGTACTTATAAAGGCAACCAATAGAACTCAAATAAACACTGTTCTAAATTTAGAATCGTCTGTGCACAAGAAGCAAATCAAACATGTCACACAATGCCATAGTTTTAAAAAACTATTAAATATATAACTTGAAGTTATATAAACAAAGATCAAGCACATCTGTCATGTCAATACATATAAATGGATTTGACTCCTCTGTTCCAAAAAAAAATCACACATATTCACAAATATGTGACATAACAAAGCAATACCCAGTATGTTGAATAAACAGTATACTGCTCCAGGTCATATGGAGAAGTCAAAATTCAAGAATGGACAGGGGCACCTGGGTGGCTCAGTCGGTTAAGTGTCCAACTCTTGATCATGGTTCACGAGATTGAGTCCCGCGTGGGGCTCTGCTCTGCCAGCTTGGGGTCCTCTCTCTCCCTCTCTCTCTGCCCCTCCCCCACATTCTCTCTCTCTCTCTCTCTCTCTCTCTCTCAAAATAAATGAATAAACTTAAAAAAAAAGATGGACAAAGATATAAGCAAAGGCATACAGGAAGGGAGGGACATGAGGTGTGAATATCAAAGAAGGTGAAATTTGAGCCCAAACTCATTAAACAGGATGAAAATGACACTTTGTAATGCAAAATAATCCAAAAGAGTAATGTGTGTCTTTGCAACAAATAATGTGGCGCCGGTGTTCATAAATCAAAAATCATAACAGTATAAAGGTAAATAGACAAAAACATTACAAGGACCAGAGAGTATAATTAATTTCTGCCTATGACAGACCAAGTGTTTAAAAAGTATGTAAAGATATAGATGACCTGAATATGTAATTCATAAACACATCTGATTAATATATATCAAACTCCATTTTCCCAGAAAAATGGAGAATATACTGCCGTACATATTGACCAAATGTTAAATCACAACAAAACTTCAACAATAATACAGGCAACATTCTCCCATCACACTGTGATAAAGTAATAATAAAATTAGAAGAAAAAAAAAAGAAAGGCCTTTCCATTTGGTAATGTTGAAAACCTTTAAACTCTTAGATTAAAAAATACTACAAACTCAAATTATAGAATTTCTAGGGAAGAAAAAATTTAAAAACTATACCCAGCACCACCTATAAAGTTAAAGATGTATTTAGGGGTTAATCCATAGTATTGAAGCAGAGAATATTTATATCAGTATAAAATTAAGAGAATTATTTAAGCACCTGATATAAAGCTAAAAAAGGAAAAATAAAATAAATGAAAGGAAAACAAATGAATAATGTAAAAGAAAAAAGAGCAAGTTAAGAAATAGAAAAACAGTAGAAATAATAAATCCAAAAGCTGATGTAAAATATATGTGTAAGACATTTATACTGAAAGATGACAACACACTACTGAGAGAAATTTTAGAAGCATCAAATAACTTTAACAATATCTCAGGGCTCCTGGGTGGCTCAGTCCAGTAAGCATCCAACTCTTGATTTCGCCTCAGGTCATGATCTCATGGTCACCGGGACTAAGCCCCACATCATGCTCTGCACTGACAGCACAGAGCCTTCTTAGTATTCTCTCTCTGCCCCTTCCCTGCTCACACACGTACGCGCGCTCTCTCTCTCTCAAAATAAATAAATGAATATTTAAAAAATTAACAATATCTCATGTTAAGGAAGGGATTAGAAGACTCACCAGCTGTTAAAATGCCAGTGCTACCCAAATTAATCTACAGAGTCAATGAAATCCCAGCAAAAATCCTAGCAGCCTACGTTCCATAGAAATTGAATAGATTTCACTTACATGGATGAGGCCAAGTTTATTTAACTATTATCCTATTAATAGGCATTTATGTTGGCCCTAATCAAGATAATCCTCATATTTTGCCATCACGATTCTTCAGTGAGTGTCCTTCCTTGCTCATATCTTTGCACAGTAACATGGGTACATGTGAGGGACGAATTCTCAGAAGTGGAATGACTGGGTCAAAGGGACATGCGGTTTTAATTTTTGAGATATCACCAAACTGCTTTCCAAGGTTGTACCAGTTTCCATGCCCACTATTATTAAATTCATTCTTTATCAGATTTTGCATGAACTGAATTGTTGACAAAGCTTCTTTTATAAACACACGTTGAAAAAATATATACAGAAGAGATAAAAATCTACCTCTCTGGTTTTATTTCTAGAAACTTATGTGGCAGGTATTGGAGGATGTTCAGCATCCTGGCCTCATGAAAATTATCAGATTCCAGATTTTATTTTTGAAATGCAAACTGATAACAGCCATTGGTTGCTGGGAGCCCAAAGGAAAAGGATAAATGTCCCTGGGATAGACTGGGGCTACAAAGATCATGCTGCGTATTCTTGAGGAGATCATAGCCAGTGAGGAATCAGAAGGTGGTTCCTACCACCCTGTTCTTGATACAATGTTTTGGACACGAGCGTTTCCCATCTCTTATCTCCCTCCCCTGACATTATACATCCCTGAAACATTAGCTTTATACTGCTGCCTGCCTGCCTATCTATCTGCTTGTTTCATATGTGTGTGTGTGTGTGTGTGTGTGTGCGCGCACACGCTCAGAAATAAACTGGAGGGACACCCGGGTGGCTCCGTTGGTTAAGCATCTGACTTCAGCTCAGGTCATGATCTTGCAGTTCGTGAGTTCAAGACCCATGTCAGGCTCTATGCTGACAGCTCAGAGCCTGGAGCCTGCTTTCTAGTCTGTGTCTCCCTCTCTCTCTGCCCCTCCCCCCCCCTCAAAAATAAATAAACATTTAAAAAGTAAAAAGAAAAAAAAAAGAAAGAAACTGGAGATTCACTGCAGTCAGAGGGGAAGGATATATCAGATTGGAGCCCAGTTGGACATGAAAAATGCAGGGGGATATTCTACCATGCCTACCTCCTAAGCTCATAAAGAGTCACTCAAAAGGCCCTTTGATGGCCCTAGGATGCCCGTCACTAACCATACTGAGAACCTGGGGAAACATTTGACAAAATACAGCAATTTGGTTGCAGGGAAAAGCACAGCGGAAAGATAAATATTTTCTTACCTAGAAAGGAACACATGAAATGAAACTAAACCCATGGCAAACAGGGGAATGTTTCCCTGGCACTGCACACATAAAGTACTGTTTCGTGTCTTTTCAAATGAATATGAATGATGCCATGTTGTGTGCACTTTAGCTGATGCTGTTTTTAATTTTTTTTAATTTTTAATTTTTTATTTTTTTAATTTACACCCAAGTTAGTTAGAATATAGTGCTGTAATGATTTCAGGAGCAGATTCCAGGGATTCATCCCTATGTATAACACCCAGTGCTCATCCCAACAAGTGTCCTCCCTAATGCCCCTGGCCCATTTAGCCCATCTCCCCACCCCAAACCCCTCCAGCAACTCTCAGTTTGTTCTCTGTATTTGAGTCTCTTATGTTTTGTCCCCCTTCTTGTTTTTAGATTAGTTTTGCTTCCCTTCCCCTATGTTCATCTGTTTGTATCGTAAATTCCTCACATGAGCAAAGTCATGATATTTGTCTTTCTCTAATTGGCTAATTTCACTTAGCATAATACCCTCTAGTTCCATCCACATAGTTGCAAATGGCAAGATTTCATTCTTTCTGACGGCTGAGTAATACTCCATTGTATATATATACCACATCTTCTTTATCCATTCATCTATCAATCAACATTTGGGCTCTTTACATACTTTGGCTATTGTCAGTAATGCTGCTATAAATGTTGGGGTGCATGTGTCCCTTCAAAACAGCATACCTGTATCCCTTGGACAAATACATAGTAGTGCAATTGCTGGGTCATAGGGTAGTTCTATTTTTAATTTTTTGAGGAACCTTCATGTTTTCCAGAGTGGCCACACCAGTATGCATTCCCACCAGCAGTGCCAAAAATATCTTCCTTCTCCGCATCCTCGCCAACATCTGTTGTTACCTAAGTTGTTTATTTTAGCCATCCTGACTGGTGTGAGGTGGTATCATTGTGGTTCTGATTTGTATTTCCCTGATGATGAGTGATGTTGAGCATTTTTTCATGTGTCAGTTGGCCATCTGAATGTCTTCTTTGGAGAAGTGTCCATTCATGTCTTTTGCCCATTTATTCACTGGATTATTTGTTTTTTGGATGTTGAGCTTCTTAAGTTCTTTATAGATTTTGGATACCAACCCTTTATAGAATATGTCATTTGCAAATATCTTCTCCCATTCCGTCGGTTGCCTTTTAGTTTTGCTGATTGTTTCCTTCGCTGTGCAGAAGCTTTTTATTTTGATGAGGTCCCAGTAGTTCATTTTTGCTTTTGTTTCCCTTGCCTCTGGAGATGTGTTGAGTAAGAAGTTGCTGTGGCCAAGGACAAAGAGGTTTTCTCCTGCTTTCTCCTCGGGGATTTTGATGACTTCCTGTCTTACGTTTAGGTCTTTCATCCATTTTGAGTTTAATTTTGTGTATGGTGTAAGAAAGTGGTCCAGGTTCATTCTTCTGCATGTCGCTGTCCAGTTTTCCCAGCACAATTTGCTGAAGAGACTGTCTTTCTTCCATTGGATATTCTTTCCTGCTTTGTCAAAGATTAGTTGGCCATACGTTTGTGGATCCATTTCTGGGTTCTCTATTCTGTTCCACTGATCTGAGCATCTGTTTTTCTGCCAGTACCATACTGTCTTGATGATTACAGCTTTGTAATACATTTTGAAGTCTGGAATTGTGATGCCTCCAAATTTGGTTTTCTTTTTCCAGATTGCTTTGGCTATTTGGTTCCATACAAATTTTAGGATTGTTTGTCCTAGCTCTGTGAAGAATGCTGGTGTCATTTTGATAGGGATTGCCTTGAATATATAGATTTTGGGGGGTGGTATTGACATCTTAACAATACTTGTTCTTCCAGTCCAGGAGCATGGAATATTTTTCCATTTTTTTGTCTTCTTCAATTTCTTTCATAAGCTTTCTATAGTTTTCAGTGTATAGATTTTTCACCTTTTTGGTTAGGTTTATTCCTAGGTGTTTTATGGCTTTTGGTGTAGTTGTAAGTGAGATCAATTCCTTAATTTCTCTTTTTGTTGCTTCATTATTGGTATATAGGAATGCAACTGACTTCTGAGCGTTGATTTTATATCCTGCAACTTTGCTGAACTCATGGATCAGTTCTAGCAGTTTTTTGGTAGAATCTTTTGGGTTTTCCATTTGGAGTATCATGTCATCTGTGAAGAGTGAAAGTTTGCCTTCCTCCTTGCCAATTTGGATGCCTTTTATTCCTTTGTGTTGTCTGATTGTTGAGGCTAGAACTTCCAATGCCATGTTGAATAACAGTGTTTAGCTGATGCTTTTTAAAAATCAATACTGTGATTTTGAGACTGGTCTAAGTGGATATGTGTAGACTTATCTCATTTATTTTTTTTTACTGCTATATAGTATTCCATAAAGGTATTCTGTATTTTCTGCTAAGCATCATAATATTTCTTTCTACATTTAGATATTTCACACCACCCCCTAGACTTGAATGCACACACACATGGCTTGAGATAAGCTTCTAATGTTTTTCTGTGTGGATTATCCCAACACCATTTTTAATGGATCATTGTTTCAAAGTGATTCCTTCCACTACCTCCATCTTGCACCAGATTCTCATGCATACTCAGGTCTGTTTCTCCCGATTATTTATTTGTTACTCCGTCAGTCAACACCACACTGATCTGAATGCTTGATAATCTGGTTGATCTGGTTGATCTGGTTTGATCTTGTTGACCAAAACACCCATCCTTATTTACCTTCTTGAAAATCATTAGTTCTTGGGGCGTCTGGGTGGCTCAGTCAGTTAAGTGTCTGACTCTTGGTTTCAGCTCAGATCATGACCTCAGAGTTCATGAGTTCGAGCCCTGTGTCAGGTTTGGCACTGACACAGCAGAGCCTGCTTGGGATTCTCTCTCTCCCTCTGTCTGTCCCTCCCTCCCTGAAAATAAATAAATAAATAAATAAATAAATAAATAAATAAACTTAAAAAAAAAAAGAAAATCAGTTCTTCCTTCTCTTTACTTTTCTATATCAATCGAAGGGTCATGTTTTCAAGCTTTTTTCTTACCAATCTGTTGAAACTTCGAGTGCAGATCCACTGAATTTATTTATTACCATTGGGAGAATGCCACATTTATGATGTCAAGCCTTTCCTCACATCAGCATGGCATATCTCCCAATTTATACAGGCCTTCTTTTATATTCTTCTATAACATTATGTCTTATGTAAAGGACTTACATTTCGTATCCTTAGGTACATTATCATTGTGGTTGTCCTTTTGAGTGTTTATTTTTATTGCTAAAATATGTCAATGTTATTAATGTCTACATATTGGTTTTGCACCCAACAACCTTGCGGAGCTCCTGAACAAGTTCAACATTTTCCTGTAGATTCTCTTGGGTTTTCTATTTAAACAATTACATCATCTGCAAATAATGATGAACTTGTTTCTTTCTTTGTGAGTCTTATACCATTTGTTTGCTTTTCCTGTCTTACTGAACTGACCAGACCTTCAGCACAATGCTGAATTGAATCTACGGTAATGAGTGTTATTTCCTTTGCTCTTGATTTTTAAAAGTATGCTTCTAATTTTCACTATTATCATGATGATTATGGGATTTTTATAATTAGCCTTTATCAAGTTATGGAAATTTCGTTCCACTTCTGGTTTGTTAAGAGTTTCATTATGGGGCACCTGGGTGGCTCAGTCAGTTAAGCGTCCAACTCTTGGTTTCAGCTTGGGTCATGATCTCATGGTTCTTGGGATTGAGCCCCATGTGGGATTGTGGTGTGAGAACAGAGTCTGCTTGGGATTCTCTCTCTCCCCCTCTCTCTGTCCCTCTTTTGCTCTTGCTCTCTCTCTCAAAATAAATAAATATATTTTTTAAAAAAGAGTTTCACAGTATGGAGGTTCCTCAAAAAATTAAAAATAGAACTACCCTACCACCCAGGAATTGCACTAGGTATTTATCCAAAGGGTACAAGAGTGCTGACTCAAAGGGACACATGCACCCCAATGTTTATAGCAGCACTATCGACAATAGCCAATGTATGGAAAGGCCTCAAATGTCCTTTGACTGATGAACAGATAAAGAAGATGTGGTATATACATACACAATGGAATATTACTCAGCGATCAAAAAAAAAGAATGAAATCTTGCCATTTGCAACAACGTGGATGGAACTAGAGTGTATTATGCTAAGCAAGATAAATCAGTCAGGGAAAGACAAATATCATATGATTTCACTCATTTGTGAAATTTAAGAAACAAAACAGATGAACATAGGGGAAGGGAAGCAAAACTAGTATAAAAACAGAGAGGGAGACAAACCATAAGAGTCTCTTAAATACAGAGAACAAACTGAGGGTTGCTAGAGGGGTTTGGGGTGGGGGGATGGGCTAAAGGGGTGAGGGCATTAAGGAGGGCAGTTGTTGGGATGAGCACTGGGTGTTATTTGTAAGAGGTGAATCACTAAATTTTATTCCTGAAATTATTATTATACTATATGTTAACTAACTTTGATTTAAATTTCAAAAAAATGAAAGTGTGTGAAGGATGTAAAGAGTTTCATTACGAGTGTGTGTTGGTTTTCATCAATATTTCTATTTTATTAAGATTATCATTAGCTCTTTCACCTGTTAATATAGAAGGTTACATTAATAAATTTGCCAATCTAGTTTTAATGGCTCCAGCTTGATCATTGCTGGATTCAACTTGCCAGTATTTCATTTGATCTATCTTGGTAAATGAGGCTGCTTTATAATATTCTCTCATAAATTATCCCTTTGGGTTGCTTTTCCATGTCTCTGTCTCACTGTCTTCCTTCGGTATTGTTCCCTGGAACTCCAGATTCCTCTCACTCTGTTTTGCACAGTAATTCAGGTCTCTCCCTCCCCTACAATGTCTCTCAGTAAGTTATCCAGGGACCTCTGTTGGTCACAAGTCTCTAAATCATTAGCCTCTAAACCATTTGACAGATTGAGAAGGAAAAGCACAGATAATTTAAAAGTCTGACATGTAAGACTGACCATAATTTTCATAGAATTTCTGTCTTTTCACGTTCTTAAAAACAGTGTGTGTGTTTCAAGGACTGAGAGCTCCTACTGGTTAACATGGACTTGATCATGGGTAGCTTATTCTACCTAATGTGTTTGATTGTCATCTGACAGTTACTGTTTACATTTGTTAGACTTGCATTGCCTGATATCACAGTTCAAAAAATGGAATCATTTCAAAAGTGGCTTGCAGAAATACAACAATAGCGATGAAAATAGAAAAAGTAAACCTCACAATATGAAATAAGGTCACAAATGTAAATAATGAATGGACTCTCATAAATACAAAGCTGGAATCTGCAGGTCATGAGACATGTGGACGATGGATGTGGATAATCTCACAAAAGCAGATAAAAAATAAATGAGAAAATAGCATGACAATGAAAGATGATCGTTGAATGTTATTGGGTCAGTGAACCTGTTGTCCTAGTTCCCAATTTATTATCTGCTAATAACATTTTCATCAAATAATAATAATCAGCTACCCAAACTGCCATAGTATTTTCCAACAAAGCTTATTGACCTCACTTTTAAACCAGTTGACTATTTTTAGTACAAAAACGAAATCAGGCTTTCCAGTACAAATTGCCAAATTTGATGTTAAAGGTTGAAAAGAATCAAAAACTATAGTGTGCCCATTCCTCCTATACCCTTGCTGGTAAGACATGAAACCCGCTTCCAAATCAATGACAAATATTGTAGTTGGAAAGAAAGCAGGAAGAAATTGGTAGAATTCCTTTAACAGAACCACTGGATTTCTTATAATGTGACTGCCATTTAAACTCAATGACTGTTATAGGGGCGCCTGGGTGGCTCAGTCAGTTGAGTGTCCGACTTCAGCTCGGGTCATGATCTCACAGTTTGTGGGTCCGAGCCCCGCGTGGGGCGTTGTGCTGACATCTCAGAGCCTGGAGCCTGCTTCAGATTCTGTGTCTCCCTCTCTCTCTGCCCCTCCCCCGTTCATGCTCTGTCTCTCTCTGTCCCAAAAATAAATAAACGTTGAAAAAAAAATTAAAAAAAAATAAAAATAAAAGAAGAGACTTCTGGCTTAATTAATTAAAGATCAGCTTGGAAACTTTAGAAAGGTATGTTAGCTTCTACACCAATGTTCATAGCGGCATTATTCACGAAAGCCAAAAGGTAGGAAACCGCCCACATGTCCATCGGCGGGTGAATGCATAAACAAAATGTGATATATGCATTGTACGGACAATGGACTATTATTCAGCATTAAAAATGAATGAGATTCATTCATATAGCATTCACATGCTACAACATGGATGAACTTTAAAACATCACGCTGAGTAAAATTAGCCAGACACGAAAGGACGAATTGTATGATTTGTATAATTCCTCTTAGATGAGGTACCTAGAGTAGGCAAATTTATGGAGACAGAAAGTAGAATTGAGGTTGCCAGGGAGCAGGGGAGGGAGGAATGGGGAGTGGTTGGAGTACAGACCTTCTGTTTGGGATAATAAGTTCTGGAGACGAGAGTGGTAGTGATTTCGCAATGTTGTGAATGTACTTAATGCCGCTGAATTGCATACTTAAGATGGTGATGGCAGTAAATTTTATTTTATGTATATTTCACCACCATTGGAAAAAAAAAAATAGATACATTGAATTGGTACCGAAGAAGCTCCAGCCACGCGGTCAGCAAGGAAAGGCATCACTGTACAAATGAAAGACGTTCCTTCCAAATGCAGTACACCCTTCACTGGTGGAAAACAGTGGGGGTCCACAAGCATGCCTTCAGACCCTTTACTGCCTTTGAGCAACACAGCGGAAATTGTGAATACAAACTGTGGCCTCACAGTGTGAGTTTCCTCAGCCTCCAGGGCTGAAATCAAAGTGAGGTTCTGTTTTCCCACACTGAATTGCTCTGGCTGGCAAACCAAAAAGGCTTATGGTGTTTTCAGACCATGGGGGAAGGGAAGGGGGAAAAAAAAAATAGTTACCAACAGAGAGGGAGGGAGGCAAACCACAAGAGACTCAATCACAGAGAACAAACCGAGGGTGGATGGGGGGGCGGGGAGAGGGAATATGGGTGGTGGGCATTGAGGAGGGCACTTGTTGGCTTGAGCACTGGGTGTTGTACAGGAGCCAATCTGACAGTAAATTATATTCATAAAAAAATAAAATAAGGGATAAAACCTTGTTAAATGACCGTTTCTCCAAATACACGCGATGTGTCTTAGTAATACATTCAGGATTTTGAATAGTATGGATCTTTGCCTTTAGGACCTAACCTCAAGATTTTTTCATGAGTGGGCATCAGGATATCTTAAAACTGAGGAAGTGGGGCAAACAGCTCCAGGGCTTAGAGCTTGACTTTTTCTCAATACCCAGTGATCTTCTTCCTTCATCAGGAATATCTTTTGCATTTTAAAAAATCACATCAACATGCCGCAACAGAACACGAAGAAACACCTTCGGGGCCAAGGGCTGCCAGAAAGAGGACGTGACTGCATCAGCTCCTGTCCCCCGGGTTGCGACCTTTAACCCTCCAGCGCTGGGTGGTGTTCAGCCTAGGCTGGCGTTCTCTGGCGAAGCACTGAAAATAGTCTTCAGAATGCTCTCCATAATTTCTGGATCTGCATTTGATCTGAAAAGCCAGAAATATCCGTCAAAGCTTCCCAACAACCTATAATTCTGAGTTAAGATTTTCCAATTTAGAAAACATAAAGAGTCGGGGGGGGGGGGGGACCCACAAGATATGGAAGCTGACAGCTCAAGCAGCCAGCCAGCCAGATATAGATTTCTTCGTGAATAATTTCAAACACTCCTTCTCTCTCGCAGATACGAACAGGCATTACTGCTATTCTCTTTTTAATGCGATTGTTACTTTTATATAAGATACACAGGCTCGTGATTTAAAAGGTCGCAGAGTTCTATAAAGATTCTAACAAAAAGTACAATTTCAGGCTCTTCTCTTTGCCCCTAATCCCGTATTTCCAGAGGCGAGTCCTCTCAGATGTTGTACCTCTTTATTCTGATACTTCCCTATCTCTAGTCATATACTCATACTGTATTTTTTATTCTTCCATTTTAGATGTTATCTGTTGGCTTTCTGTTATGGAAAAAAAAAGAATTAGGTCCATGTACCCACACTCCTTTCCTCTCACACTTGTCTCCCTGCTTCAGTTATATTATCATTTTGGGTTAGGTAATCAGACAAGATGTACATCGACTGACTACAGACACGGTTATGTAACAGAATTGCTGAGCAAATGACATGACAGCTGTATCATGCAGTGTCCTTTGATGACATTTTCCTTTAGCACAACATTTTTGCTCTCTCCGGAGTCAATAAGGATTTCATTGCTTCATGTTCTATGTATTTATCACTACTTTGCTCCCAAGCTCTTCTCCGGGGGTTTAATCCTTGCCTCGATTTATTGGATCATGTCAGGTTACCCATCAGTTCCCATTTTTCTTGGGGAAATCACTCCTGGAGCCCTCTAGCTTCCGCCTCAGTCCGGCCTAGGTGTTCTCGAACATGATATGCAGCTCTTGTCTGGAGATTTTTCCTTCTCCATTTTCTTTTGGATTCCGTTTGTCTCTCCCTTGCGTCCCCAGATCTTCCTCTTTATTGGTTGCTTTCTTGTTTGGATGGAGCATCCTATGATAACTTTCTTAGATGGAAAGCACATTTTCGGAGACTTTGCATATCCATAATTGTCTTTATTTTACCCTCATCCTAACGGTTGAGCTTGGGAAGAAATTCTATATGAGAAATTATTCTCCTCAAAATTTTGAAGGCACTTGTTCCATTGTCTTGTACTCTCTAAGGTTGCCATTGAGAAATCTGATGATATTTTGATTCTTAATCCTTTGGATATGACCTGCGATTCTTCACTCCCTCAAAAGCAGTAGGGGTCTTCTGTCTGTGCACAATGTTCTGAAATTTGTTGACATTCATTCATGTTCTTGACATTTGTGGGTGTTTTTAACTGAATACTTAGATCCTGAAGTTTGCAGAGATTTTCTTGAATTATTACTTTGATAATTTTCTCTTGTCTTTTTCTTGGTCTATTTCGTTCTAGATCTATTAGTCAGACATTGTACCTACTGGTCTCATCATCTCTAATTTTCATGCTTTTTAACCACCTCTCATCATTTCTTTTTATCCCACTTCCTATGAGATCTCTTTCACCTTTATTTCCAGCTCTCCTATTAATGTTTTACTTTCACTGTCATATTTTTATTTCCAAAAGTTCTGTTTTGTTCTTTGAATAGTCTTTATAGCCTTCTGTTCTTATTCTGCATATCCTGGATCTTCTTAACTCTCTAAAAAATATTAATAAGAATTTTTCCCAACTTTTCTTCTGCTCCCTGCGTTGTCTTTTTAGCTTTTCTTTCTTTCCTCTTTGGTTGCTTTAGTCTGTGGTGTTAGAAGCATCCTTCCAATTCCTGATGCTCATTGGCTAGCAGTTCACATTAAAGTACAGCATCTTGGGGCACCTGGGTGGCTCAGTCGGTTGAGCATCCGACTTCGGCTCAGGTCATGATCTCGTGTGATCTCGCGTGATCTCGCGTGAGTTCGGGCCCCGCGTCGGGCTCTGTGCTGACAGCTCAGAGCCTGGAGCCTGTTTCAGATTCTGTGTCTCCCTCTCTCTCTGCCCCTCCCCTGTTCATGCTCTGTCTCTCTCTGTCTCAAAAATAAATAAACATTAAAAAAAAAAAGTACAGCATCTTCTTGGGCTATTAACCTGACTACAGGCTTCTAGAAACTAACTAAAAGCAGAAGTGAGTGGGTGGATGGGCAGGCTGAGTGCCTTTCAGTATATAAAGTTTCCTTTATACTCCTGTTTCAGCATGCAATCTCTCTCTCTCTGTCTCTCTCGTCCAACTCTTGAAAGAATGAACATCCAGTCTATTTCCACAGCAGGAGAGGAAGTTCCTCACTGAATGGCTGCTTCTTGTAAAGCCTTTCAAACAGTATCCAGCTCTACCTGACACACTTTCCCCAAATGCCACTTTCAGAGATATTTAGTATCTCTAAGTCCTGAGCAGTCCTGCAGTGTGGGCTGGCTTGTTTCTGGGAACTCCCCACTTCCCGGCTCAGGTTTCAGCTTTCTTGGGTCTGCTTTGTCAGTGACTACCCATCCACATGCTCTCTAGTTTCCAAAATGCTGTTGTCGTGTTCTCCATTATCTTTGTCCTCGTGGATTTATGCTTTAAAAAAAAATCCTTCCACCAACATTTAAGAAGGATTTCAAAAAGGATAGAGGTAAATACATACGTTCGATCTGTCATATTTAATCAAGGCTTTCCGTTTTTAACGCTGGTGTCTGTGTTTATGATTTTATAATTTAAAAAACTTACTGTACCCAAAATTACGTGTGCATCTGAATCCCTTTGGTCCTAGAGGGGTAATTCTTGCAGTCTAGCAGCACTAACATCAGCTGGGGATGTGTTAGAAATGCACGTTTTTAGGACCTGCTCTTGACTGACTAAATATTCTTATATTTAGAATATTCGGAGGGTGGACCTCAGAATTCTGTTTGAACAAGCCTTCCAGGTGGTTCAGATACTTGCTAGAGATTGAAAACTACTGCCACATGTAATTGAGAGATTCTAAACATTTGAGAAACACTACCTTACTCTCAACCGCAGCTCCAGATCTGTCTTCACCTCCAAACCCACAAAGTGCCCAGCAGACTAAAAGGACTGTTGGATATGACTTCCTCTGGCAAGACCCGTCCTCCAGAGAAAATTTTCATGGATTTAGATGCTTTTCTCTTCCATGACACCCAGCTGTTTCCTGCCTCTTGTGGCTCTTGGACTGGGATTCCTGAGTCCCGAAACATTTGCAGGCCAAGTGCGGTGGGAGAAGAAAACACAGCTGGAAGCAGAGAAGTTTGGAGAGGAGGGATGTAGCAGGACCTTATCCCTGTTCCACATGTCAGTCAACAGCAGGTTGGGAAAGGGGCCTCCAGGTTCCCTCTGGGCATCTCAGCGAACAGGAGCATCCTTGTTCTAGACCTTCTGGTGGTTCTGCACCTGCCGTTGCCCTCTGCCCACCTTCCGAGCTGAAGATGCTGCCAAGCGTCCCAGCCACCTCAATCTGTCCCCACCCCACCCATCTGTGTGACTGCTCTGAGTTCCCCAGTCTGTGTCTCCCCTCCTTATCGTATCTACTTCCCTTTCCCAGCCTCGCTGATGATCTTTGCGTGTTTTCCTTTGGAGCCATTCCAGGAGCTCCCCTTTGAGCTCTGTCCATGGCATGGCTAACACTCCTTTCCACCTCCCCTCCCAGGTATGTCTTCACTGTCATTTATACCTTTGAAGCCTTGATAAAGATTCTGGCAAGAGGATTTTGTCTAAATGAGTTTGCTTACCTGCGAGATCCTTGGAACTGGTTGGATTTTAGCGTCATTACCCTGGCGTGAGTATTTCTCCGTGCTGATGTTTATGTTTGCATGGGGCTTCTGGGTGGCTTGCACTCTGGGGATGTTTCTTCACCTCTGTCCAGCTTCGTCATTTGGAACTTCACGGCCTGGGGTTTCCTTGCCACTAAATGTTGCTTTGGGAGTCACTTTTCAGGGTTAGTCCCATACCTTCGGGGAGAAGTCAGAGTCCTCAACTGTGAGCTGATAAATGGCCTATCAAAGTGAGTAGACACGGTTCAGCCTTGCACCTACCTGACCTGAAGATGTTTGCCTGAGTGGGTGGAGAAGATGCGTGTCTGAGGAGACCGGCTGGCCAAGCCCACATGCTTGACTACTCATCCACGCATGTAGTACCCAGAATGTTCTAGATCATAATGCATCTTCTCACAGGGGCCATTCTAAATGATATTGCAATAATTAAATCTGTGTGTCAGTCTATAGGTGGACGTGCCATTAGATTTTGTTTCTATTCCGGGTCCCACTGAGGCTCTCGTTACCCCAAATTGTCCTTATTTATGCTGCATGCATTCCCAGGACCCTGTCCTTGAAGGTACTGACCGACTTCTGGTCCCACAGATACATTGGCGAAGCGATAGATCTCCGAGGGATCTCAGGCCTGCGGACATTCAGAGTTCTTAGAGCCTTAAAGACAGTTTCTGTGATCCCGGGTGAGCAGCTTTGACCACCAATGTGTTCATAGAACATATGCTGGTTTCCACAGCCTGACGTCCGTCTTTGATTTTTGCAAGAGCCCTATAAAGCGCCGGGGCATGAACTGTTGTCCCCCTGTAAAAGACAAAGGAACTGAGGCCCAGAGAGTAGAAAACACAATCCCAAGTCCTCATCACTATTAAGAGGCAAAATGTGACCTGGAGACCCGATGTCCCAATTCCTAGGCCAATGCTCTGTGCACAGTACCTGATGGCCTCACCATCAACAAATGACAAGGTCATGTCCTCATTTTTGTGTTCCTGTTGTGGGCTTCAGACAAGCCTCCAGTTGGAGGTCCTCATTTACATCCTAAACCAAAGGTGTAAACTTGGAAATAGGGAGGAAGGGAGCAGGCAGTCCTAGGTTCTAGTGGGTGTGTTTGCCATTTCCGTATACCTGAAAGCTTGAGCGACAGGCCTGTCTTTGGGCCCACACAGAGAAAAGGATTGGGCAATTCTTGATCACAGAGAATTCAGAAACAAAAGTAGTTCACAACGCTCACCTCCTTTGGCCTTCAAACCTCTGTTGTCACCAGTATTTCAGGGATGTGCCTCATCGTCCGCTGAGTTGGTGGAAAGGATAGTGAGTCCAGAGACCAGGCAAAGCTTAAGACAGCTTCCACCTTGTGGCCTGTTGGATTATCTCCCTTACCTCACCCCTGAGAATCCATGCTCTTATCTGGAAAACAGAAACGCTCAAACTATGGGTGAAGTCCTTTCTACCATTCTCTGTCCGGCTCTGCAGGGAAGGATCGGAAAGTCTTTGCCAACTTCTGGTGGATAAGCTTCCTCACTTAGTGCTGCCACTTAGTGTCTCTCTCACCTAGTCTTAGCCAGGAAAACCCTGAGTGTTGTTTACAAGACCTGTCCTGTCCACACTCCGTCTTCTGTCTCACCTCTCTCCTATATCCACCTTGCATCATGTTCTAGAATCCACCTGTGGTTCCATAAATGCTCCCTGCCTTTGCTCATCTCCCAGCTCTTGGCCATGCTGCTCCTCTACCAAGAGAGCCCTTCCCCTCTTCACTCAACTAATATTCCTTCCTCGGGGCTCTGCCAAGATTTGGCTTTCTCAAGGAAACCCTCTAGTCTCCC
Source organism: Prionailurus viverrinus (assembly GCF_022837055.1). Classification (NCBI taxonomy): domain Eukaryota; kingdom Metazoa; phylum Chordata; class Mammalia; order Carnivora; family Felidae; genus Prionailurus; species Prionailurus viverrinus. Next base: position 6,791,683 of record NC_062569.1, on the reverse strand, counting down.
TCAACTTCCCCACACTCCACACCATCCCATCCCATCCCCACCCCAGGCTTCAGGTAGGGGTTGCCTCTGTGTGTGCCCACCTGCTCGATAATGCTATGGCACTTCCCCTCAGTTGTCAGACAACCCCACCACATGCCAGTGCCTTAGCCCCTCCTCAGCTCCTACCCCAGGGCCAACACAGGTAGTGCTCAATGGGTTATTTGTTAACCAAAATGACAAGACAAGCATCAGTCCCAGACTTCGCCCCTCCTCAGAGTTCTTTCTGCTACCTGTGAAGCTACTCTCTCAAAGAAGCTGATTTCATTTGCCATGGCTACAAATCCTCCCTCCTGAACCTTTACTGCCGGCTGTGCTTGTCCCTGAGGCAGCTCCTTCTGATTAGGTTTTTCCCTTTCTCTCTCTGTCTCCGCCATCTCTCTCTCAACACACACACAAAGGTCCGTGTGCCCCCAGCCTCAAGCTGCCTCCCAGAAATGAAGTGAGTATAGAAAAACAGATGTCAAATTATTAGAGTCAAATTAGAAGCCTCATGTCTAGTCTAGTGCCTGAAACATAGCAGGTATTCAACAATTATTTTTAAAATTGAATTTCTACTGTCAGAAGTGTATTATATTAGCCTTATGATGATAAGAAATATATCACTTGGGTCTCAGTTGTCTCATCTTTACGATGGGACAATAATCTCTGCCTCTGTCTCAGGGCTATTGCGAGGCTTAGATGAGGAGCCGGGCTTGGAACTGCCCCAGGGTTTGTAAAGTACCTCACACTTATACATGGTGAAAGGACAGGATGGTTAAGACGCAGACATGCCAGTGTTCTGTGTGTGTGGTACGTCATCCACGTGGAAGTGTTGCTATCATCTTTCCACAGGGCTGAAGGTCATTGTGGGAGCCCTGATCCACTCGGTGAAGAAACTGGCGGATGTGACCATCCTCACCGTCTTCTGCTTGAGTGTCTTTGCCTTGGTGGGCCTGCAGCTCTTCAAGGGCAACCTCAAGAACAAGTGTGTCAAGAATTGTACCGCTCTCAATGAGACAGGCAATTACTCCTCTTATGGAAAACACGAGTGGAACTTCTGCCAAGAGGATGAAGGTCTGGTTGGCAAGGGAGAGTGAAGCCCCTGCATACCTACATAGAAATATATTTTTGACTCCTCTTTCCTGCTTAAATGGTTCTCTTGAGCTATATTTTACTTTGGGGTCCCCATTTTCTGTTGCCCATGCCCTATTTACAAGGAAATGAGCTATGAACCTGGGCACAAGTCATTCTGCTGGGGGAGGCTCAGACTGAAGTCACTGCTCCGCTTTTCTCTTTCAAGATGGGACTTTTCTCCTTCCGAATGTCCCAGTGTGCCCACTGAAAGCACATAGCCAAGGGAATGCATCTTGCTCAGGCAGAAGATTTGAGAAGTGTTGCCTTTACCACACAAGGCTTGAGCTAGAGGGTTCAGAAGCATACGCAAGGCTTTCATTTCTTCCTTTCTTCTGCAGATTTCTACTACAATAAGCCAGGCACTTCAGATCCCTTACTGTGTGGCAATGGATCTGATGCAGGGTGAGTGCCCAACCCATGACAAAGCACCAATGCCCAGAAGTCCTTCCTCCTTGTCATCATCATTTTCTAGACAGGGACTGGTCTTCAGATCCCAGGGAAGGTGTAGAAATGAATAAGTCATGGCTTTTGTCATCCCAGGCTCAGGGGGAGGGAGTGTATGAGTTAGCTTTTGCCATGTAACAAATAGCCCCAAGATTTCTGTGGCTTAAAACACCAGCTCAGGATTCTGCACATCAGCATGTTGAGCTGACATCAGCCTGGTGTTTTGGCATTGACTGAGTTTAATCATACATCTGCAAATAATGGACAGATTAGCAGGGGGCCAGCTAATCTAGCTGGTCTCAGCTGGGGTGGCTTCTCTGTTCCATGTGGTCTTATACCCCAGCATGGTCTTATTCTCATGGCAGAGGCAGAGTGCCAAGAGAAAGAGAGGAAGTATGCAAGGTTTCTTGGGACCTAGGTTTAGAAGAGGCACAGTGTCACTTCTACTGCATTCTGTTGGCCAAAACAAGTCACTGCCCAGTGCAAATCCAAGCGCTGGGGAGATAAACTGTACCTCTTGATCAGAGGAGCTGCAGCATCCTATTGCAAAGAGATACAGATACGGGCAGGGAAATCGGCGTGGCCATTTTGGTAATCTACCCCAGGAAGAAACTAATACTCATTAAATATGTTTTGTGTCAAATGTTTTACGTTTAATCATCACAACTCCATCACATGGGTTTCATTATCCACACATGACAGAGGAAGAAACCTGTGTATGACACTTAGCCATTTCAAATTCTTACAGAGGCCAGATACATGACAACAAATGAGAGGATTAGGCTGGGTAGGAACCGAGCGATGACAGTTTGTGCCCCATCCAAAAGGGCCAGCCACCACCCAGTCCAGCTTTGGGTTGCCACGTGGAAATGTTGGTCCATTGCTTCCAGCTCTTCTAACTTTTAAAAGAGAGATAAGGAATTTAGATTTTTATGTGAAATCTCCCAACTACAAACATTGGCTACCAATTCCAAAAAATGTCTACATATTGTGGGCCAAACAAAATATTTCTGCAAGCCAAATTCAGCCTGCAAGCTGCCAGTTTGTGAGCTCTGATGCATATACATAAGGATGCTACCCTGTGAAGAAGCAGTACTGTGCTAGAGACTCCATGGGCCGGGGAAACACAGTGAGGTGATGGTGGGAGGCAGGGCAGGAGGCCAGGGAAGATTTCCTAGAGGTGGTGGTCGAGGGGAGCATTGAAGGGCAGGCAGGGTGTCTCCAGTTTGGTTGAACAAGAGATGGTTTGGATGGAGGCCATTCCAGGTGGCAGAACAGAATGTGAGACAAAGCAAGGGGCGCGGGGTCCCCTCAAGCTTGCCTGATGCTTTGGCCACTGGAGCGGGCATGAGCAGAAAGAGTTCAGGCCACAAATCAGCAAGGCTCATCTTTCCCATCTCCACAGCTGGGGATCCGAAGCCCTGAACCCAAATGACCCCACTCCCTGAAGGGCTAACAACTCCATATTGCCCATGTGGAGCTGAGGGAGACCTATATAGAGCTTTGCCTTGATCTGCTCACTAGAAAAACAATCTCAGATAGAGCTGAAGGATGGAGGTGGAGAATTTGATCAACATCAGCTCCTTGGCCTCTTTCTTCACAAATGCACTTGGCATTTGGTTCTTTGGCTCAGGGATGGGGTTGTTCTGATATCATTTGCCTTTGGCTTAAATCTAAACTGAAGGCCCCCTCAATTCCTTTTCTTGTCTGGATAATGGCATTTCTCATGGCGATGGCTCCAGAGTAGCCCAAGCTACTGTGATAAAGTTATGGGGTTCATCCATAGCCCCCCAACCCAGCTCCAAAAAAGGCCATATGTCCTGCTGGGCAGGTCCTGGCAGGAGATAAAGGGGTGGATAGGGCTGGGAAGGCAAGAGAGGCCCGTTCAGGATGATGGGTGGAGTGAGACTTCAACAGCATCCTGTGATGACAGAACCTATGTCCTGTGCTGGGCCACAGAGAAGCCAGAGCCCCGAGCAAAGGCCCGCACTGACCAGTGGCACTGTTCTCAAAGTGGAGACCAAGTACTAGGAAACACTTCATGATTTCCAGGATTCTTTCACATATGTTCTTCTAGTCCATTCTTCTGGTCAGTGCAGGTTAAAAATAACAGGAATTTTCATCTTCATTTCATATACAATATTTATGATGCTGAAGGCACCATGCAAGAACCTTTGTACTGTGGGCTCACTTAATTCTCAGAGCAATTCGTTGTTGATGTGTAACAGCTGTAGTGGGGTTTAATGGAAGACATAGACATACAGCTACCCTCAGAGTTAACAAGCAGACCTACAGATAACAGGTTGATTAGCTCCTCAGAGGGCAAAACAAAAGACTGTCTTTAAATGTGGGCCTACAGAGTCCAGGAACTTGCAAATCTCCAACCGAGATTGAAGATAGAGTTGGGATTAATCATAGTCAAGTTGCTGGGACCCTAATCAACTGTATGGGTCCCAGGATTATGTGTTTGCATGGATGTCTGGGATAAGGACAGCCCCTGAGACTGGTGTTGGTGGAGGCATGCTGGAGCAATAGAATCCCAAATTCCAAACAAGGAATTACTGTTTTCTCAGCAGAGTCATCCCACTGGGGCGGGTGAGAGCACCTCACATGCCTTGAGCTTAGACAGACTTCTTTACATCAACTTACTCCCTTATCGTGAGAGAGTAAAGAGTCAGTCCATCGCTGCCCCCCTCAGTACTCACGTGGTTATCTTCAATTTGGTCTTCCTTCATCAGTCAGTCTTCATAGGCTACTTGACAGATATACTCCTCCTTTTAAATAAATACACTGGCATCTGTATGGTTTCAGGCAGCTGACTTCCTTTTTCTGAACCTCAGCTTCCACATCTGTAAGAAAGGATTGTTAGGGTAATTAAATTATAGCATTTGTAATGCACTTAGGAGAGAGAGGGGCACATAGTAAGTGCTCAGTAAGTGGAAAGTATTGTTTTCATTATTACGTATAATTGGGGAGTAAGCTTGACTCCCCAGTGTGAGTCCTTTGACGGACAGGTTGGCAGGTGATGCCAGATGGCTCAGGTCTTAAGTCTGCATTATTGTACTGACTCTCCCTCCCCTGGTATGAACTTGCAGGGAGTTAGCCACCTTATGGGATCATGTGGAGGCAGTCAGCTGGCCTTCCCTGGCTGTACCCCTCTGCATGAAACTCTGAAGTGAAAGTATTACCATCCCCATTTAAATGTGCAAGAGAAACTGAGCCTTAAGGAGATCAAGGTCATCCAACTGATCAGAGGGAGGCCAGGTCTTGAGTTCCAATCTTTGACTTCAACGCCTATGGTCTTCCTACAGCCCAGGGCTGCCTTGCCCCCAGTAAACAGAGGGACTGTGCAATTGATGACCTTCTCTATTCTTGCTGCAGCCATTGCCCTGAAGGTTATTTCTGTCTTAAAACATCTGACAACCCAGATTTTAACTACACCAGCTTCGACTCCTTTGCTTGGGCTTTCCTGTCACTGTTCCGCCTCATGACACAGGATTCCTGGGAACGCCTCTACCAGCAGGTATTGAGCTGCATGCCCCCCTACGGACTTGGTTGGAGGCCAGGGAGTCAGAAGCATGCCTTCATTTTTCTTGGAAGAGTCTGGCAATGTCGGGGGCCCATGTACTCTGGATACAGATCTCTCTTCTTTCTCTTGAATCTGCAGACGCTGAGGGCTTCTGGGAAAATGTATATGGTCTTTTTCGTGCTGGTCATCTTTCTGGGGTCTTTCTACCTGGTCAACTTGATCTTGGCTGTGGTCACCATGGCATATGAGGAGCAGAACCAGGCCACCATTGATGAAATTGAAGCCAAGGAGAAAAAGTTCCAGGAGGCCCTCGAGATGCTCCGGAAGGAGCAGGAGGTCTGTGAGGGGTGGACGCTTTGTGAAATCTGCTGCAGGCTGAACGTTCTTGGGGAGAGGTCTGGAGAAGCCACTTACATTAAGGCTGTCATGCTACGGAACTGTAAGAACGATTTATTGTACCTCAAGCACCATCTTAGGTCAGGTTTTCTCAAAAAGGGAACTTGAATCAAGATCTTGTGCAAGTGATTTATTGAGGGGTGCCCTCAGGAAAAGGAGAAAGAAGGAAGCAGGACAGGAGATGAATTAAACTAGAAAGTGGCCTCAGCTAGAGACCACCTTCAGCCTGATCCCATGCAGAGTTCTGGGGCATGACTAGTACCGCAACGTTAGCCTCTCTTGAGACAAGGGGGCTGGCATTTTACACCCCTATGCCCGCCCCCAGCCAAATGTACAATGAAAGGAAATATTCTGCAGGATGCTGTAGCTGTGATCCATTAACAGCTAACACTCAAGCTCCTGAAGATGAGTGTACTGACCTGGTAAAAGGGATTTGGGCAGGGAATCAGCAGGACACATTACACGGTGTAAACGAAAGAGATGACCCAGAGGTGGCCCTTCCTGCCATGCCTCAATCCCACCACCACCCAGGTCCTAATCCTGACCCTCTCTGTCCTAGATGCCCTCACCTCCGTGACATCCCATGACTGAGGGGCACATTTACGCAAAGCTCAAGCACATATTGTTGGCTGCAGCTGCTGTTCTCTCTCTTCAGGTGCTGGCAGCACTGGGGATTGACACAGCTTCTCTCCATTCCCACAATGGATCACCTTTAGCCTCCAAAACTGCCAGTGAGAGAATGCCCAGGATGAAGCCGAGGGTGTCAGAGGGCTCCACAGATGACAGCAAATCACCCCAATCTGATCCTTACAACCAACGCAGGATGGTAAGGAGCTCAAGTTCGTGTTCTAAAGATTACCCGCCTTTGCAGCCGCCACGGACAATAGGTTGGATCGGGAAGAGGTTTGTAGCAGGCAGACAGCAGGAGGCTCAAGATGGGGAGGATGTTTTAGTAATCCAGACAGCACATCGACCCCCCCCCACCACACGGTGGCCTAAACTAAGAGAGGGGCATCGTGGATACGGAAAAGGGTTGGATTCTGACTTTTACTGGGGGTAGGGGACAATGAGACTGGGACTCTGGAATGTGGAAAAAGGAGAGAGGAGTCCAAAATGACTCCCAGTCTTCAGAATTGGGCAATCAGATGGGTGGTGATTCTAAGGGAGGAGCACCGGAGGAAGAAACCAGGTTTGTAGGGAAAGTGGTGAGCCCATATTGGACATGCTGACCTTGAGGTGTCCATGGACCTGTGGACAGCAAGCGTTAGCTTCCTTCTAACACTCTGATCTGCAATTCTGTTTGTGGTGCTGAAATCATTTACAAGCTTCTTTCTGACTTTTTGCCTCAGCCCCCACAACCCAGACTCTCACCTGTTGCTGCCAAAGAAGATTACAGCCCCCATCTCTGAGATACAGTCCAGCCTCGGAATAACTTCAGAACCTCACTAGACCCTGTAACAATTCTGTCCACCACCCAAATCTTCTGCATCCCACTCCAAGATTCCCTAGCCTCACCAAGTTTCCTCCCATCACCTCTCTCTCCCTTGGAAGTCCTGTGTATGGCAAACACGTCCTTTCCAGAGGCCCAAGAGATCATAATCCCTTTGTGAAAGAGCAGTTCCCACACTAATAGTATGGAAGAAGGGATCAACTGGCTATTTGTCAGGCCTCCTGTCCCTCAGTTCCCTCTCAGTCTCTTTTCATATGCTCATCTGAAGGACATTCTACTTTTTATAATACTGTCTCTATAATCCCCAGACTTATGTGTGCATATATGTACACAGATATACTCACATGCACACTGGCCTCAGTGATATCCACACTTCCTCATTCATCAGATTCTGTGCCCTTCCCTTCCTTGTTCTGCCTGTTTTGAGAAGCACCTGGCATGCACGGGGTACAATTCAGAAGACATTTCAAAGGGGATTTCACTAGGGCTCTGACAATCACAGGACAGACTGAATCATAGCCTCCATGGAAATGTCGATGATACTGCGAGTCGGGCTTCAACTCCCCCCATACAGTCAGCCTCACATAAATTAGCACCCGGCTGTCCAATAATTGGACACAAACACACCAGATGGACAGGTGTGCTCATCTCTCCAGCTAGGTTTACCTTCAAATGGGCAAAAGAGGAACTGTGTCTTGTTAATTCAACAATACTAGGTGCATGATGTGCACCTAGAGATGACTGATGGTCCATTTCCCAAGGACTTCCATTTGGAGGAGGCAGATATGTAAACAATTGTGTGCTAGATACTATATTAGGGAAACATACATGGTGTTTTGGGAATAGAAGAGGAAGCATCCACGCTTATGGGGGTGGAGGTGTATCAAGAAAGACTTCACGGAGGAGGAGATCATTGAGATGAATAGTAAATAGTGAGTAGGGGTTCCTCTAATAACTGAGGACTGCAGGGGAGGGGGGGAGGAGTATTTTCCAGGCCTAAAATAGAACGTATATGTGCCAAAGCAGGGAAGCACCCTTTGGGTACCTCTTTAATGCTAACTAAAGGATTGAAATTCATTCAAGAGGGCATCCCCTTCCTCTTTTCCCAGGTGCGTTCCTGTGGTAAACAGACCATCAGCAGTGTTTATATAAAGTCATTTTCCAAACAGCAGCAATGGGTGAGAGGTTAGGGGTAGCAAACAACAAGAGACACAGCAGAGGTTTCAGGGAACCCCCAGGACACAAGTTGGCCTGCTTGGATGATGCGTTTTAAGACAAGTCTAGTACTTAGATTCAGAAGTCATTGGCCACCATTGGTCAAACAGGTTAATTCTGAAATATTAGTTGGTGGCCAGGGAAGCACCACCTGTCAGACATGGGACCAAAATTTTCTTCTTAGTTTGTTTCATTTGTTTGCTTACTGCCCACCTGCAAATAACTCAGCCATCCCATTTTTAACAAGAATTTGCTAATTCTACTCCTTTACTTCAAAAGTGGGAAGGATTCGTGGGGTTTTATGAGTTTCATAATCCTTGGACATATATTCTAGGCAAAGAATGCTCTGTGTATGATACCAGGATTGCAATGATAGTTGCTGAACAGTGTCGGGCTCCAAATAATCCAAAAAGGAAACTTCAGTTCTGTGGGATAGGGGGATAAGTAAGGAGGACTCTAATTGACAAAATGTCCCAACTTTAGTAGTTTAGTAAATAAGAGGAATTAAGGAAGGGGGAACATTCAGCAGTATGACAAAGTTTGGTAGCAAGTCAGCGTGTAGATGCCTACAAATAGTTCATATGGCTTAGAATAGAACTGATAACTTGTTATGGTCAGGCTCCCACAGTGGTCATGGGCACTGGCCAACCCAGCATACTCACCCTCCAGGGGCTCTAGGCCTGTGAATTAGCTCCTTTTCTCTGGCAACTGTAAGCCTCGCCATTCCCTCAGTGGAAGATTTTGATGGGAAATGTTTATTGATTTGGAGGCATGGCATTATTCTTCCAGGAAATTAGGCTGCAACTCTCCCTTCAATCTCCCCATTGTTGACTATTCAAAGTTTGCCTCAAGGGATCTTGGAAGCTCATTACATTACAAAGCTCTTGTCTCCTCCTGCACCACACAAACTCTCACATTTGTATAGGCTGGATCTAATGAATTGCAGAACCTAATTTTCAGACAATAAAGTGCACTTGTTCATTCAACAAACCATTTACCGAGCTTGTTCCAATACTGGTGTGCATAATAGTCTCCTTACGTCACAGCTTTACTTGTGGAGCAGGGAATTTAAGACAGTTTTGTCCAGTCCTATGGGCTAAGGCTGTAAATAGCTGACTCGTCTGGGTGACAAGATTGTCTTCTGACATCCTTGGCCATCGTGACCTACTTGCTGATCTTAAGCACTCTGTAATCACTCTTGGCCTTTTCCCAGGCCATGTCAAAAATATTCTTTTCTCCTGTTCTCTTCCCATGTTTACCTAGAATACCCCTTGAATCTATGTCTTAAATTTTTTTCTGGAAGTTCATGAGAATAAGGGCAGGGAAATAGGAATGGGTGGAGGAAGTGTTGAGCTCCAGATATGCCTGCAGGATGAGCTTCCAGTCTGCCTTTTTTCCTGGTCCTCTGGGGCAATGCCCAGTCTTTCCTAGGTCTCACCTCTGGGAGGCGCCGGGCTAGCCACGGCAGTGTGTTCCATTTCCGGGCCCCTTGCCTGGACGCCTCATTCCCTGATGGGGCCACAGATGATGGAGTCTTTCCTGGAGACCGTGACAGCCGTCGGGGCTCCTTGCTGCTGGGTGGGGGTGCCGGCCAGCAAGGCCCCCTCCCTAGGAGTCCACTGCCTCAGCCCTCCAACCCTGGCTCAGGACTTGGAGAAGACGGACACTCCACATTGCCCACTGGTGAGCTTGCTCCTGGAGGCATCGAAGTCTCGGTAAGTTCGTCAATGCTCCAGATCTCTTGAGCTGCCCTCCAGGTGAGGGCCAACAAACACTGAGTGCCGCCCATGGAAGGCTCCTTTAGACAACATTGTGTCCAACATTTCCCCTCTATCCCCATTTTACAGACAGGGCAGGTGAGAGTCAGAGATACTGGATTTACCTGAGGTCAAACTGGTTTTCTGGCTTCCTCTGCAGTACAATAATACAAATTATTTTCCAGCTGATCCTTTTATTTTTTTCTGTGTTCCTCTGTCTCCACTCCCTATTACTGCTTTAGAGACAGGCCTGCCTGGTTCCTGGATGAGTATGAGAAAAAGGGAAGGTTCTTCTCTTTCTGCTTGTAGCTCTGTGCGAACTATGCTGGGTTTGGCCCATGGGACCCAGAGAAATCCTGGGAGGTGCTCTGGATAGATATTAGCAGAAGCAAAGTATCCCTTGCTTTACTCAGAGAAGCAATAACTTGCCAAAATGTACAAATTAGGCAACAGTGACTAACTGGTGTGCACTCTTCATAGAATAATCACAGAGTGCAATGGAAAACCAGGGACTCCTCATTGGATTGAGAGCTGTGATTTAATTTGAGCTCTCCCTTTAGTTTCAGTAATGATGCTTCCAGTGTTTTTCATTTGCCCTCTCTGGCTAGCCAGGGACCCAGAGCAGTTCTCAAACAGACTTGTAGACTAACCAGGAGATGGCTCTCCTGACTTGGATAAGTCCTACAGGGTTACCTTAGCTCCATCTCTGATTGGATGCCATGTGATCCCAGCAAGAAACAGAAAGCACTCCAGTGGGCAATTGGGGGAGAGGTATGCACTGGGCTTTGAACTGAGAAGGGACAGTGAGGCACTTAGAGATGAGCAATGGTGGGAAGCTGTTATATGCTTAGGCTGAAGTGGTGAGGGGAAGGACCAGAACCAGAACCCAGCAAGAACTGGGAGGTCCCACAGAACTTGTGATCCAGGGGGGAGGTCAGTCACAGCGCTGCAGGGAAGAAGCCAGGTGATAGTCCCTCTCCTTCCAGACTCTGATCTTCTGTCTGTGCCTCCCATTGGCCAAGCCTGACCAGAACGAGAGAGTACAGACCACCTTCCCCAGGCACAGGGCGGGGTAGAGAAACTGGAGAGTGGGTCTCCAAGAGCCAAGAAAGAGTCATCAACAGAGTCCAAAAGTCAAAGCCCACCTGCAGACCTCTCTTGGAGTTGCTTTAACACTCCAGAAAATAACTCATTCAGGAATTTCTCCCTAGATTATCACCTCCCTAGATATTCTGACTTTGATTCATTTTAGTTAAGTTATTCAGCTAGTGTAAGATTAACTCTTTAAGCCCTCTGTGTCACATGGACGTGGGTTTCAATCACAGGTTTGCCATTTACCAACTGAGTCACCTGTAACAAGCCCCTTAAATTCTTCAGGCCTCCAAGTCCCCCATTAAAAAGGTTTCTAAATAGCTGAAGGTTTAAATGGAATCATAAAGTGCCTGCACTGATACACATTTGCCTGAAAATAACAATAGCTATGCTAGCATCTCTTGTTGAGTCCTCATGGTTGAAAACTTTCTGAACATTCTTTATATGTATTAAAATACTTACTATCTACCTATGAACTTCACCTATGGCATGTGCTCATGCCTGCTGAATTTGGATTCTGAATGTGCAGTGCAGTGCCAGAATCAGCTTCTATGGGCCCCAGACTCCCCACATCTGGGGTAGTGTAGGACTAGAGTTAGAGCATAGAACCCAGATGGAACTTCCCCGGGAAGGCCCAAAGAGGGAAGGTTCAAAAGGGCTGTGTCAAACAACTAACACTGGAGAATCAAGACACACAAATATTCCCTCAGAAAGAAAAGGACCGTGTGGAGCTGGAACTGAGTTATATGCTGGGGAGAGAAAGGGGCCTATCAGAAGGGAGGTCAAAGAAAAACCTGTCCTGGAAGAGGAATTCTGTCTGAACACCATATGCCCAGCGCAGACGAAGTCTTGGAATGACTTCCTGACCCACCGCTCCTGCAGCTGTCACTTCCCTTTAGTAGAAACCTCAGAGACCCTTGAGGCAGCCCCATCCCCACGCTGCTGCCCAAGGACTCTGTCCTCAGGCAGGAATTAGCAGACCCTCAGGTGAGCCCAGGTTACAATGTCAGCTACAAAGCTAGACTCTGCTTGCACCCCCAACTCCATGTCCTGGTCCTCATGCCTAAGCTCTTACCCCAAGTTCAAGAAGCAGCCCCATTTCCCAAATGGGAAAGCACAGCTACAGAGGAACATAGCTTCACCAGGCAACTCACAACCACATGAGATGGGCCAATAAGAGGCTGAGTGACCCATTTTTGCCACTGATGACTTCAGGTTGGGGGAATATCCTGATTGTTTGTGTCCCAGCAGGCATCTGATGCAGGACAGAAGAAGACTTTCTTATCGGCAGAATACCTGAATGAACCTTTCCGAGCCCAAAGGGCAATGAGTGTTGTCAGCATCATGACCTCTGTCCTTGAGGGTAAGTACTGCTCATTGGAATTTCCATCAACTGTGCTGTGATGAGTCTGCATTTGAGCAGCAGAGGGGATGCCCCAAATCTGTGTCAAATATATCGCCCATCTGTGTCCTGGGATCCTAAATACTCCTCTTTCTTATGCCCTTGGTCCCATCACCCTTTATCAATGTGTTTTTTTAAATGTGGATAATTTTTCAAAAACAATAGAATCCAATGAGTTTGAAACACCCTACTCATCTCTTGTTTAAATTAACATCAGCCTCATATGTATTCATAAAACTAAATTTTAGAAAGTGATCTGGCAGAAACCAGAGAATTTCAAGCTACCTCAGGTATGCAAAAAATTTTACAGTCCTTAATTTTCAAGTATGGTGAAATTATCCTGTCATTTTTCATGGTTGTAACTCGTATGGTTATAACTTAATTTCTGTCTCAAGCCCACATTATGCTGAGCATTGGAAGATAATTTAAGTGAATTAATCAGTCAATTTAACTAAATTCTTGTTAATTTAGGGCTCTATCAATCAAATGGGAGCCCATTCAGCCTCCTCAGGGATGTGTCTAAGTTCCAGTTGCTTCTACCAAGCCAGGGGCTGGAAGAAGGCAACAGCACTGGGTCATGGTCACCTGACACACAAGTTCCCAAAGAGCATGATTGTATCCTGTATAAGGCCTGTCTTCTTATCCGGCCTTTATTTTGCCTCAGGGCATGGAAAATATGGCCTTAGTCTTGTCCAGCCATGTGTCTCCCCTAGACAAATTTAACGTGTACTGGGCTGAAGGAGGGAGGGGGAACTTAGATGCTGGTGTGTTCCTGAGAAAGGGCTCTGTGTGCTCCCCTCCCAGCCCTGGACTGAATCCTAACTGTGGGGGAGGGCATGGCGAAACAAACAAAAAAAGATGTTTGAGGGATTTGAAAACAGAGCCAATCTATGCCTTACTTTCTAGGTGACGTGAGAGGTGGCAAGTCTTAGAAAAAGACTCACGTGCCCAGCATGGTACAGAAACTATACAGTAGAGAAGCAGGTGACCTACCTGGGTAGACAAGGCCTGAGGCAGCCTCTGAGAGTGCCCGTGGCCTGCATAGCAGGAAAGTAGCTAGGTGATGACCTTGCCCCACTTGAGGGTTAGGGAAGGTGAGTGAGAGTCAAAGGGAGAACAGCCATCTCCGTGGCTCTCCCACCAGAGACCACATGGGAACTACAATGACTCCAGTAAAATATACTTGGCAATGACCAAGGACCAGCCCAACACTCTTCCGACCCTGAGCTCTCCAGAACTCAGATGCAACCTCAGATAGTGATGTAATAGCAGACACTGAATTAACCAAAACAAGATCCCCAGGTTGAGGACTTGTGGTATATATTGAATTCAATTATGAATTCAAGTTACTTTTCTTGCATGCATGAATTTGTGCTTTGTGAAATGTATACATATTTCAGTAACAACAGTGTGTACATTTTTCTCATATTATTTATCAAAAATCATTTGCCATTGTAATAATGTCTGTATGCCTAACATTTTTTATGGCTGCATAGAATCTAACCATGCTATGCCCATGACTTTTTGTTGGCCAGGTGGGTTGCTTGGATTCTTTTTCCTTTTTGCTCTTAGCCATCAGTTAATGTTAAAAACAAACAGCTTGCTTTTTCATTTATTCCCCAGAATTATCAAGCTTCCTCCTCCTCTTTTTTTTTTTCTTTCATTTGTTTACTCTTCAACAAGCATTTGACAAACACCTGCTATGTGTCTGGCATTACTCCGGTGCTGGGAATTCAGTGGTGAACAAGATAGAAGCCTGCACACGTGGAATCTACATTCTGGGGGGCGGGGTATACAGATAAACCCAAACAGAGATTCAGGTGGGGATAACAGTAGGAGAAAAAAGAAAGTAAGGTAGGAGATGGAGAATAAGGGACTGCAGAGGGGCTGCTTCAGATAGGGGGATGTCGAAGGCCGTTCTCTCTAGGGAGACCAGAAATCTCAATGAAGTAAGAGAAGCCGTCTTATGAGAACCTACAGGACAGAGTTCCATGACAGGTGAAGGGCAAATGCAGTGTAGTTAACGGGAATGAGACAGGAACGAACAAAATGAATGCTCTAAACACATCCCGATTCAGGTAAGAACAAAAGAGATCTCTGAATCAATGAGAAGCAACAGAGGATAATAGTTAAGAACACAGACCCTGGAGCCTGACTGCCTCGGTTTGCATCTTGGCTCTGCCACGTTGGGTAAGCTGTGCAACTTTGGAGCTCCGTTAACTTCTCTGTGCTTCCAGTGCCTAACCTGTAGAAGAGTGAATATGTGTTTATCTTCTAGGGTTTTGTGAGGATTAAGTGGGTTAGCATAAGTAAAGTGCTTAGATCCATGACTGGCATTTGGTAAATATTCAGCAGATGTTGGCTATTCTTTTTCTTTTCTAATATTTATTTATTTATTTATTTATTTATTTATTTATTTATTGGGCGGGAGGGGGGGTGGCAGAGAGAGAGAGAGGAAGAGAAAGAATCCCAAGCACGCTCCACGCTTTCAGCTCAGTCTCACAAATCGTAAGATCATGACCTGAGCTGAAATCAAGGGTCAGACGCTTAACTGACTCAGCCACCCAGGTGCCCCAGACGTTGGCCATTCTTATTTGCTCGGTTGTAAATAAGGGCAGAGGTGTGTCTGTTTTGCTCACAGCTGGATTTCCAGTACCTGAAAGGACAGTGTGTGGCATATAGTAGGCATTCAACAAACAGTTGTTGGTGGATGAGAGTGACTTTTGGGGGTGGTGCTCATTGCAATGACCTGAACTGATAAACAGGAAGAGGATAAGGAATGGTCAGATATCCTGAGGTAGGACGCACTTCCCCTCAAGAAAGGTGCTGTGAGAATAGACTAGGAAAAGCAGGAGACACACGGACATCTTTAAGAGAATCTGGGTACAGACAACCTTAGATTAGGGCAAAGAGGTCAAGGTTGCTTGAGCATAGGGCAGATGACCTGTGATCGTCTCTGGTCTGACATTATAACCACTGCACTCACGGAATACAGGAGGGATGCATGGGGCTGTCAAGGGTTGTGACGAGGTACACAGAAGCCACCTCTTTGGGAATGATCGTGCCCGGGGAAGTTTGACCCAAGCCAATAAGAACTTGGCAGTTCCCTGAGCTCAGGGCACGTGAACCATCTTTGTTTGACACACCAGCAAGCACTTGACAGTTGTCCAGACCAGAAGACCAGAAGCAGGAGCACAGTGTGAGCACAACACAGTCTCTGCCCTCGTGCTGAGTGGGAGAGAGGGACGTGGAACAAATTCTTACCAGGCTGCTGAGTGTCTTGAAGGGGAAGTGTAGGATGCTAAAGGAAATACGGTAAGTTTAGCCTGGGGTTAGGGGAGTATTCCAAGCAGAAAGGACGGCAAAATCTCCGAAGCAGAAGACAGCATAATATCTGAAGAAATGAAAAGGCCTGATGTGGCAGGAACACAGAGAGCGAGGAAGAGAGGGGCTCAAAATAAGGCTAGCGAGATGGACTAGGGCCAGACCCGCAGAATTTCCTACACCAAATTAAGGATTTTGGACTTCATCCTAAAAGCAGTGAGGTGCCATTAAAGGATTGGAGGCAAGGGAGCTACATTTGCATTTTATAAAGGTTACTCTGAATACGTGTAGAGAATGGAATTAAGAGGGGAAGAGTGTTGGCAAGGAAACCAGTGGGGAGGAAACCAGCTGAGAGATGGCAGGGCCTGGACTCTGGGTGGTGGCAGTGGGGGTGATAGGGAAAGGGAGGACTTAAGAGCTAAGAGATGTAGGATCCAGGACTTGGTGGTTTGCACGGTTCTGGCATAAGCGACTGAAGGGATACTCATGAAGGAACGTGTTAGAGGGGTTCACTGGGGAAAGATGAGAGGAAAGATCATCAGTTGAGTCTGGGATATAGTGGGTTTCAGATGCCCTTGGGATATCCAGGTGGGAATGTCCAGTAGGACGTCAGAATTATAATAAATGGGTCTAGAACTTAGAAGATGAGGGTGGCCTAGAGATACAGATTTTAAAGCTGTTTGAATGTAGATAGTAATTTCGGAATGGTGCGAATGGATTAGATGACACAGGGAATTGAGTAAGAGGAGAAGGTCTGGGGCAGAGCTCTAAAGACCCTGTAACGTTTGGTCATTGAGCAGAAGAGACAGAGCCAGCAGAGGAGGCTGAGAAGGAATGCCCAGAAGTAGGAAAAGACCCAGAAGAGCCCAACACAGACCCAAGGGTCTGAATTCCTTCAGGAAGAATACAAAGGTCAAAAGGGACAATGCTACAGAAAGATCAAGTAAGATCAAGCCCAGAAAGAATCCAGGGCTTTAGTCACATGGATATCTTTGGTGATCTGAGCAAAAGAGGATTGGCAGGGTAGGGGAGGAGGCTGAAGAACGGGGGTGCAGTGGTGGAGAAGGACATATTGTATACAGACACATTTTTCAAAAGTTTGCCTGTGAAGGGGAAGAGATAGAAAATGACACCAGCGTGTAGGTAGCTTTGAAGGAAGATTTTTTTTGCTTCTTGTGTGGAGTTTTTAAAAAGCATATTTGCAGCAACGTGGATGGAACTGGAAGGGACTATGCTGAGTGAAATAAGTCAGAGAAGGACAGATATCATATGTTTTCACTCATAAGTGGATCTTGAGGAACTTAACAGAAGACCATGGGGGGGGGGGGAAGGGAAGGGGAAAAATAGTTACAGAGAGGGAGGGAGGCAAACCATAAGAGACTCTTAAATACAGAGAACAAACTGAGGGTGGATGGGGGGTGGGGGAGGGGGGAGAGTGGGTGATGGGCACTTGTTGGGATGAGTGCTGGCTGTTGTATGTAAGCCAATTTGGCAATAAGTTATATTTAAAAAGACAAAAAAAAATAATAATAAAGTTCATCTTGACCTGAATAAATAAATGAATGAATGGATGGATGGATGGATGGATGGATGGATGAATGAATGAATAAATAAATAAATAAATAAATAAATAAATGCAAGTAAGCATATTTACATGCTAATGGGGAGGATCCATAAGAATGGGAAAGAATGAAGATAAAGGAAAGAGAACATTCCATCAATTCCTGGCATGGCAGGAGAGGATGCACAAGTGGAGACTGTTAACGGGAGGAGGGACATCTCTTTAACTGTAACAGAAGGAAAGGAAGAGGTTCTTTCTGGATTAGGTTTCTGCAGGAGGTTCTTTTAGGGCAAAGAGCTGTCTGTGATCATGTCCCAAGCTTGCAAGTGCATGATTCTCTGAGACTCTGTATCCCCCCAGATAATCAAGGTCAGCAATGTTCAGGCTATTTACAAGGCTGAGGGTTTTCCTGTGCCACCTCACAGACAGGGGCTTCCTGCCGTAATGGCGCATCCTCAGGATTCCTCCCGCAACACTGCTGCCCGCGCTTCTTAGTGCCAAAATAGGTCCGGGGAAGCGCCTACTTTTGTTTCAACTAGAAATGATTGATTTTGCACCACCCCCCCCCCCCCACCGCCCAGGGTATGCCAACTGCGTTAGAAAACCATGCTGTGCCAGTTTACGTATCTGTCATTTAAAGTGCCCTTTCGGAGCACTCTCCTGTACCCTGACTGACCTGTGCAGTATTTGAAAGCCTTTGCACATAACTTATGATTTGAGTTTACAGATGTTTTTGACTTTCATCAAAAACATCAAAAATAGAGTTTGCATGTCTATTTCTGAGTTTCCTTGATGCCTTTAGTGGTTTCTGGAAGTCGAAGGACGGCACATTCTTTTTTTTTTTCAATCTGTGAAGATGTTTTTCAGTTTTTTAGATATAATTGACAAAATTGTAAGATATTTAAAGTGCACATTGTGAAGATTTGATACATGTATACATTGTGAAAGGATTTCGCTAACTAGTTAATGACCACACCCCTCACAACTCACACATTCATCTTTTTTTGGAAGATTCCACATAGGTACATGATTCTATATAGTATCAGTATTTATCTTTCTTTGTCTGACTTAATTTCACTTGGCATAATGCCCTCAAGATTGAGGGCAGACACCAAGATTTCCTTCTTTCTCATGACTGAATAATATTTTAATGCATGGATAGAGGTGTGGGGGTGGGGGTGTGTTTCACATCTTTATCCATTCATCTCCTGATGGACACTTAGATTGTTTCTGTATCTTGGCTATTGTGAATAGTGCAGCAATAAACATCAGGGTGCAGATGTCTCTTTGAGATAGTAATTTTATTTCCTTTGGATATATACCCAGATGTGGAATTGTTGGGTCACATGGTAGTTCTATTTTAAATGTTTTGAGGAATCTCCATACTGTTTCCCAGAGTGCCTGCACCAATTTACATCCCCACCAGCAGTGCACAGGATTCCCTTTTCTCCATATCCTTGCCAGCACATATTACCTCCTGTCTTTGATGATAGCCATTCTAACAGGTGTGAGAATACGTCACTGTATTTTTAATTGCATTTCCCTGATGATTCGTGATGTGAGCATCTTTTCATGTACCTGTAAGCCATTTCCACATCTTCTTTAGAAAAATGTCTCCTCAGTTCCTCTGCCCATTTTAAAATCAGGTTATTTGGTTTTTTGCTACCAATTTGTAGGCGTTATTTACACATTTTGGCTATTAACTCCTTATCAGATATGTGATTTGCAAATATTCTCTCATTCAATAAGTTGCCCTTTCCTTTTGTTGGTGGTTTCCTTTGCTGTGCAGAAGCTTTTTAGGTTGATGTATTCCATGTGTTTATTTTTGCTTTTGTTGACTTTGCTTTTGGTATCAAATCCAAAAAATCATTGCTAAGAATTTGCATTTCTATTTCTCAGTCTCCTTGATGCTTTTGTTGATTTCTGGAAGTAGAAGGGGAGCATATTCCTTACTCCGTTGCTCTAAATAAAATCTCTTTATCAAATTTTTATTTAGAATGCTTTTGTTTGAGTAAGCAATATGTTATATGGGATTTAAAAGATACTAAAGGGCACATTAAAAAAAGGGGAATATTCTTCTGTCTACCCAACTCTCTTCTCCAGAAACAGTGTCCAAACCAATTGTTTTGTGTTTCCTCCCCAAAATAATTTAGTATGTTCAATCAAAAATATATAGTCTTTTTTTTTCCCCCTTGCAAATGGTAGCATATCACATATGCTATTCTGTGCCATAATTTTTTCAGTGACTATATTTTGAAAATCAT
This sequence comes from Prionailurus viverrinus, assembly GCF_022837055.1. Classification (NCBI taxonomy): domain Eukaryota; kingdom Metazoa; phylum Chordata; class Mammalia; order Carnivora; family Felidae; genus Prionailurus; species Prionailurus viverrinus. The sequence goes on along the minus strand of NC_062569.1, from coordinate 6,772,097 downwards.
CCTACATAGTACCCTTACACTTTCCGGTAACTGTTAGTATTACATTGCATAGATGGTACCGTAATTTGGTTAATCGTTCCCTTCTTGATGGGAAGTAAATTCTGCAGTCACTACATCACTTTCTACACGTACTATATAGGTTAAATGCCTTGAAGTGAAATCGCTTTGTCACAGGGGATAGGCATTGTCAGTTTTGACGGACAATGGATACTCTGCATAAATGTATCAACCCTCACCCACCCAAGCAATGGATGATAACTGCCTTTCAACCCACATCCTCCCAAACGCAATTATCAAACTGTCTTTATCTTTGCAAATCTGATCCATGAAATAATGTCTTAGTATAGCTTCGTCTTGCATTTCTCTCATTTTGAGTATTACTGGACATCTTTTTGAATATTTATAAACCATTTGAATTTTCTCTTTAGAAACTGCCTAATCATTTTTCTGCTAGGTTGATCTTTTCCTCATTGATTTTTAAGAGTTCTTACATATTAATGAAATGAGCATTTTGTCTGCGACATGAGCCACAATTATTTTTCTCAGTTATTTTTTTTTACTTTATTTGACAAAATGTTTTGAAGATTTTAAAGGCTTACAAGATTATAAGTCATTACAACAACGTGATATTGAAAATAAATAGTCTGATCTATGGAAGAGAAATGGACATGTGCATATGAAAATATATGGATATGTGGAAATAACTTATCAAAATGAAATTTCAAATCCTTTGGAAAATGAGATATTTTGCAATAAACAGTGTTGATATAAATAACAAGAGGTTGGGAAAAATAAACTGGCTCAATATCTTACTCCTTATTCAAAATAAACTCCAAATGCACCAAAATTTTAAGGGAGAGGTGAAACTACAAAAGAACCAGAAAGAAATGTGAGTAGGCATTTTTCACATCTTGCGATGAGAATGGCTTATGTGCAAGGCACGAGAGCAAGGAAACACAAAGAACAACGTGGATAAATGTGACTACATATAAATTTCTTATCCACCTATGTGAAAATAAAACAGCAAAATTTGGGAGGATACATTTATTTCTATGAATTCATTTCTTTTGAAAAAATGTATATAGCAAAAAAATTCAAGTACTCCAAATACACATACGATGAAAACTTCTTTCCCACTAAAGATCCTTCTGCTCCCCAGTATTCCAGTATTTCAGTGTACTCCCCCAGTTTCTCTTATATCCTTCACGCCATATTCTATGCATTTATACTCATGCACGCGTCACATATATATAAGGTTTTTTTTACATCATCATAAATAAATCTGCCTCATCATTTTTCATAATGGACTTTATCAATTGTTTCTGTTATTACTATTACTATTATTATTATTATCGTTATTACTATTATAAATAATGAACATCATCTTTCCTTGCCATGTGGGCTGGTGTATCTGTAGAGTGCATAACTTACAGGTACATTTATAGATAGATCTAAAGCTATGCAGTTGCCTTCTGTAGAGGTGGCCCCAGGTGCACATCTACATGGAGATTTAATGGAAGCAGCTAGAGATGAGCCTGGTGCTTAGGGGAAAAAAAATCAGTAACTCAACATATAATCTGGGGGGAGATAGCATGATGATGGTTTTTTAGGGCCATGGGGCTCAATGAGATTACCTAGAGAGGGAAAAAAAGAAATATCAAGGAGAGAATGCTTGACATCTCCAACATTCAGAGGGAAGAAGAGGAAAGAGAGCACCTGAAATTGAGAAGACGCAGTCACTGATATGGGAGAAAAACCAAGAGATAATGATGTCCTGGAAGCTAGACAAGGGATTTCAAGGACCGTGTTATAACTTCTGTCAGATGCTATGAAAGGCAGAGGAAGGGGATAATTGGGAAATGATCATTTAAATGGGGAAGGGGTAGAAGCCTGATTCCAGGGGTCAAGGAGGGAACAGGAAGTGAGAAAACAGAGAAAATTAAGTGTAGAAAACTCTTACAAGGAATTTTGCTGTTGAGGGGACAGTAAATGAAGGATAACATGTGGTCCAGGGAGATCTTTTGAAAAGTGGACCTACACTTAAAGCATGCTCACGTGCTGATGGGAACAATCCAGAGAGGGGAGAGAGGGGATGACACAAGCCTTGATCAGGTGCGCAGGTAAGAGTAGAGTGAGCCCATGTGCTGGGGGCAGGACGGGGTGCAGAACATGGTGGGGGCGGAGGGACTTATAGATTCCTTGGAGGAAGAAGAGGCAGTTCTTTTGTGAGTGATTCTTTATTCTGAGGTAAGTCAAAGGGAGCTGGTCAGCAGAAAGTGAGGACTAGATGTGGGGGAGGTTGGAGGAGAGAGGGGAAAGTGAGAAATGCTGGTCTGGAAGACTGAACGAGTGGACTGAAATGAGAAACATGGCAGAATTTCTGACAGTGGGACCAGTCAGCACGGCTGTGTAGTTTTGCTAACCAGGTTCACCTGGTTGGGTGCAGGGGGAGAGAAGTCTGCCTGTTGAGGGGAAGCGAGGAGGGGAGAAGGGCAAAGGAACTGAGGGTGTCTGCAAAGGAGTATATAGAGGAGTGGACATGAAATCTACGCCAGGTGAATTAAGAACTAGGAGCATGACATAGGTGATGGGCAGTTAAAAAGTCCATGCTTTGGGACACTGAATGGGGACAGATATTAGACTGCACTTGCTGGACTGAAGGAGCTCAGAAAGTAGGAAATGGTCATCAGCGCAAGGTGCTGGATTGGAGATTGCAAGTGGCAGTTATTGGTAATGACAAAATCTAGGGGATGGCCAGGGGATGGGAGTCTGAGGAGACACATGGCTGACAACTGTCACTGACCACTCCTGTGATACAGAATTCGAGGAGTCTGAACGGAGGTGCCCACCCTGCTTGACCAGCTTGGCTAAGAAGTATCTGATCTGGGAATGCTGCCCCACATGGGTGAAGCTCAAGACACTTCTCTTTGGGATAGTGACAGACCCCTTTGCGGAGCTCACCATCACCTTGTGCATCGTGGTGAACACAGTCTTCATGGCCATGGAGCATCACCGCATGAGCCCCGCCTTCGAAGCCATGCTCCAGATAGGCAACATTGTGAGTGACTGGCAGCCTTCGCCCAGCTGTCATGGCAGGGGACTCTGGGTGGGGTGGCCGCATACCCTCATTCATTGGAGTGTTGATCCAGCTAACAGAGGGGCAGTGCTGGAGATGTGCGCACACTGAGGGCAGGAAATCAAGCCTGGAGGGCCAGGCTGAGCTGGTGGGAATTGCCCTGGGACAAACCAGCACAGGGAAATGGACCTAGAGAGTCCTGCCCAAGGGGCAGCTGGCTCCCTCTTTTCAGATCTTAGGTCAGGCTCTTGAATTCTCTGGATCTCAGCTGCCTCTACCTTGAAACTAGGATAAACGTCACTTGCCCATCTTAAGACAGTCTATGGACTTGCAAGGTTTCCTCTTAGTTTTATTGCTTTTATGACTGTAAATCACAGTGGTGGTAGTTTTTCAGTGATGTCATTTAAGGGCAGACAGTCGGAGAGGAGTCAGGAAGACAGTGAAAGGGCGGGAACCTGGAAATGTGGTTGCTGTTGTAACAAAAGCGCCAGGGAGTCAGAACTTTTCTTTTGTATCTGGTTTAGACAGGACACTACTTTAAATTGTCCTCTATTTTTTTTTTTAGTATTACTTGCTTGTAACAAGATAAAATCCGTGCTAGACTTTGTTACATGATAAGCAGAAGCTGGGAAGGTCAGGGTCCTGCCTCCAAGTCCACTGTAGTGTCCACCCCACTAGAGATGGCCTTCTGGGTCTACCAGGACCGTCCAGCTCTTCTGACTCCTTGGAGGCTGCAGACAAGTGGAAGGAGGGGTCTCGGGGGCAATGGGACTACTCTTCCCTAGAAACCCGCCCTTCCCCCGAATCCAGGGAAGTGATAAGGACTCCAGCAGGTTCTGGGACACTGTGGCTCCAGCATGCCTTACGTTTTGGCAACACTTGGGCTGAGAGCCCACATTCTATTCCAAGTTGATATGAAGAGGGGAAGTGGAAAGAGAAGGAAGGCCGTATTTCCAAGAAGTCAGCACAGACCACAGAGGGTCTTACAGAAGAGACCTCTGATCCCCCACCCTCATTTTATAGCAAGAGAAGTTGAGACAAGAAAGAAAAAAGGCCTTTACTGCTGGGCCAGAGCAGAGTGCCATGTTTTAAAGAGAAAGCAAGACAGGCAGGCAGAGTTCGGTACCTTGTAAGAGTTATCTCTAAGACACAACAATGCTATGAGGCTCTCACCACCCTCACAGCCCCAAAGAGGGCACTGAGACTAAGAGAGGTTAAGTGTCCTGCCCCATATGGCACGGGCAGTAGCAGTGGGGCCAATTAACCCAGGACCCAGGTCTCTGTAGGACACAGGACCTCAGCCTCACCCCTACCGCGCCTCACTTGCCTACACAGGGCACTCAGTGCATGCTCTTTGAATTTGTACAGTTGCAATCTGTGGCATTAGGCAGGTCACTTAAACTCCCAGCCTTTCCTCGTATGTGAAAGGCTTTGCTGAGAGCAAATGAGAGAACCACACCTGACCCATCTACCTTACTTTTCTCCCTTCCCTGTTGCTTGTCCTGTGACCTGAGCCTGGGCCTGACCTCTTTCAATGTCAGAATCCTCTCCTGTTTACGACAACTAAAGACACTCAGAGCTGAAATTAGAGATAATTTCTTCTTCTTCTTCTTCTTCTTCTTCTTCTTCTTCTTCTTCTAGTTTAATAGCTATTATTTATTAATGAGCTATATTGGCCAGGACCTTTGCTAAGAACTGTGTATGCATTATCTCATTTTATGCCCATTATACAGATGAGTAAATTGAGGTAGAGAGAGGACGCATTACTTGTGCAAGCTTTTATAAACTAGGACATGGCCGAATTGAACTTTTTTTTTTTAATGTTTATTTACTTTTCAGAGAGAGAGAGAGAGAGAGAGAGAGAGACAGAGTACGAGCCAGGGAGGGGCAGAGAGAGAGGGAGACACAAAATCTGAAGCAGCCTCCAGATTTTGTCTGGGCTGACAGCTCAGAGCCTAAAGCAGGGCTCGAACCCATGAACCGTGAGATCATGACCTGAGCTGAAGTTGGATGCTTAACCGACTGAGCCACCCAGGCATCCTTGAGTTGAACTTTTATCTAGGTCTATGTTGGCCCACAATCCAAGCTTTTAAACAACTGAACCAGATTGACTTCTCATTTAGATAATCATATAATAATTATTATCCCAACGATTATCCACCCCTACGACCATACGTATGGAAACACTGAAGCTTGGGTTCTAACGCACATCCTGAGCACTGGTCCAGAGGTTACTCTGTGCTACCACACTGAGTGTTCCCATCCCCAGTCCTTCAAGAACCCGCAGACTACAGAGAAACTGAATAAAAACAAAGTAAAAGGATTTGCTATTTTATTTTTAAACTAGACATTTCCCTGTTGCCCTATTTGTCCTTACCCCCTGACCCCACAGACCCTGGTAAGATGGACCCTTGTTTCCAACCACAGGTCTTTACTGTGTTTTTTACTGCTGAAATGGTCTTCAAAATCATTGCCTTCGACCCCTACTATTACTTCCAGAAGAGATGGAACATCTTTGACTGCATCATCGTCACCGTGAGCCTGATAGAGCTGGGTGCGGCCAAGAAGGGAAGCCTGTCAGTGCTGCGGACCTTCCGCTTGGTAATGTTCTCTCTTAGCGCCTTGGGGAGACTCCCCCCACACTGAGGGAGCCACACCCCTGGGAACAGACCCTGTCCTCTGGGGACCCCACCAGCCAGAAAACTTTTCTGTTTCTGTGCCTGGGTAGGGGAGGCAGGACACGGCTCCAAGGGGCTGGAGACTTGGTCCTTTCTACTTATTCAAAGTGGGGGTGTGCCTTCTCCAGGCCTGGGCTCCCTCACCTGTGCCCTCCTGTTCTCTTATCAAATAGCAGTCGCAATGGTAATCGTAGCAGCTACTCTTTCTTGAGCATGGACACTGTGTCAGGCACAGTGCTAACCCCTTGACATAGCATGGCATGGCTCGTTGGCATGGGCTCACTACCGTCCTCAGCATTGTCTCAGTGCCTCCGGGGGCCCAGTGTCCAGGTCTGGAGAGAGAGGACAGAGCGAAGGAGACAGGGCCTAGCAATCTCACTTCTAGGCCAGAAAGTCTGCTTGGGGCCCCAGTGTGGGAGCCAGCACACCAGCACGGAGCTCCCAGACTTAGTGGGGTGGCAAACCCAAAGGCCTGCAGGAACCAAGCAGGCGACAACAGAAAGCCGGCCAAGGAAAAGATCCTGGCACTGGACGTCTGTCTCAAGTAAACAGGTAGGCAGACCCCGCACCAGAGCACGACTCCAGGGAGGGGCATTTACATGAGACTCAGGATGATGTAAGCCAAGGAGGCGGCCCTATCCATTATTGTCAGAGTTTGCGATTTTTCACGAGAAACCAGAAATCCAGATTTTAATACTGACTACTCATCCAATTTTTGAAAAAGCAGTCTAAAGGCCAAAGGAAGCATGTCCTGGGAAACACAAGCTTGTGTTGTGTCCCGCCAGTTTGGGACATCTGCTTGACGTGATGTCTCTTGCTGTACTAAAGGAGAGAAGGGCACAGTGGGCCTATGGGCCCTTTACCCATAACCTGAAAACTTGAGAAGGTAGGAATTAAAACACGTTTTTAGAAGGACAGATTTCTCTACGTATCTAGAAAATGATATCAAGGGTCAGGCACCTAAGTTAATGGCCAATGTGGGACACCCGTGTACAAACATTGAGGGAGCAAGATTCCATACTCCCTATGCCCTGAGAGGGCCTGAAGTTAGTTTCCTAATAGAATACGGACATTTTTGATACCCTTGGGGAAACACAAGCTTGGTGCTTTAACATCTACATGCTTCTTTTGCTCTGGTTCCAGGAAGCCTGTATTCTCAGACAACTACAAATAGGCAGGTTTACTCTCAGCTGGGGCCTACAGAATTCGCCAGGCACCTGCCCTCCTCCCCCCACCTTCCTGCCCCTGACATGCTGTTCAACCCACCATTCCCTAACCACGGCCACCACCCCCATCCCTTTCTGGGGGTTCCTCCTCCGCCATCTCCCTATTCCTCATTACCCGGCTTAGATACCGTGGTCCTTTAGTATTAACACACCTTGGAAACAAACTCAACCACCTTCTGCCTCTGGCCCTTCACATTTTTGTTTTTGGCAAAATCCTACCAAATATTGAAGTTAAAGCCAAATACTCCCTCTGCCGTGCCTGCACCTGATCTAGAGACATTACCACAAGAAACTCACACAGCCCAGATCACCAGTTTCGTAGCTTTTATACAGGCTTTGTTTCTTAGAACAGTTGTCGATTTTTTCAGAAACATTGAGCGGACAGAACACACAGTTGCCATATACTCCACCCCCACCCCCCGCCCCGGCCAGCCACACACACACACGTGCACACGGTTTCTCCTAGCATTATCGTCTTACGTTAGCGAGGCACATTGCTTACAAGTAACTCCTCAGTGGTCTCCCATTGCTCTGAGAATAATACCCAGAGTCCTTGTGATGATTCCCAGAGTTTGGCATAATCGGGGCCTTGCCTACCTCTGCAAACAGTCTCGTCTTTGCTCCAGCCACAGAAACCTCTTCCTTCACCACATGTGACAGAGCTATTCCTGCTTCTGGACCTTTACGCATCCATTCCCTGGACCCGGAATGCCTTTCCCCAGTCTTTACTTAGATCATTCATTCTTGTTTTTCCTGGCTCAACCCACACGTCACCTCCTCAGAGAGGCCCTCCCCGGCCACATTATCTAAAGTTGGATTCTGCCATCAGATGAACCTGTTGTACCCAGTTTACCATCATCCTGATATCCCATGAGACAACACCCAGGGTTTCCTCGTCCACCATTCTAACCCAAGGCCCAGCACATAGTAGGGACTCAGTAAACACTTGTTGATTGAAGGAAGGAAGGAAAGAAAGGAGGGGAAAAAAAGGAAAGAAGGAAGAAATGAAAATGCTGTGTGTCTTCTCTCTTGCTTTTTGCTCCCTCTCAAAGTAGCATTGCCTCCCTTCCCATCATTTAAATTCTTGCTCCGTTAATCCACTGGTTCATCTTTGTAGCAAAACCGCATGTCCTAATTACTGCAATTGCCTTGATCGTGTCTGTGTCTTTTAGGCAAGTCGCCCACCTTGTTTCATTTCTTTAAGAATATCTAGGTCCCTGTACCTCCATATTCATTTTAGAATCAATCTGCCAAGTTACATCCCCACGTGCACACAAAACTGTTGTTCTTTCCTACTGGGACTGTAAGAATTTATATATCAATTTGGGAAGGAATGCAACCTTTACCTTATGAAGTCTTCTGACCTATGAAAACAACACACTCTCCATTTTTTTAAGCTTTCAATAGTTGTATAATTTCTCCATAAAGTTTTATAATTTTTTCCATAAGGAATTTTCCCCATCTTTTGTTAGATTTATTCCTGATATACCCTAGTTCATTATGCTATTCTAAATTAAATCTCTTTTTAAATGTCCTTTTCTAGAGTTGTTGTTGTGGGGTTTTTTTTCCTATTTAGCATTTTTACATCCAGACGATTCTTATTAATTCTGATTTATCTATATAACCCCTTAAATTTTTTAACACAATCATGTCATATGCAAATAAGGAGTTTTGTTTCTTTTTTTTTTTTTTTTTTTTTAATCATTACACCATTTGATTCTTTTTACCACACTATTGTGCTGATCAGGACATCCAGTAAGCTGTTGAAAGGAAGTATTAATAGCAGACATCCTGGCTGGTTTCTTGATTTCAAAGAGAGTGTTTTCAATATTTCCCCAAGTCTAATATTTGTTTTTTGAGAGATAAGAAGAAAACTTTATCAGTTTAGGAAGTTTCCTTTGTCAAGAATACCCATCATGAAGGGATGTTCAATTTTATCAGACAATTGTTCTGCATGTATTAAGATAATCAAATGATTTTTGTCCTTTAACGTGTTAAGGTGGTGAATTATATTAATTGATTTTCTACTGTTAAATCAACTTTGTCTTCCTGGGATAAACCCGATTTGATTGTGATACATTTTTTTTTATATATATACATTGGAAGATTCAGTTTGCTAATAATTTGCTTAAAATGTCTGCATCTGTATTGATGAGTAGTATTTGGTCTCTAATTTTCTTTCCTACACTCCCTTGCCGGGTTTTAGCATCTAGGTATCAAGGCTGGGCGAATTCCCACAAAAAGAGGTGAAAAATGGTCCTCTTCCTCCACACCCAATCTTTGGGTGAGATTGGAGTGATTTGTTCCTTCTAGGGTTGGTAGGATGCACCAATGAGGCCATCTGAGGTCAAGGTTTTTCATTACTGACCTAATTTTCTTATTGGCTGCGGGACTAGTCAGGTTTTCTGTTTCTCAGATTGGTTTTGGTAAGTTATATTTTTCTAAAAATTTCCCTTATCTAAATTTTCAAGTTTTTTTGGCATAAAGTCATGAATGCTATGCCATTATATTTTAAGGATCTATATCACCTGTACTTATGTTACCTTTTTCTTTCTTTAAAAATAGTAAAATGCCACCAAGTGTGCTTTGTCTCATCTTATTAGCCTTGCCAAAGGTCATCAATTCAGTCTTTTCAAAGAACCAACTTTTAGTTTGTTGATCTCCTCTCCTTCATTGATGTTTTCTATTTTAAGTAATCCTGCTTCTTATCTTAATTGCATCCTCTGTCCTACATATTTTATGCTTTTCTAACTTCTTAAGATGGAATTTCCAACCTATTTTCCTTTCCAATATATTCATTGAAGACTTGACTTCCTTCTAAGAACTGCCTTCATATGTAGAACTTTCCTTATTGTTTGGTTCTAAATATTTTCTAATTTCAAATCTGACTTATTCTTCGACTCAAAGGTTAATTAGAAGCTCAGTTCTTAATTTCTGGTTATCTCTATGCCACCGAGTTCTAGCTTAATTTTATTATAGTCAGAGAACATACACTGCATGTTTAATGCTTTGAAATTTATTGTAATTTTCTTTTGGCCCAGCGTGTTGAAAATGTTCCTTATTCACCTGAAAAGGTGTCTTCTGCAGTTACAGGGTACAATACTCTGCGTATGTCCATGGGATAGAGAAAGTTCATTGTGTGGTCCAAATATTCTAAATCCCTGCGTATTTTTATCTGCCTGTTCTAGCAATTACTGAGATGGTAGTGTGTAAAAATATCTCCCACTATGATTATGGCATGGTCTGTTTCTCCTTATGGTACTATCTTGAGGCTGTGTTATTAAATGCATACATATTTTAAGTTGTTATATCTTCCCTGTAAAATGAAACTTTTATCAGTAAGAATTGACCTTCTTTCTCCCTCAAAATGCTTTTTGCCTTAAAAGTCCCTTCTGACTCATGTTAATTAAATAACCCTGTTTTCTTTTGGTTTAGAATTTGAAAGATGTATCTATACCCACCCTCTACTTACAACTTTTGTATATCTTCAGGGTTTTTATATGTGTCTTATAAATAGCATACAGTCAGATTTTGGATTCTTATTTAGTTCTGACAATCCAATCTTTATCTTTTAACCAAAACATTTAGCCCACTTACTTTATTGTGAATACTGATATGTTTGGATTTGTGTCTATCTTTATATTTTGGGTTTTCTACTTGCTTCATCTGTCCTAGTATTTTTGTTCTCTCTCTCTCTCTCTCTCAATTCTTGATTTATTTTGAACTGTTTTTTTCCTGTTCCATTTTCTTCCTTTATTGGTTTGAAAACTACTCTGTTTTTATTCTTTGAGTGGTTACCTTAGAAATTACTCAATTAAAGTCAAAAGTGAGCTGAAACCTTTACTTTCCAAGACCACTTTTCACTCCAGTTACCCCTTCCCAATTTACCACTGTGTTAATATTAAGCATTTTCATTTCATCTTGTGTTTAAAAAGCCATATTACTTAATTAGTAATAAGGAATTCCCAACTTACTATTGTGCTAAGTATTTTATTTTTACCTTGTTTAAAACAAGCTATGTGATGTAATCAACGATAAAAACCAATGACTGTGCAAACAATCCCCAAAACTCTATAGCTTAGCCCAGTAAAGGTTTATTCCTCACTCACATCATCGTGTGATGCAAGCCAGTCGGCTCTAAGTAGAACTCCTTTAAGAAACGATGTTCCTGGGGCTCCTGGGTGCCTCAGTCCATTAAGCATCTGACTCTTGCTTTTGGTTCAGGTCATGATCTCATGGTTCCTGAGTTCAAGTTCCTGAGTTCAAGTTCAAGTTCTGACAGCGCAGAACCTGCTTGGGATTCTCTGTCTCCCTCTCTCTCTGACCCTCTCCTGCTCACTTGCATGGTCTCTCTCTCTCTCTCTCTCAAAAAATAAGTAAACTAAAATAAAAAAATTTAAGAAGTGATGTTGCCACATTCGAGGAAAGTCCTACAATCTTCAAAGCTTGCCTCCCGCTTGTGGAAAGATGGCCTTGTTTTCAGGTTTACATAGTCAAGGGCTTTTTCAGTCAGGGCTCATGGTTTCTTTTGCAACGCAAATCCTTCAAGATGGCTTCAGATCTCTCTGTGGCCTGCACTCCCACAGTGCTGTCTTTGACAAAGTTCGCGATTGCCCTTTATGTTTTTGCTTTCTCATCCCTATGTCTCAGCTTGTGGCTCTCAAATGGTGGCTACAACATCAATATAATCTTTGCTAGGATTTGCTTTATTTCATTGAAAAATTTAGTTGGTCCTCAATACTTAAAGGCTTGATCCTATTGCTTAACTGATTGGGATCTAAAGCAGTATACTTTCCTAAAGTTTCCAGGCCCTAAACATCTGGATTCTATTTCCGTTTATTTCTTATTAATCAGCCAATATTCTCCAAGTTCATCCCTTTCTTGTAACCTCTTGACAAATGTAACCAATTGCAACTGACCCACAAGACTAAGGTTCTGTTTTATAAAACCTTCCCTTGGGGCTACTGGTCTCTGAGGCTCATGATCTGCCCCAGAATTATTGCAGGCAACAGTTCTGCCATTGCAACATGGATCAGTGCTTTCTAAGCCTCCAGTTTCCTTTTTGTCCGTGACAAGACCACTAAGCTAGTGCCACACATTTGATGTCTTGAAATGGCAACAGCTCTTTTCAATGTACCAATTTCTACATTGCTTAAGGTAAGTACAACGAGGGGGCACCAGGGTGGCTCAGTCGGTTAAGTGTCTGACTTTGGCTCAAGTCATGATCTCGCGGTTCGGTTCGTGAGTTTGGGCCCCACATTGGGATGTGTGCTGACAGCTCAAAGCCGGCAGCCTGCTTCAGATTCTGTGTCTCCTTCCATCTCTGCCCCTTCCCCACCCGCACTCTTTCTTTCTCTCAAAAAATAAATACACATTTAAAAAAAAAATTTCTAAAAGATAAGTTCAACTAGTTACGGTGACAATCTCTACGTCTCTGAGTTAACATGATAGAGGTTTCTGTTTCACAACATATTTAGTGCTAGTTGAGAAGCTCTCCTGGAGTGGCTGCTCCAAGGAGTGACTCGGGGATCCAGGATGGTGTGACGTCACCATCTTCGACGGGTGGCCTCTACAGTGGCCATGAGAGGGGATGCGAAAGTGCATAGTGTTTCCTGGTATGCCTGAAAGTCATGTATGCTACTTCTGTCTCCGTCTGCATTGCCTCAGCCAGAATCCAATCATGACCTCAACTATTTGCAAGTAAAACTGGGAAACAGTCCTCCTTTGTGTCTGAGATGAGCAGAAGCGAAGTGTGACCACACAGCCAGTCTCTGCCATGCCCTGTGAGACATTATTGCCGTATCCGGATTCACACTCATGCTGGCTCTTTTTACATTCGTGCAAATAATACTTCCCTTCTGCCTGAAGCAGATTTTTTAGAACCTCTCAATTTTGTCTATCTGAAACCTACCAATCAGTTTGTCCTTATCTTTAGGAAAAATTTCTAATGGATGTAAAGTTCTAGTTGATGGCTACTTTCACTGCCTTGAAGATGTTATTCCACAGTGTTCTGGCCTCTATGGTTGCTGATGAGCAATCAGCTTTCAATTTAACTGTTGTTCCCTTCTGTCTGGATGCTTTTAAAACCTTCTCTTTGTCTTTGCTGTTCTGTAATCTCATTAGGATGTCTAGGGATGGGTTTATCTTTTCATTTATAATGCTTAGGATTCCTTGACTTCTTGAATCTATAGATTTGTGCTTTTCTTCAGTTTTGCAAAGTTCAAAGACATTATATGGGCAAGGCTAGCCTTCACTCCATTCTTTTTCTTCTCTTGGACTTTGACTAGATGGTATATTAAACTCTCCCACTCTATTCTTAGTGTTCTTACACCTCTTTGGTATTTTCCATCTATGTCTTTCTGGGCTCCCTTCTGAATATAGGTGTGATACATTAATTCTTTCCTAACTAGATCACATCTGATGTGAAACTCGTCCATACAGTTTTTTAAGGTTGTGTTATATTCTTCATTTCTAGAAGTTCCACTTTGTTATTTTTCAAAACTTATTATTATTTATAGTTTCTTGTTCTCTGCACATATCTTCCAGTTTGTGTTTTATTTCTTTAAGCATATTATAACCAATTATACTGTCATCTCTGGCTAATAATTTTATTACCTAAAGAAATTGAATGACAGTTTCCACATGCACATCCCAAATCTCATTTATTCATGACGCCTCATTATTTAGGTATTTGTTTTACTGCAACCCTTAGACACTTTTCATGGGGTGCTTTAAGACCTGGGATGCAGGCTGGTTTCTTCAAAGAGTATTTGCATTTATTTCTGTAAGACACTTTGTAGGACTGCTCTAAATTAAATTCTCAGCTGGAAATAACTAAGTAGTGTGAATTCTAGCTAAAATTCTGTGTGAGCCCCACTTCGGGGGTCCAAATTCTCAGCATCAGTTTCCCCTCCTCTGCCTGGTATCTGACACCAGACCTTTTAATTTTCATGGCATTTTCCTGCATTTATTTCTGGTTTGTCCTTACGTGAAAGTTATAGCTCTTTAGGATCTAGTCTTAAAAGGGGGAGAGATTCCTCTTAGATCTTCTACCTTAGATGGCCCTGAGATATGTTTCCTGCTCTCCATACCTCATGAGACCATTAAAATCTATGCCAGATTCTTTCAGTTTTGCAAAGGTCTTCGGTGGAAAAGCTAGCTTCAACAATCTGCTTATATATCTGAATTCCCATATTTATTTAGTTTTTGGCTAAAGGACCTACTTACTTTATTGATAGATCATCAGTGCACCTTAAATTTTATTATCCAGCATTTTTAGTAACTTTTTAATGGAAGGGTGAACCCAAGGGGGACCCAGTATAGTCTACCATATTACCCTGTCTGCCGATATTTGCCACAAGGCCTATTTCATCACCAGGGGTTAACCTCCCTTGTAGAAGACAGACTTTCCTTTAGACTTACTTTTCATTCTGTTCTAAAAGTAAAGCATCCTCATTAAAGTAAGTTGGAAATATATAGACAAGTTTAACCCTAAGATTCAAAATACTGGGATATATTTCCATACACATATGCCCATGTTACCAACTTGGTTTGTTTCCTTCCAGTTTTTCCCTCCAATTAGAAGTTTTTATATTAATTATGAGATTAACTAGAGAAATGGCTAATTAAATGTGAAGTAATATTTAGCAGCACTTCAAAGAAACAGTTTATAAATATTATGTGATATTATAAAGAAATTATTTTTGATATATGGCTAATCTGGCCAAAGTGTGCAGAAAGCAACTGCATGGGGGTGGAGGTGAGGGTCACGGGAATCATGGATGCAAGTTGGGCTGCTCTCCTGGACCACTTGCTCTAGGAACCAGCAAGAGCCAGCCAACACTTTCTGGGGCTCTATAGCAGGCACTCTGTAAATGTGTTTTGACTGATAGCTAACGCTAGGGGCCCCCAAGCCCAGATATCTCTGGAAGAGCAAGTAAAAATATCTTGTTTTCTTGCCCTCTATAAAGACTACAAAAGAATTCATAGAGGACCACTCGATTTGTGCCCTGTAATGACAATTACACACAATTTGATTACAGTTTAATATAAGCTTAATGGTGGACAAAAACTGCTACATAACTGGACTCTAATATTAATTTCTAAACTCTCCACCCCCACGCCAACTAACTAAGGAACCAGTGGAAGCTTAGTCAGATTCAATTAATGCAAGAGTCAACACCTGGTCCTTTTGCTTATGTGCCAGTGAGCACACCCATATGTCCCTCGCTGTCCCCATTCGTGCCCCATAAGGCTCTGTGGTATGGTGAGTGGTGTTAGGGCCCCACTGCAGTCTTTGCCTTATCCTTTACACTTATCCAGAGTTTACTGTGAGAGTGGAAACCTGTAGCAATCGTGTTGCCAGGGAAACTTGGAGTTCTCCCAATACCCTCTGCAAAAGGGCTCCATCTAGTTTCCGATGCTCAGTGTTTATTTGCACTTACTTCCTGCCTCTATGTTTAGTCAACAGAACTGGTGTTTTAAGCTCTGCTTCCAGTATGAGGAGAATAACTACCAGGTTAGGCCTAAGGTGAACATAGGCCATCACAACACCCCCCCACCCCCTGCCCCTCATCACTTAGGGAAGTGGGTATGGAACTTCCTGTATAAGAAGATTAAACCTTCCTTGGGGCTTACTGCTGTGTGGCTGATAAAATTATTGCACTGTTCTGTTCAGCATTGCATTTTAACCCCTAAGTCAGAGCCAGGCTGGTAATAGATGCTTTGTAAGTACCCATGACAGCTAAACCCAGATATTTCTTTTCAACATGATTAGAGAACCACACAAATGTATTTTTTAAATGTTTAGACATCTTTTTTTTTAATGTTTATTTATTTTTGAGAGAGAGAACAGGAGAGGAGCAGAGAAAGAAAGGAACCAAGGATCTGAAGCAGGGTCCACACTGACAGCAGAGAGCCCAATGCAGGGCTCAAATTCACAAACCATGAGATCATGAGATCATGAGATCATGACCTGAGCTGAAGTCCAACACTAAACTGACTAAGCCACCCAGGCGCCCCTAAACGTTTAGATATCTTTATGCATAGTGTTAATGCTCTCTTCTAGGACTTAGCATGTTCGGGCTTACAATGAAGGCTTTTTGCATCTTTGCTTAGTCTTTGTAACTAAGCCATTAGTTTCATGAGGGAAGGATCCCACATATCTCTGTCCATACACCCAGAGGTTCACACAGTGCCATGCACATGTGTGGCTAGCATTCAACGACCTGAGAGGTTTGGTTGGTCAACTAAATAAATATATGAATGCTGGGTCTGTGAAATCATATATTCGAGTTGCAGACTAGTGGGGGCAACTGTCTGTGGCCAGTTGTCTATGGCCCCAAGATGAGAAAGGACCTAAGATACGGTTCACCAATACCTCTCGGATGCAGTGGGTCCTGATTTACCTGCGGAAGGCTAACATTTCTTCAGGTCAAAAGTGGGCCATCCTCACTTATTTGTGAGCTCCATCATACCCCACTGCACCCCCCAAAGAATAGGCCAACATCCAGGAAGCCCATGGCTACAGAATAGAGTATGTATGGCAAGACCACCACCCCAAGTATAAAACTTGCTGAAGCATGTTGACTATATATATAAAGATCGTAGAAGGGTATTCATATTTTTGAGTGATGACAGAAAGAAAAGTCTCTAAAAGCAGCATCCTGGAAACATCCCATATCAATGAAATGAGCTGCCTTGTGGTTTTCCCATATCAAGACTTGAGATGACAGGTGATGAGAACAGCAGCCCGGACCCGACACAGTCTCTGTCTCTCTGCAGCTGCGGGTCTTCAAGCTTGCCAAGTCCTGGCCAACCTTAAACACGCTCATCAAGATCATTGGGAACTCAGTGGGGGCGCTGGGGAACCTCACCATCATCCTGGCCATCATTGTCTTTGTCTTCGCTCTGGTTGGCAAGCAGCTCCTCGGGGATAACTACCGTGACAACCGGCACAACATCTCTGCGCCCAACGAAGAATGGCCACGCTGGCACATGCACGACTTCTTCCACTCCTTCCTCATCGTCTTCCGGATCCTGTGTGGAGAGTGGATTGAGAATATGTGGGCCTGCATGGAAGTTGGCCAGAAATCCATATGCCTCATCCTTTTCTTAACAGTGATGGTGCTCGGGAACCTGGTGGTGAGTGCTGAGCCCCTCTGGGGGCGGTGTTTCAGGGGCGATGGAGGAGACTTCCGGGTTATCCTAAAAACCTTTGACATGGCGCATTTTATTCCGCCATCACACCTCCCTGACCGTAAAGCCTTCAAACTTTGCAAAGTCACGTGGGGCACGTTTTCAGAACTGTCCCTTGGCCGGCTGCCTGACTTGTTTGAGTGAGCACACAGGATAGGGATGGAAGAACCTGTTTAGAACTCCCCAGCTCCACCACTAGTAAGGCTGGACGACCCAGCACAAGCTTGAGACAGTCTCCTCAAGCTCCAATTTCCTTAAAATCAAGAAAATAGTGCTTACTCATAGGCTTACCAGGGGAATTAAATTACAGGAGATGACATATGAAAATTGCCTAGTGCAGTGTCTGGGCCACAACAGGAACTCCGCAAATGTTAGCTGTTAGTTATTGAAGAAAAATTTCCTTCTCCACTCTAGGGTGTCTCAGAAGATAATTTTCTCCAAGGGAGGAAGAGCTGACTGATTTCTCTAAGCTACACAGGTCCCAGCTAGGAGCAGGGGGGCCAGCGTGGTGAGGCAAGATGAAAGAGAGAAGCTGGGTCCTGGACAACATCCAATGCCACAGTGTCAATAACAAAATCCACTCCCACATTTGGGGGAGCCCCCCTGGCGGCTTTCCTGCCAATTGGCCCCAGCACCCCTTCTCTGTCCCAGCCTGGCTCCTCGCTCCCAGCCTTCCCCCACCCACTGTGGTCCTGGGCACTCTTGCTGCCCAGTGCTGGCTGTAGGGGAGCATGTGGACTCCCAGAAGCCTTTCTTACAGCCCTGGAAGTCAACCAATTTGGATGCTTTTCCCGTAAGAGTTTTACAGACAGAAGAAAGCTAAACCAAGAGAGACAAAACAACAAATCCAGGCTCTTCAAAGTCTTTCCCACTCAGGTTGTGGAGGCAGAGATGCCTTTACCCTCCATTCCCAAGTTGGAGGCTGGCTGAAGATCCTTTCTTCCAGGCTGAGCTCACCATCCCTGCAGAGCCACAGGGGCCCCTAACCTTCAGGCAGGAAGTTTGCCTCCCTGAGCACTTTTACAGCCCTCAGATCATTTCCTCTTCACATCCACTCCCTGCTTACACTCACACTTGCAGGTGAAGAACATGAAGTTGGAAGCAGTGAGGAGATGACCCAGGATCCCCGAGTGAGGATCCCAAAACCCAGTGGTCCCAGGGCAGACCCGTACATGCTCCTCTCCATTGTCCCTGAATGTCCCTTGGGTCAGTAGGGGTGATCCTCCTCTGTGGTGGAGAATGTGCTTCTAAGCCTTGTCCACATGAGGCAAGTCACTTGGGACACCCCAAAGGCTCCCATTGGTGGCTCTCAAAATGTCCATTCCCCTAAGAGGGGAAGCATGAGGTAGGGAGAGGCCCAGTTGTGGCCATCCTGCCGTCCGGCTGCCGAGCTGGTGGGCCATGTAGGTGCTCAGTTCTTTGGTTGGACCATCTCTGCTTCCACTCCTTCCCTCCAGGTGCTCAATCTGTTCATTGCCCTGCTGTTGAACTCCTTCAGCGCTGACAACCTCACAGCTCCAGATGAAGACGGGGAAGTGAACAACCTGCAGATGGCCCTGGCACGGATCCAGGCATTTGGCCATCGTACCCGGAAAGCCCTTTGCAGCTTCTTCAGCAGGCCCCGCCTGCTACCCTGGCCCAAGGCAGAGCCCCAGCTGGCGGTGAAACTCCCACTGTCTAGTAGTGCCAAAGCTGAGAACCACATTGCTCCCGATGTAGCCACGGGGAGCCCCGAAGGGCTCCCAGAGCCCCGAGGCCCCAGGGTCAACCACAGCGACTTCATCACCAATCCCAGCATATGGGTCTCTGTGCCCATTGCTGAGGGTGAATCTGACCTTGATGACTTGGAGGAAGATGGTGAGGAGGATGGTGAAGAGGATGGTGAGGTGGATGGTGCTCAGGGCTCCCAGCAGGAAGTGACCCCTCAAGAGCAGGTGAGAGTTCTCCCATAGGAAAGCCACAGGAAGTAAAGAGGGGCCTCAGGGATGGAGGGACAGGGGCAGGAGGGAAATTATAATATGGAAGGTTTCCAACATCGCGAATGGCACAGCCTTGATAAGCGCCGGGCAAGCCAAGCATAGAAGCACTTGACATCAGGAAGCAAAAGCCATGCCAAGCTTTCTGGGGAAGGTGGTATTTGAGCAGGGCCTGGAAAAAAGGATCGGAGTTCCCCAGGCAAACATTGGGCAGCACTTTAGTCCCAGGCCACTTCGTGGTGCTTGGGATTGTCTTTCACACGATTGTCCCATTCGCTTTGCCCAACCCAGGCTCTGTGCCTAAGGCACTAATGAGACTCCTCTAAGAACAGATGTTGATCAAGAGCAATACTCCTCTGATCTTCGGTAGAAGCCTAGGGATCATTGTGTGACTCACATATCCAGCTTTTCCCAACAAAAGATGTCACGGGGAAATGACACTTGTTCCTTTTGGCACCAAAGAATTTAAAGCACATTTAAGCCTTTTGGCAATATATATATTTTTAAATACTTTGCGCAATTCTCTACTACCTTTAGCTGACATATCAACTCTGTTAGTCTCTTAGTGAGTCAGGGCATGCACTTCTGACAATGTGGGAAGCCAGGGATCCATATGGGGCCCGGGGACATGCAGGGCTGCCGGCCAGGCCACTGAGTGGCCTCAGACAGCTGTGCTTTGAGTCCATAGCTCTTCCATTGCCTTCTTCCCCTGCAGCTGTCACTTCTCTTGTGTTCCAGCAGCTGCTATTATCAGCTGCCATATTTTACATGCCTTTGTGTGGGTGACAGCCGAGGGCAGGGTGTCACCATCCCCAGAATAAAGGCCATGAACTCTGACGGTTGTCTCCACTCAGAGGCATTTTCAGTTACTTTGGGTCCTTGGGAGACTTCAGATGGCCACGTTCACTACCACTCTGACCTCTGGACCAGAAAGAATGGTTATGGCTAACATCTATCGAGCCAAGCACTTCATGCAAAGTGTTTTACAAGCATTCGCGTATTTAGTCATCAGAATCACGGAATAAAGTCGATCTTGCCTTCTCAGTTTTGCAGGTGGGAAAAATGAAGATCAGACAGGTTAAATTTACTTGCCTAAGGTCACATAGCTTGTAAGTAATGGAGCCAAGAGTTAAACAGATCTGGATATAGAGACTCCACACCCGCTTCACGCAAGTGTGTATGCATGTATGCATGTTGTGCATAGCAGGTCCTTAGCGCTGGCAGGCTATGAGGCCCAAGATGTCTTCAAATTGAGAAGTGTTCAGCTGAGGGCGGGTACAGGTACCCAGATGGGGCTGTCTCTCGCCAGCAGGAGCAGCCACAGCAAGTTGGGAGATATGAGGACCACATGGCACCCAGGAGCCCAGGCTCTGGAATGTCCTCTGAGGACCTGGCTCCACACCTGGGTGAGAAGTGGAAAGATGAGTCTGCCGCCCGGGGCCCCGCAGAGGTAGGTATGTGAGCTTCCGGGAGACGCTGAACAGCCTGCCAGACACGGACCGGTGGGATGATAGGGGATGGGGCGGCGGGGGAGGTGGTATTCCAGACTGCACTCAACCACGGAAGCTCACGTCTCATCATGAGAATTGTTACGGTTTGTCCTAGCCTCCGGGCTGGTCAGCACTATTTTCAGAGTGAGGTTCCACAAGTTGGGGGGTGGGGGGGTGACAAGGACCAGATCCCCAACTTCCCTGAGTCTCCTCGTCTTCATCTATGAAACTGAATCATAATGCCTACCCACTAGGATTCATCTGAAGCTTAAATGAGATGCTGCTTGTCAAGTGTCTAGCTCCTGCCTGAAATGGAATAAGTGCCCAGAAAATGACAGCCAGGAAAAAAGGGAACAAAAGACAAGACACAGAGAAAGTGCCTTTCTGAGCCAGCAGACAGAAAGTCAGAGTTGCTCGTGGGTGAGGAAGTCTTCCCTGTGACTCCCCCCGCCCCCACTTTCTTTTGTCCACATCATGTTTTCCAGCCAAAAACAATTCTGGTGCTCTGGAGAGGCTGTCTGTATGAGTAGGGTACTGACAGCCTTACGTAGACTGAGCAGGAAGCAGAAGTGGGGTTTAGGAATGTATTATAAGAGGCAAAAAGAAACTTGGTGGTTTCATCACAAATCTTTGACGGAATCAAGCTACAGGGAAGAGGTATCTAGAAAGATACAGCATCTTTAATACTGCTGCATTGAATTTAGGAATTTAACTTGACATCCAGCCACTGAGAGCTGAGGTCGTGACAGGCACCGGGCTGGGCAAAGATAAGGAAGGCATCATTCGTGCCCAAAGTTGCCAAGCCCTTCAGCTTGAGGAATGTCAAGCCACTGGCTGTGTGCCCCTGGGCAAGGCTGACCACAGCAGGGAAAGCTAAGAGGGTGGGCTGAGATGGGGTTGGGGGGTCCTGGGTGAACATAAGCCACTTGGTTCCTTGCCGGGTGAGGGCTGCTGCCTTCCACGCGTGGACATCCTGTTTCCTCCAGAGCATTCTAAGAATCCCCCTGGCTAGTTTTCTCTACCCAGTGTTTTCACTACACAGCTGCTGGGTATTAGTTTTGGTTTTGGTTTTGGTTTTTTTGTCCATGACCCTGGCCAGGCAGAGAAGGGCCTGACGGTGACAGATGGGGACCCGCCCCACCATTTGGGTCCATTAGCCAAGCTATCGGGTTTACTAATATGAGAGCAGCTTCCACTCCTAATTGAATTCATCTGGAGACATTATAAGGCTGGAGCTGCCGGGAGGGCAGCAGGGCCCCTGCAGGATCGCTCCGTGATTAAATATTCAAGCCCAGTGAATGCTGAGAGTCTGTATGGGTGTAATCACCATGTCTGGGGCCCTCGCCAGCACTCCGTCAGCGGCCTGGAGGTTTAAAGCCTCACAGAGCTGACCTCTGGGGCTCCACAGACAGCACCCCTGTTCTGGGCCTCAGCTGGCAAGGCACCAAACACACAAGGGCCGCTGTGGTGGCTCCAGCCCTGAGGGGCTCTCCCTGCATCTGGGAGCCCCTGGCCGGGCAGACCTGCAACGACCATGTGTAGACTCACCAGGCCCCTCAGAGAGCGGAGTTCACTGCCCCCAGGCTTCTGCCCTGCAGGGGGTGGACGACACGAGCTCCTCAGAGGGCAGCACAGTGGACTGCCTGGATCCAGAGGAGATCCTGAAGAAGATCCCCGAGCTGGCGGATGACCTCGAAGAGCCGGATGACTGCTTCACGGAAGGTAAAGTGGCCGCTGCCCGCTTCCTCACGTGGCCATTAATTCGGGCCAGAATCCAGTGCAGCACACTCTCATCCGGGCACCTGCGTGCCCAACGCCCCGGCCCGGGGTCCGCAGGAGACAGACGGACAGGACCCCTCGCTGCCTCATCCCCAAGTTTGAGGGGCCAGGGCCAGACACGAACGCCACAGCTCACAGCAGCCCAGCGGTGCCACGTCAGATATGGCCACTGACGCCAGGCCTTCCTCCTCACCTTTGAAACACCTCACCGAGTTATAAACCAGCGCTCTCGAGGTGGAAAGGGAAAAAGGCAAACACTCTTGTTTGGGGACATAAACGACCCAGAGAAGGGCCATGGCACATCTGTGTCCCTCTATCTTTCGTGTGACTCTTAAAGGGAGAAAAAATGTCTACAGCTGTAGCACCCTGAACACGCCCCGTGTTGTCCGGAAGGCAAAAAATGCATCTTACTCTCCTTTTCCCTCAGTGTTGAGAACAGGGAAGGCCACACTGTATTCTCGATGGATACACGTGCAGTAAGTGAACATATATGCATAGTTCATACTGTGAGAGTAATTGTGGCTTCAATAAAAACTCTGTAAATTCAGAAACGACAACACTTGGTTGAGTTTCCAGTTCCACACGACGCTGGGCTGGACTGGACCCGGGCCCATGTGCTGGCCCCTCGGGTGAGCACAGGCTCAGGGCATAGCCCCTCAGCACCAGGCCCGGGCCCCGTGGCTCATCAGCCTTCCAGAAGTGGGTGGGTGTAGGACAGGGATCACCAGTATCCTCTCCAAGAAGGACAACAGTTGGGGAGGGGTTGAGAGTGGGTGAGGCCAATGGCGGGGAAGAACCCCCAAAGGGCAGGATCGGGAGGCCGCCCGAGAGGGCCGCCGCATCTCTCTTATTCCAGGGAAGAATTCTTTCCTAAGGGGTGGCAGACGGGTTCCCCTGCAGAGCGGTGTCTCAGCGGGGCTAGAGCGAAAATGCTCCCGCCCCAGGTGGACACCATTCGTCATCAGTCACCTCTCCCCACAGGCTGCATTCGCCACTGTCCCTGCTGCAAAGTGGACGCCAGCAAGTTTCCATGGGCCGTGGGCTGGCAGGTGCGCAAGGCCTGCTATCGCATCGTGGAGCACAGCTGGTTCGAGAGCTTCATCATCTTCATGATCCTGCTGAGCAGCGGGTCTCTGGTAAGGGGAGGCAGGATCCCTGCCCCCGAGCCCTCCAGATGGCGTCTCCCACAATCCCAAGGTCCTGGAGCCGCAGTAGTGAGCTCCCCCGGTTCCTAGCCTGGAAGCCCCCAAGCTTGGCTGGCGGGAGAGCTGCAGCCCAGCATGCGGCTCCTCTAGCAACAGGGCGGGGTGGGTACTCGAGGTGCCCACGTCACGACCTGCTGAACCCGGCGGCTGGTATTTCAAGCAGCAAGGGCATGCATCCCACTGACGCATGCCTTGAGCAACTGACGCTCAAAGGGCTTGAGGCACTTGTCCCAGGTCACCCCGCTTGTCAGTAGCAAAACCTACCTTTGCCCTCATTGGACCCCCAAGCCCCTGGCTTTCTATCCCCCGAGCCTCCCAAACACTGGCCTTCTCTGAAGGCCCGGGACCAAGACGGCCATCCTTCTTCATCTTGCAAGTTGAAGCCCCTTGCAAATACTATTACCTGTTCAAAGCTCATGATCACAGCAAATGATCACATCGGCCCTTGTCAGGATGTAATTGCCTGGGGAGCTGGTCTGAAGGCGGATTCCGAATCGGAGCTGGGGTGAGGCCTGAGAATTTGCATTTCCAGCAAGTTCCAGGAGATGCTGATGCTGCACACCGCACTTTGAATAACAAGGCCTGACAGGCACAGAGATTCTGAGGAATTCCTAAGTCAGGGATTTTGAGTTAGGCCTCTGAAGCCCCTTGCTGAAAGCCCAGCTTTGTAGGAAGAGGAAGGATGCTTCTGACAGTGCCTTGGTCTCACGCTCCCTGCACAACCTCAGCTAATCTTCCTGATGGACCAACGCAGATGTAGACACAGGAAGGGACTCATCGTCCCCAGGTGTCTGCACCTTATGGATGAGGAAGTCACAGCCCAAAGACACAAAGGGGCCCAGCTAATTAGTTAAAGGTAGGACGAGAGGCCCTCTCTCTTGACTCACGGCTCCAAGCGTTTTCACTTGTTTTGCCCTTTGTGTGTCATTTACTCCCTAAAAAGAATCTACTGGATATCTGGGCACCTACTTAAATGCCAGATTTCCCGGGAAGGGTGCCAAAACCGCTGAGTGTGTGTCCTCAGCCTTGGGAGGGGTGGGGAGCAAAGGCAGGTGAGAAGACACGATGACTAGAAGACAGGTGACTAGGCAGGCAATGGCACCAGTCCCCCAGGACAGGACTGCTCTGCCACCGCGGGGGAGGGTGTGGCAGCATCGGAAGGTGCCACTGGTGGTGAGGGTCCACTGCTGTCGCCGGCTCTGCAGAGCATTGGTGCACAGGCCACGTTGCAGGGCCAGAGGGGGCTGAGCAGTGATTTCCCCTACCCTTCCCTCTTTCCTGTCCTCCCTGAAGAGGACAACGGTCACATTTGCTGTTGACAAGGTACTTTCCTTATTACCCCATTGGCTCCTGTCTTTGCCCATGGGCCTTCTCTCCTCATTTCTCTTCTCCACGCTCCTCTGCTCCTTCCCTTCTTTCTGTTCTCCTCCACTCACCCCAGCTGCTCGCCTCTCTCCCAGCAGGGAGCGCGGATCCTGCACCAGCTGCTGGGCCCTCACCTCCCCATCTCCTTCCCCCAACGGACTGAACAGGCTGGCACCAAATTTAGTCTTCCTTATGCTTTTACTTTGAGTACTTAAAAAAAAAAAATAACACAAGTTTTCATCTGACAAAGTAAAGTGCAAAAAAAAAAAAAACCCTTGGAAATTATGGCAAAATGTAAAGAAAAAATATCACCCATTTTCCTATCACTCAAAGAGAATCTCACTTTGAAAACATTTTGGTATACTTCCTTCCCATCTTTCTTATGCATATAATACATAAATATTACAAAACTGAAACCACATTTATGCATTCTGTAATTTCTCAGTAAATTCTCACAGTAAATATACTCCTACTATCTGATTTAGTGGCTACAGTGCATTCCATTACGGACGGTGCCACCGTTTATTTAAATAATCCCTGGGTTTACTTCTAATAAGCATTGAATAGTCTATGTAGACTCCTTTGAAGACACTGGCTTCTTTCCTGTCTTGGGTCCGGTTAGAAGCAGAACCAGAAGCAGGGCTTCCTGTACAAGCAGTTGGTGGAGGGCACACTCCGGGATGGAGCCCATGAGGGAGGCAGGACGGGGAGAGGAGCTGCAAGGCTCCCATGAGGTCCAGCCTCTGTCTGATCCCACGGGAGCGACGAAGCATTAAGGGTGTCACGGAGCTGTCCCACCTTGATGCAAAGGGGACAGTCACTGGCTGCGGCTGTCTGCAGATGTCCCAGGCATTTCTGCAGGTGCAGGCAGTTCCCCTCAGCCCAAGGAGGTCCTCTGGAAAGGGGGCATCCACCAGCCGTTAGTAGCCGACCTCACAGCAGCTGGGGGACAGGCGCACTGGCCCCTTGGACCAATAACGTCTAGTGTCCTTCGGCTAAATTCTTGAAGGCAGCATTGCTGGGTCTCTTCGATTCCCTTTGCGAAATTGGCCTCCCAAAAGGCTGAACCGGATTTCAGCCCCCAGGCAGGTATGAGAGGGGCCACTTCCCCACAGCCACGGCAACACTGGCCTCACCCTGGTCCTTTTTTTATCTTCACCAGTCTGATAAGAGAAAAACGACATCTCTTCCTTTGAAAATCCTTAATTACCAGTGAGATAGAACATTCTTTTTCAGAGGTTCATCGGCGATTCTTACTTTCATTTTTGTGAACTGCCTGTGAACATCCTTTGATGCTTTTATTTTTAAACCGAGTCGCTGTTAGGTTCCCTTTGGTTCACTTCCAAGCCCCAATTTGAGAAGGTTTCCTTTCTCCTTTGCTCTCAGCATCCCTGCAAAGACTAAGCCAGGCTGTGTGCCCTGTCGGTTCTAGGGGGTCCTGGTTTATCTGTCACAGTGCCTCCTCCCCTATGGCACCAAACCCCCCGCACCCACGCCAAGCAGAGAAAACAAAACGATATGGGCAAGCCAGTTCCCAAAGCCCTCCTAGGGGCTGAGGGCAAGGCTGGCTGGGTCCTTCACTGTCACTGGGCTCCAGTGCCGTGGGTCCAGGAAGCCTGCCATTCTGCCCCCTTTCATTCTTCCTTCCAGGCCTTTGAAGACTATTACCTTGACCAAAAGCCCACGGTGAAGGCCTTGCTGGAATATACTGACAGGGTGTTCACATTTATCTTTGTGTTCGAAATGCTGCTCAAGTGGGTGGCCTACGGCTTCAAGAAGTACTTCACCAACGCCTGGTGCTGGCTGGACTTCCTCATTGTGAACGTGAGTGGCTCATTGGCACATGTGGGGACTGGGGCTCCGACTTGTGACAATGGATGGCTGCAGCTAACGCAAAGAAAGCTTGAGGCCTCGCTTCATGGGCCACTCCAAAGAAAAGTCTCGAGCACTTAGCAAGGCATCTGAGAATAACCCTGCACACCGGTGAATGGTTAGATCAGGCAGTAGATGATTCTGGCACAGTGGTGGTGCTCAGGTGAGTGGTCAGTTCCTAGGTCTCCATCCAGAAAGACCACTTGCTGCCCTCTGTCTTCTATGTCTAAAGCAAGAGGACACATGTGGCTCTCAAGGGTCTTATGCCCTTGCATCCCTTGACAGGGCTTTTGGACCTAGGGGAGCCGAGGACTGCACAGCACAGGGAATCTTCCCACCTGCTGACTCAGTGGTCCTCAGCCCTGGCTATACTTTAGAATCACCTGGGGAACTCTTAAAAATACAATGAACAAATGCCACTACTCCCAGAGATTCCGGTCTCTCTGGTCCTGGGTGGAGCCCAGGCATCGGTGTCTTATCAAAGCTCCTGGACGTGTCCAATGTGTGTGCAGCCAGACCGAGAATCACCGTGCTTGCCCCACCGGCTTCTCCCCATTGGCGCTAAAAGAGACAAAGGGTCCCTTTGGAGAGGCGCTGAGCAGGAAGCTCATGTGTTCAGATTCATACTAACCTTTGGCCACCAACCCCTGCATCAGAGGGGTTACCAAATGCCTCCCATCTGATAGACTTATGTCTCCTCCATCTTCAGTGAAATCCCCTAAGAGCCTTCTTAGCCCCCAAGAGCCAGGAGTGGTCTGGCCCTCATCCTAACCACCACAGTCCTCTATCTCTGTCCAGGCCCTTGCCCTCTCGGCTTTGCAGGATGGCTGCCTGAATTGCCTGCTCACTGCAGCACAGCTACGGGTCCCCACAGGCGGGCAGAGGCACGTGCTGTGTATGTCTCTGCCTCCCACACTCCAGCAGCCACCAGCACCAAGGGCTGCACATCAGAGGTGTCAGGAACTGTGTCTGTATTTGGTGCTTGCCTCCTGAAGCTGGATGGGGTCCAGTACAGAACGTTCTGTCCAGCCTCCTGTGCTGGCAGGTCCCCCACAGCAGGTCTGTGCACTCAATTCTCATCTTTTCCTGATACCAACGTACCGGAAGCAGCAAGACGCAGCACTGCAGGGATTAGCTAGGAGTCCTGAAATCCGAGTCATGGGTGATAGCTTTGTGCGTATAAAATTATTATTCGTAAGTGAAGGAAAAGTGTTTTATTCTGGCTTCCCACCTCTGTTAGGGGCACAGTTGCTCTGACCTACACTAGTTTAAGCCCCCACCACCTTCAATGGTCACCCATTCATTCCATCCATCCTCTTCCTAATTCTTCCTAATGACCATCCATCCTTCCTTCCATACATCCCTCCTTCCCTCTATCCAGCCATTTGCTCTTCCTTTTTCCATTCTTCCAAACACCCATTCACCTTTATTTCTTCCATTTATCTTCTCTGTCAGTCCTCTCCCTCTTTCCATCTATTCTCATACTTCTTTCTTTCTTCTCTTCTGCCCATGCATTCATCCTAACCTTTCTTTCATCTATCAACTGGTCCTTAATCCTTCTATCTTTCTACCTTTTGATTCACTTTTCTATCTGACTGTTCAACCATCTAGCCATTCTCCAATCTCTTTCGTTGATTTATTCTATCCAACTCTCTCTTCCCATTCATCCATCAATTTACCTAGCCATCCATTCTTCTCCCTTTCATCTATCTCATCCACCCACTATTCTATACTTCCATATTTTATCCTTTCTTCCATCCTTGCCTTCAACTATCTATTCTATCCATCTTTGGTCTTTTTTTTTTAATTTTTTTTAATGTTTATTTATTTTTGAGACAGAAAAAGACAGAGCATGAATGGGGGAGGGTCAGAGAGAGAGGGAGACACAGAATCCAAAGCAGGCTCCAGGCTCTGAGCTGTCAGCACAGAGCCCGACGCGGGGCTCGAACTCACGGACTGTGAGATCATGACCTGAGCTGAAGTCAGACGCTTAACCGACTGAGCCACCCAGGCGCCCCCCCATCTTCGATCCTTTAATTCATTCGTCATATCCAAACATCCTTCCATCTTCCATCCATCTTCCTTCTTTCTCTCCTTCCCCTCATCCATCCCAACATGTTTCTATCTTTTCTTCAATTTATCAAATGTTTATTTATGACTACTGAATATAGTATTGTCTTATGAAGTGCTCTGGGAGAGACAGAGGCCAAAAAATAAGAACTCCCTATCTCCAGGAGTTTAGGCTATAATCTTCCAGCAGATAAGACACACAGAAAGAAATAAACCTATTATGGGGCAGGGGGGAGAGGTGAGGAGGTGAGCACTGCTGGAAATAATTAGTGTCTTTGGGACAGAGAGACATGAGCCTGTGGGGGTGGGGTAGTTGGGAAGGCTTCATGTAGGAAGTGACATTAGACGTAGGGCTTAAAATGAACAGGAGCATTGAGGTGCAAAGAGGACTGGGGGGGTGCAATCTTAATTAAAGGGTGACTGAGCAAAGGCACAGACACAGGCACATTTAAGGAACAATCTTATTTGGGTAGAATATATAGGTGAAACATGACTGAAAAAGGAGTCCGCAGCTATGGAGTCTGGAACCTAACCCGAGGGTGATAAAGTACCAGTAAATGTTGGGAGTAAGAGACACACATGATTATAATAAAATTTGCAGTGGAGAATGGATGGAATGGACACAATCCTAGAGACCAGTTGGGAGGCTAGTGGCCTGAGCAGTGGGAGTGGTGGTGGGCTTGGATGGAGTGACCCCAGATCTTGATTGCTCCAACTACAGATTTTGCACGTGAGGCAGCCCTCCCAGGGGGCTGAGAAAAAAAACGGAATAGGGCCCAGCATGAAACTCCCTACCCTTTGTCAGCCAGATGGCTGGGTGCCACCTGCTGGTGTTTGGAGCCTTGCATGGAAGAAGAAAGGGGGTTCTTTCCATTCCAGCTATCTGTGCTGGTGGAATAAGCTACTTATTTAGAGAATAGACATTGCTTGAGGCTCTATGTAATTCATATGTAAACCCCTTCCTTTCTGAAGGTCTGGTGTACATCCCCACCTAGCTTCCAGGATAAGCCAAGCCTGAATTCAGCCCACCAGTCATAGTGCAGTTGGGGTCTTCCAAAATTGTGTCACAGTCTCTGGAAAGCTCAAGCCTATGCATATGGTACCACCCTGGCACCTTCAAAGTTTCTACAAGGTGTAACCATTTGTCCACATCAATTTGTGTCCTTTGTAGCCCTTGGTCAACACTTAAAAAAAGTGAAAAGCTGGCAGACCAATAGGGAGTCACAACCCAGTCATTATATCTCAGCCCTCTGTCAAACCTGGATTTCATGGACCATGCCACACTCTTACTCGGACTCTAATTTTACACAGGGTGAAGGTATGACCTGGACTGGCAAGGCACTGACCCAAGGCCACAAAAAGAATCAGGGGATGAGAGGGAATTAGACCCCACCCAGACCAGGACTCTTTCCACTCTACTCTTCTGAGAAAATACAGCCGGGGCTCACTTTGTGTTCTTCAAAACAGACTTTCAGCATAGCCCCCATGAAGGGATATCATCTCTCCAAGTCTCTGAAAGTTGAGTTTCAAGGCTATTGGAGCCTGGCTGGTGCCTCAAGGGAAAGGGAAGGTAATATACAGGGAGCTTGACCACCTACACACCATAGGGTCGTGGTGTGCAAGACTGTTTTTCTTTCTCAGAGGTTCAGAGAAGTGATGAATGAAATCTTTAATAAAGGGGAAGAGGTTGAATTCTGTCTAGACCTTTCACTGGAGTTCAGAATAAGATGGAAGTCAGGATGATGACTTGGACAGAGACAGGGATTTCCTGTCTCCTTTTACCAGGACCTTCTGGAACCTAGAGTAATACTTTTGCTCTCTGCCTGCACTCAGATCTCCCTGACAAGTCTTGTAGCGAAGATCCTGCAGTATTCTGACGTGGCATCCATCAAAGCCCTTCGAACCCTCCGTGCCCTGCGGCCCCTGCGGGCTCTGTCTCGATTTGAAGGCATGCGGGTAAGATCTACCTCCAAAGTGCTCTGGTCTGCAGCGTTTAGTACCCCCTTGTCCTCACCATGCCCTCCATGCCCCTGACCCAACTCTGGGCCCACCCCCACAGGTGGACTCTGGGTCCTCACCTCCTGCCGGGACTTTGGTGGCACTGCCATGTCCTAATGCTCTGGTTCTCCTTCACATCCCTTTGTGAGCTCTCTTTCCTTCCCACCTCAAATATCATATCGAGCAGCACTCAGACTCACCCCTTCCTGCCTCAACATCGTTTGCCTCCATCTCTCCATCCTGCCTCTTGTCCTTATTGCCAAAATTTTGGAACACTCCAAACTCTTCATCTTTCCAAGGCAAATGAGCCTTCCCTCTGACACTCCATTTAAATGTGGTGGCACCATCAGTTCAGCACCATGGCCACCACCCGCCAGAAAGCATCCTGTCCCACCCAGGGCAGCCATGGGGTCCTATGGATTCTTCCCTTTCATCCATTCCTTTCTTCACCATTGCTGGCACCTCCACCTTGCCCTCACTGTCTTCCTCACAATGGAATACTCATAAGCCAGACCCTTGAATTACGGGAGGGTACAAGGGACCTTTATTTGTCCTCCTCCTCTTCCTCATAATTACAAAAGGCTCCAGGTACTGAAAGTGAGGTTTTGCTTTCTTCCAACACTGACTCAAAGAAGACATTTTGTCTTCAAAAACAAAAGTAGACTTTATTTTTTTTAAATAATTTCTTCTACATTTTTTAGCATGGAATCTTCTGTAAAAAAAAAAAAAAGTAGACTTTAAAAATTTATTTGTACCTTCACAAACACTAGCTTATGATTGAAATAGTTTGAAATTTATTTTATTTTATTTTATTTTATTCTATTTTATGTTTATGTATTTTTGAGAGAGAGAGAGAGCAAGCACGAGTGGGGGAGGGGCAGAGAGAGAGGGAGACACAGAATCCAAAGAAGGCTCCAAGCTCTGAGCTGTCAGCACAGAGCCCGACGTGGGGCTCAAACCCATGAACCAGAAGATCATGGCCTGAGCTGAAGTCGGACGCTTTACTGACTGAGCCACCCAGGTGTCCCTGAAGTTTATGTTACCTCAAGGTTGCTGCTTTACAAATAAGCAAGTTCGTGAATATGGTTTTCAGTGATTCTTGACCGAAACACACCTTAAACTGTATTTGTTAAAGCTCCTTTAAAATTGCATTTAAGAATAAAGCAAGGTCCTAGAAGTCTGTATGTGTAAGTACAACACACACACTCACACCCTTATATGAACATGCATGTACTTGTAAGTTCACCTGTCTTCTCAGTCCTGGAGAAAGATCCTAAAACCTGCTTGGAATGCAGTTTAGGGAGAAGATCTAAGGCCATCTTCAGCTACCAAGAGTCTCTCAGTCTTCTGAGTCTGAATTATTGCCCTAATTAACCCACTTCTCTTTCTGCTCCCAAAAGCCACTGGTCTTGAGGCAGGCTGAGTGAGTGTAGACAGAAGTAGGATCCAGCCAGAAGGGTTCCATATCCTTTTACATTTCCCCCCAGGTGGTGGTAGATGCCCTGGTGGGCGCCATCCCTTCCATCATGAACGTCCTCCTCGTCTGCCTCATCTTCTGGCTCATCTTCAGCATCATGGGTGTGAACTTCTTTGCTGGGAAGTTTGGGCGGTGCGTCAACAAAACCAATGAAAACCTTTCTCTTGTGCCTTTATCTATCGTGAATAACATGTCTGACTGTAAAGATCAGAACCACACTGGCAGCTTCTTCTGGGTCAACATGAAGGTCAACTTCGATAATGTTGCAATGGGTTACCTCGCCCTTCTGCAGGTGGTGAGTCCTGAGATCAACCATGTTTCTTCCTTTGGCTGCTTGATAATGTGGAAGGTCTGGGGTCTTCCACAAAATGCTATGTAGAGACTTTGCAAGGGGTAGCACTCAGTGTGAGCTGAAGTCACTCCCCATTCCTATGGACTAGCATGAGGCCAAAGAGCCTCACCAATTGATTCAATGTCACAGTGGTGCACAGTGGTGCAATTAGACAAGTGTGGGATGGTAGAATAGAATGGAGGGATGAACCTTCAATGGGATTGTATCAGGTGATGACTTAGAATTCACTACTTATACAAAATAGACATGATACAGCCCCCTGTTCAGTCTTCTACTGCATATCCTCTCCTAGATGGTAATATTCCAGTCTATTGTAAGGATAGAAAGTGCTGGTGGTGATGACAGGCAAACACATTTATACTTCCATTCACTCATGCATTCATACCTTGCCTACATCTTGTTCACTCAGTCCTCCATTCAGTCAGGGGTTGATGCAATTGCTTATATATTTGTCACACAGTTACCCACACCTTCATGCATCCCACTATTTGTTCATGCATTTGTTCAACAAATAATCCCTGGGTAGCTGTGGTGTGCCAGGCACTGTGCTTAGCCCTGGCACACATGGAGGATTGGTTCCAGGGGTCCCATGCTTTATGAGAAAAACAGACAAATAAGTGAATCAAAACAGAGTTCAGTGTAGACGATAGGCAGACACTGAGTGGCCTCTGCTCCTTGTTTCCAGGCAACCTTTAAAGGCTGGATGGACATCATGTATGCAGCTGTTGATTCCCGAGATGTGAGTCTCAGCCTGCTATGACGACTGCCTGCCCCTCCGTGCATCCCACTCACATCAGTCTATTTGAAATGGACTGAGGGTGGCCTTGGTACCAGAAGAGGCAGTCCCCCAACAGCCTGGCCCTGTCCCTCCCTGGAGCAGTGTCCAGCTGGCCCTCTACTGAGTGTTTAAGCCAACCGCACCTGTTCCCCTACCAGGCACACTACCCAGGCTTTCGAAGCTTTTCTGCTCACCATTGAGGAAAGTATCAGATAACCACTCCAGAACTGTGTACGAGGGCACTCTTGGGCAGAGGCAGGAACAGCGTGGTGGCTAGGACAAGGGTACTGTCACATCAGCCAGGTGGAAGAGATGGGTGCTGCTGGGGCAAGACCCTTTGCTGCTGTGGCAGACAGTGCCGATGCCCTGCCCCAGATCCCCTCAGCTTGCCTCTTGAGTCCACCAACGTGCTACATTTCTGATTCTCATCTGACACTTGACTTTCTTCAGTGCCTTACGGCTCGCTCGGCAACCCCTCCCCCAAGGGCGGGGTTTGAATGTCCAAAGGGGCTGCCTCACAGATAAGTTTCGGGAGTCTGTAGAGAAGTGTTCCAGCTTCCCTGTGTCTTAGAGGTACAATTCTGAGGTGTGTTCCACACAGTTTATTGGAGAACCCCAACAGGATAAAGTGCCTGTTGTCCCCCAGTGCTGGCCTGCTTAACAACACCCCCTTCATCAACTTTTCTCCTGCTTAACCTCCCCCTCCCTCATTCCTGCTTCCTGGGATCACCTCCCAAATAAACCACCCACATCCGTGTCCTTGTCTCAGGGATGAGCACAAACATACACCCACTTGCTCTCCATGCCTCACTTTGTCTGTTCACAGGTGAACTTGCAGCCCAAGTGGGAGGACAATGTGTACATGTACTTGTACTTCGTCATCTTCATCATTTTCGGTGGCTTCTTCACACTCAATCTCTTCGTTGGGGTCATAATTGACAACTTCAATCAACAGAAAAAAAAGATAAGTGGGGCTCAGGTGTTTTTGCAGTGGTGGTGAATCTTCCACTCCTTGTCCCCTGGCCTCATGACCAAAATCAACACTACTCGCAGCCCTCATGCCTGACCGGGAGCCCAATTTTGACCTTTAATACCAACTCCCACCTTTGCACCCTGAGCACAGCCCTCACCCCTGCTGATGTCCTGGGGCTGCTGCTAGAAGAGTTACATTTCTCTGTGTCAGCAACGACCCTGTTCCTGCCTGAGTCCCCACCCTCTCTCCCAGAATGCCAAGGTCTTCCCAGCTAAAACCAGGTGCATTGGATATGTCCCAGGTGACCCTTGGGAAATATCAACAGGGAAAGGAATGGCCCCAGCACTTGCTACCTCTGTCTGGGGCTATGACCCCCCAGAGCACTGAATCCAGGAGGCCTCAGGAAGGGCCAGAGCTCCAATGTTGGCAGAATCCCAACCTCCTTGGGAAGGGTAGGAAGACCCTCACCTCCATGGATGCTGACTCTGATGAATAGGAATCCAATCCCAGATAACCTTTCATGTTTCCATTACAATATGAGGGCATTAAAGGTATAAAATGCTTTCTTGTTACCCTCCATTAATCCTTTCATTTAATCCCCTCCATTCCTTTGAGGTGGATAGAGCACAACTTTAGACTTATGTAAGCCAAGATCCAGAGAAAAAAAGGGTCACATGGATAAATCACATAGCACAGCATTGAGAGCCCAGAATTGGTTGTGACATGACACAAACCTAGGCTTGCATTCCCTGCTCAACTATCACTATATGGCTGACCCTGGCAATATTAAAAACTTCTCTGAGCCTCAGGTTCTTCATCCATTCAATGGAGTTAATATTACCTACACAAGGATTCTGGTAAGAGGTAAATAAAACTCTGTACAAGAAGCACCTAGTTTAGGGCTGAGCTACTCTATTATTATTGTAATTTAGAATAAATGTCTAATGGTGCAGGCATCCCACCCCAGAGTTCTGGGGATAAGAAGTGGGGCCCTTCTCTGTCCCAGAGGGGCTCAGCAAGGTAGCTGTAAAGGCTGACCAGTGCCATCAGCACCCTAGAGGGTTTTGAGACCAGTCAAGCAATCCCTTCTCTCATTTTACAGACGAGGAAACTGAGGCCTTGACAGGGAGCTGGCCATGTTAGGTGATAGAATGAGAAAAGCCAGTGATCAAGTTGGGGGAGAAACTGTGTTTGCTGACTCCTTGCTCCAAATTTTCAGTGTGTCCCCACCAAGTGCTCCCAACCTCCTGCCCCCTGCCTCCAACCCCACCAAGATGTTTCTCCCCAGAAGCCCTCTGTGCCCACAAATTTTCTGAAATCCCATAGATCTCCACAGATCTCAGCCCGCATCCCCACATTTGCAGTGACTAATTTACACGAACATGCTATTGAGATGGGAAGATTTCAAATTATGTCAGGAAGTGAAAGGTGAGGGGTTGAATGAAGGAGGTCTAGAGGGTCCTTAAAGAAAACCCAAAACTAAGGGAAGAAGGCATTTCCAACAGTGGAATTTAACTGTAACCGCAGAGGGCAACACATGTGGCAGGGCCTTAAGAGAACCAATCAAGAATTCTCCAAGGAATTCTTGGATAAGTCAGTAATAGTCCTCAGCTCCTCTTCAGAAAGGGGTTAAGCGGCTGGGTCTCAGGGTCTTTGTTCCAGAAGGCCCTGAAGGAAGCTCTTGCCCCTGGCAGGAACTGTGATTCTAGAAGCCTAGTGGATTTGACTGTAATGAGCAGGCTAGATTTAAGGCTCAGATTTAAAATGATATTTACCTTCTCCTGGGGTTCTACTCTCAAATGCCCCCTACTGTGTTGAGGCAACACCTCTGGGTTCTTGAAGAAGAGAAACAGGCTTTGTTCCAGAGTCCCAGGCAGGGAGTCAGAGCTGGGGCTCAGTCCTATCCACTCTGTCACTGTTTGTGGCACCCAGACAGGACGCTGCTTGACTCTGGCCTTGACTTGTCTTTCTACAGAGAAGGGAGTAGGAGGAGATGTACTTCTTCTCCAGCCTGCTCTGATTTTGGTATCCCTGGAAATTTCCATTGCTTTAATAATAGTGGTGTGTGCTATCCCCTCTCATACTTAGGGGGCCAGGACATCTTCATGACAGAGGAGCAAAAGAAGTACTATAATGCCATGAAGAAGCTGGGCTCCAAGAAGCCCCAGAAGCCCATCCCTCGGCCCCTGGTAAGCCCCAGAGCTTCCATCCAGAAGAGTATATCTGGAAATCCAGGTGACAGCCTATGCCTGTGCCTGTGTCGCGTAGGGGTTGACCAGGGCTCTCTGTGAAGCAGTAAATCTGGGCTGTGTTTGGGGATAAGGTAACGAGAGTTCCAAGACCCAAGCAATGAGAAGACTGAAAGAAGCAACTGTGGTATTCTGGAGTGAATATATCTCCTACGGTTACTCCAAATTGACCTGTTTAAGGAAGTACTGAGTTCCTCAACCAGTTTAGGGTTAAATCACAAGATTGGGAACAGGTTAGGCTAAACGATAGTAGAGGTGGTTAGAGCCCTGAGATGAAGGGTTTGTGTGGCTGTGCATCATGATCTAGCCTCCATACATAAATCTCCAGCCTCACCCTACATTCCACCCCATCCCTATAGTAGACAGAGAGGAAATGGCCAAAACCCAGCCCCCTGGGATCCTGGCCCCAGTGATGGTCATGGTCAAGTGGCACAATAGGAATAAAAAGTGTTTAGACTAACCAAAACTTAGAGCCATACTCCACTTTTATTCTTTATTCACAAAGACCCTAAGAGACATGCCATTTTATTTCTCCATTAAATGCAACACCCAAACCATACGTGTTATCACCTAAGTTCTTCTCAGTCCTCCACCAGAAAATGGAAAATGTCAAACCTCTAGTTGGCCTCTGTTGAGAGTGGATGAACAGGTTTGGGAGTGGGAGTATTGCTATGCTGGAAATGTACAACTGAACTTCTTCCAAGAATTTCTGAGCCATCCACTCCAGTGAATGGAATTGGCATCTTGTTCCTTTACATAACCTTTCTGTGGTTAAGATGTGGTATTTGTGAAGAAAACTACAGGTGCTGCATAGGGCACAATGCCATTAGCCTTTCCCCCCACCAGGGCAAAACCTAAGAACCTGCAACAAAGGAATGGACCTTTCCCTAGAATTAGAGAGACATACATTCTGTTGGCCATGGCATTAGGATTTCTAAATCAAGGCATGGGGTTTGCATAAGTGACTAAAAACTTCATGAGCACACAGCCTTGAAAACATTCACAGGAGGAAAAAAATGCTATGGTTTTTGGATGTATTTTACTTGGAAACAGTGGTCACAAATGTATCACTATGCTCAATTCTAATAAGAAGTGTTATAATGGGGGTGTCTGGGTGGCTGAGTTGGTTGAACATCTGACTTTTGATTTTGGCTCAGGTCATGATCCCAGGGTTATGGAATTGAGCCCCATGTCAGGCTCGACACTGAGCATAGAGCCTGCTTGAGATTCTCTCTCTCCTGCCCCTCTCCCCCACTCATGCTCTCTCTCAAATAAAATAAAAAATAAAAAGAAGTGTTACAATTAGGGGTGATAGGATGTTCAGACCTCTGTAGAGGCAGAGATTTCCTTCCAAATCCCCATAAGGATCAAGATAACTGGGGTGGAATGAACCTAAGGGAAAGCCCTTAAGGCTCAGGGAGTATCCCTCTGTTGGCCAGGTTAATGGGCAGGAAGGGGCTCAGAATTAAAAGATGTAGGTAAATGACTGAGCCCAGCCAATCAGCATCAAGTCAGGGGAGAAGGATCCTGAGACTTACAGATGATAAAGCAGCTGAGTCCCTGCTGGCCATCACTGGTGCCTAGACCAATGCTGAGTCCACAATTGAACTAGACACTAAGGAGTCTGTGCTAGGGACATCCCTCGGCGAATCATGTTGGTACCTTGCCCTATACACTGCTCAATCTCTCCATAACATCTCAGCTTCTCCCCTTTTATCAACCAACCCCACAGGCCACCATACCTTCTTCCTGTCAAGGAGGACAATTTCCCTGAGATAGGATTAACCGAATTTCAAAAAAGGGCCCTGGAGAGGACACTATCTTAATACAAAAGCAGGAACCTAATGTTGAAATTCCAGGCACTACAATAAGAGTGGAAGACAATGGTTGGGCAGGAAGACTTACAATGAAATCACCATTTCTCCCGCTTAAGCCATAACCAAGACCCTCCAAGGTTGGCACTCAGGGAAGCCCTCACATGGATAAGGAAAGTGAGACATCACAGCCCAGCTGTATTTCTGAGATTCATCATCCCTTTGGATGGGAAGGGGGTGTATTACTAATTAACTATCAACACTGTCCTAGCTTTAGTGGAGGAACACTGCTCTCTCCTTAATACTCTGTTCCAAGCACAGCCAATATAATTTTCCCTTTGTTCCCCTTATCATAGCTGAGGCAAGACCTGAACATTTAATTAAGACTTTGAAGTCTTAGAGGTCCCAAAGGGGAAACTAGCAGAGCAGGGGCCCAAGCAACAACTGCATATGGCTTTTCTCCAGGGCCCAAAGCCTTCCCCTGCCC
Source organism: Prionailurus viverrinus (assembly GCF_022837055.1). Taxonomy (NCBI): domain Eukaryota; kingdom Metazoa; phylum Chordata; class Mammalia; order Carnivora; family Felidae; genus Prionailurus; species Prionailurus viverrinus. The sequence continues at coordinate 6,733,035 of NC_062569.1, read as the reverse complement.
TCTCTCCTGGCTGGCATCCATATGGCAGGCAACATCTTGATATTCACCACCCAGTGGGACAAGCCTGATCATCTGCCCTCCTCAAAGGCCAGACCCAAGCCAAAAGAGAAATTCCCACTCCCACCTAAGACTCACCTTCCCAGATCCAGCTCTCTTTTCACTAGACTATTAACACTGGAATGCTCACCTTCTTCCCTTAGTAGTCCCAATATGTTGACTGGCCAGATAAAAGCTGAGCATTGACACAGTAGTTCTGCCCCATAGGTGCATGGGTGCCATTTCACAGCAGGGTCAACCTGGGACACACACGTGTGTGTGCACGCGCGCACACACACACACACACACCGCCACACTACTGGCAAAGCTCAAGTTCTAAATTTTATGCTTCATCCATAGCAAAGACTAAGACTTCCACAAGACTGGGAAATCTCATTCTGTAACATCCCCTGCTATAGAAATTACTAAAAGCAGGTTTCACATACTCCCCTTTATAGGAAAATAATAGGCTCTAGAATATCACATCATCAGTCACCCACTTCATCATCTCTGAGAGCACTGAGGGTTGCAGAGAAGTGATCCCTGCCCACAGGCTAAGCCAAGAGCAGCAAGCCACTCCATTCCCCAGCATACAAATATCTGGGGCGAACTCAATGCCCACATCTCAGTAATGCTGTCACCTGCTCTGTTCAATTACAAGTTGTGTGGTCATAATTAGGCCTTTATTTTTCTTGCCATTTTCAGTGATGAAATGGAATTATTCATGGCTCTGCAATCCCCCTCCCACTCCAGAAGAGACACGGACCAGCAGTTATGCCAAGATCCAGGCCCATTTGGGTCTGATCCTTTACTCCAACCCCACAGAGTAGCAACCCCTCCCCACCAGGAAGCAGAAAACAAGATCCAGCCTCTGTCACAGCCCTTCTCCTCTCTGTCTGCTTTGCAGCTTCTGTGAGCTCCCTGGTGAGACTCATGACAGGGTCCTCTCTGCCTCCACTCATGCAGAGCCCCAAACATAGTACACATTCAGTAAGTGCCTATTATACACAATAGATTGGCCTTCTAATTTTATTTGAGGTATGGGTAATTCAGAGCTATCCGTTCTGTCATCCATTCATTCATCTATTTATTGAGGATCTATTTCATGTCAGGTACTTACTAATTCACAGGCTGGAGAGATTGCTAAGAGAGAAAGAATAGGGTGAAGAGTCCTGCCTAGACTGAGCCTTGAGATGCTCTAACATCTATGGGTTGCATATAGAAGACTCAAAACAGAGCAGCCAGAAAGGCAAGAAAAGAACCAGGAAAGTAAGGGATGATGGAAACCAAGAAAGGATAGTTTCAACATGGCATGTGTGGCAAGCAATGCTGAACATGTGTCCATGGACTTACATTATGGAGGTCATTGGTGATCTGAATGAGAACCATCTCAGTGGCGGGATGGGGACAAAAGCTATGTTGGAGTGAGTAGGAAACAGTGATTGCACAACATGCCTTTAAGAATTTACTATAAGAGTGGAGGGGAGGAGTAGGGTGGCAGGTTGTAAGGTTCAGGAAGATTTTTCTTTAAGCTAGGAACAGCTGGGTTATTAGAGATTTAGCTAAGGAACCAAGAGGTAGTAGCCAAGAGAGGCCATATCTGGCCAAAAGCCTCACTCCTCAGTAATGAAGCCAAAGGACCAGGAGGTTGGCAAGTGTCAGCAGTGAAGAAGAGGTAAAGGTGGGCTACATAAATGACACAAGCTTCAGAGGAGGAAGGGTTTTGCAAGCTGCAGTAGGAGCAAAGTTCCGGAAGATACAATGGGAAAAGAGAAGGACCCCAAGCCTGTCCCTTTGACCTGGGGTACCTGGGGTGGGGGAGAATAGCAGCCACTGAGTTTGCAGTTCTTTGTTTGTTTGTTTTTGTGAGAGAGAGCGAGAGAGAGAGTGCTGCATGAGCAAGGGAGGGGCAGAGAGAGAGGGAGGGAGAGAGAATCCCAAGCAAGCTCTGCACTAATAGTGTGGAACCCAATGTAGTGCTTGACCCCACAAACCCTGAGATCATGACCTGAGCTGAAATCAAGAGTTGGACGCGCGATTGATTGTCCCACCTAGGGGCTCTGAGTTTGCAGTTCTTGAACTCATGCTATGCAGGCACTATGGGAACACAATGTTAAATGAGACATGGCCCCTTCCTCAAAGAGTTCACTATCTAGCAGAGAAGAGAAGCACACATGAAATGCTAGAACTCAGACTGACTACAAAGGCTGTGGGAGGAAAGAGGAAATGAGCAATGTGGTATGATGTGATTAGGGAGATCTCCCTGGAGGAAGTGGGGCTTAAGAAAAATGGATCACTCCAGACTATTTGGATTTAGACAGCCAAGAGAAGGGATGGGAAAGACTTTGCAAATGGAGCACCAGCAAGGACAAAGTGCCTGATGACTTCAAAGGGGTGAAAAAGATAACAAGGACTTGAATCGAGGCATTGAGGTAGAATCAACTAAGGATAAGATTTTGAAAGGAGTAAGGACAGGACTTGGCTTCTCTCTGGATGTGGAGTGTGAGCAAGACAAGAGAGACAGGCTTTAGAAAGCCATCTGTGGAGAGCACAGCCTCTCTAGATGCATTGTGTATGTTGGCCAGTAAGGCCCTGATATACCATCTCTTGTTTTCTCAGAACAAGTACCAGGGCTTTGTCTTTGACGTTGTGACCAGACAAGCTTTTGACATCATCATCATGGTCCTCATCTGCCTCAATATGATCACCATGATGGTGGAGACTGATGACCAGAGTGAAGAAAAGACAAAAATCCTCAACAAAGTCAACCAGTTCTTTGTGGCTGTCTTCACGGGAGAGTGTGTCATGAAGGTGTTCGCCTTACGGCATTACTACTTCACCAATGGCTGGAATGTGTTTGACTTCATTGTCGTGGTCCTCTCCATTGGGAGTAAGTGGGCTCACAGCTGGCGGGGAAGCCCAGCCTCTGCTTGGGGTTGTTTGGGTTGTTGTTTTCAAAACCAAGAGGGCAACCAACACATTTGTCCAATACCTATTACATGTTAGAGAGCCCAGTATTTGCTGCTTTCCAAGAGCAGCAGGTTTAAAATGCCTCTGGGCCTCTTGGTGAAATGAAGAGTTTCCATCGGCCTTCTCCATGCAGTCATGAAGGGTTTTTAGGCACCTACTGTGTGCACAGCCCATTTGGCTGAGCTTTGGGGGCTGTTAGGGATAATCACTCCTCCAGAGAAAATAAGATGATGGAGTTTCCCTTATCTTGATGGCCTTCAAAGTGAAGAATGGGTGGTGTGATGTGAGGTGAGTCATAAAATACTTTCTGGAAAAGGAGGTGGATGCCAGAAGAGTGGGAAATACTAAGACTGTTCAAAGGAGATTTTTTTTTTTAAGTTATATGAGCGCTTTATTTCAAAATGAAATTTCTTATAAAACAGTGATTGTCCAGGGACATCTGGTGGCTCAGTCGGTTGAGCGTCTGACTTTGGCTCAGGTCATGATCTCACAGTTCGTGAGTTCGAGCCCCGCATCGGGCTCTGTGCTGATGGCTCAGAGCCTGGAGCCTGCTTCGGATTCTGTGTCTCCCTCTCTCTCGGCCCTTCCCCCACTTGTGCTCTGTCTCTCTCTGTCTCTCAAAAATAAATAAATGTAAAAAAAAAAATTTTAAACAATGATTGTCCAACCCTAATAATTTAAAAATCAGGAAACATTTATTCAGTGCTACTGTATAGTGTAGAAACTGCCTGTACAAAGGAGATTCTTAAGTCAAGGATCTAGAATTAAATCTCTATAAAACTGTCCACTTAGGGAATGTGAGTGATAGAAAAATCAAGAGATCAATGCTCTTAGGGCCTAGTGTGGGTGTTGAATGATAGGCCCAGTTTTGGGGGACCAATGAGTGTTCAGAGAAAATTAATAAAGTCAGAAGCTAAAGTGGGGAATGGAGCCACCATAGCTGGGTACTTGCTGACATCTGAGGACTGGGATGCATTCCTTGGATCTTCACAATAGCTCTCTGGAGTGTTCTTATCCTCATCTTGGAATTTAAAATTGAGCCTCACAGATTAAGAAAGTGATACAAGGTCACACAGTTTGTAAAGGGCAGAGCTGAATTTAGTCCAGGCTAATGTTCTTCTTTTTTTTTTTTTAATGTTTATTTATTTTTGAGAGAGCACAAGTGGGGGAGGGGCAGAGAGAGAAGGAGACACAGAATCTGAAGCAGGATCCAGGCTCTGAGCTGTCAGCACAGAGCCAAAGGAACCTACGAACCGCAAGATCATGACCTGAGTCGAAGTCAGTCACTTAACCGACTGAGCCACCCAAGCGCCCCAGACCAGGCTAATATTCTTCTAACGAACTAGCTGCTTTCCAACAATAACCAAGAGAGTGTTCCTGGCCTGCTTGTGGTTTAAGGCAAAGTTTGGCTCTACAAAGGCCAAATCCCACGCGCCAGCTTTACTTTGCATTATAAATATATCCTGACCTGTTATATCATAACTTGCTTACTTTTCATGTCAGGGCATAGCTGTGGATTTCATTTTCCGTTGATTTACCATCAAAAGCTAACAGCATCTAAATACAACTTGGCAGCATTTAATCAATCTCCCCACCCAGGTGCTGAAACACAGCCTTGGGTTGTGTTTATTTGTTGGTGAGTTTACATTTATTTTTGTGTTTTGCTTTGTTTTCCTGCTGCTGGTGGTTTTTGTGGGAGGTTTATTTTGTTTGTTTGCTCTCCCAAAGTGAGAGATTTTAAAGCCCATTTTGATTTTATAATAGAGAAAAGAGCTTGCTTATGTGGGTTCCCATATCAATTCTATAGAAATAAATATACTCAAAGTACTCCAATCTGTGATGGGGACACCTTAACTGCTAGTTCCTGTGACCCACACAGCAACACCATCCACTGGTTAGAAATAAGTCATAGAGGCAGCTAGAAAACTAGTGAAAGAACCCACCTCTTCACCCCCCTGCCCTCCCTCTCTCCCTTTCTTCCTTCCCACCAGCAAGACATGTATTGAGTACCTAATTGCTACAAGTATGAAGACTCATTATCCCTTGAAGTACATGTAAACTGGTTGGCTGGCAGAATCTTAGTAGATTATATAGAAACATAATGTACCCCACACTGTAGAAAAATATCCCAGTTAAATTGACTTTAAGAGACGGGCTTTCATAAAGATTTTATAATATAATATTATAATTGCTTCTTGAATCTCTTCCCATTTCCTTCCTCCTTCCAACACAATACTGTGACCACCCATATTCATATGAAAAAAGGCAAGTAGGAGACGAAGGTCAAGGGAACCCTGGCAAAGAGAGAGAGAGCTGGCCACCACACTCCTCACCATGTGTCCTAAGAGGTTTCGAATCCTGTCTGACCTAAAGGCCTCGCCTAATCTTTGGTGGGCCCTGTGTCCCACAAATCTTCAAATTAGATATCATATAGGGAGACATATACATTCTTCATCTTTCCAACTTTGTTTATAGTTGGGGGTGGGAGGGCTGTAACTGACCCTAAACAAGCCTATCTGCAGGCCCTAACATAGAGTTCAAACACAGCTGGAAATGAAAGAAACAAATACAAGCCATTATGTAGACAGCTGGCCATTCAAAGCCATTCTGCTTTAGCTGTCAGCAAGTTGCCCGACTCCTCAGGCCCCCCTTGTAATTAACACCAGGCTCTGTACAATTATCCACAGGACCATGTGCCAGGAACTAAGTCAATCTTCCCAGTAGGAGATGGGGAAATGAATCACAAGGGACCCTGACCTTCACAGAGCACAGGACAAGGGTGGAGGGAAAGGCATGTCCCAAGGCTGAATTCTCAAGGAAGAGTAGGACCTGTGTCATAGACAGAAATGGACAAGGACTGTGTGTATGTGGAATATGGTGCCATCACTTCCAGCTAGGCTTCAGAAGGTAGGGCTTTGACCATGGAGGTTGACTAAGAGGAAGACATTCCAGATGGAAGGAAAGAAAGATAAGAACATGGTGGGAAGGATGGGACTTACTTCAGAGACAAACAATTTATGCAGTGAGCATGTACAGAGCCCCTACATTATGCCAATCACCATGCAATGCTCAGAGGGCCCAGAGTACTTGATTACAGAGCCTCACATGGAGGTCCATACAGAGCAGAGACGGGAGAGTGTGACTGCGGCCAGCTTTGTCAAGGCTCATGCTTGTAAGTACTAATTAGATCATTTTCCTTTCTTCTAAAGGTCTGGTGTTTTCTGCGATTCTGACGTCACTCGAAAATTACTTCTCCCCAACGCTATTCCGAGTCATCCGCCTGGCCCGAATCGGCCGCATCCTCAGGCTGATCCGAGCGGCCAAGGGGATCCGCACGCTGCTCTTTGCCCTCATGATGTCCCTGCCTGCCCTCTTCAACATAGGGCTGCTGCTCTTCCTCGTCATGTTCATCTACTCCATCTTCGGCATGGCCAGCTTCCCCCATGTAAGGTGGGAGGCTGGCATCGACGACATGTTCAACTTCCAGACCTTCGCCAACAGCATGCTGTGCCTCTTCCAGATCACCACGTCGGCCGGCTGGGACGGCCTCCTCAGCCCCATCCTCAACACAGGGCCCCCCTACTGCGACCCCAATCTGCCCAACAGCAACGGCTCCCGGGGGAACTGTGGGAGCCCGGCCGTGGGCATCCTCTTCTTCACCACCTACATCATCATCTCCTTTCTCATTGTGGTCAACATGTACATCGCAGTGATTCTGGAGAACTTCAATGTGGCCACACAGGAGAGCAGTGAACCTCTGAGTGAGGATGACTTTGACATGTTTTATGAGACCTGGGAGAAGTTTGACCCAGAAGCCACTCAGTTTATTACCTTTTCTGCCCTCTCGGACTTTGCAGACACCCTCTCTGGCCCCCTGCGAATCCCAAAACCCAATCAGAATGTATTAATCCAGATGGACCTGCCCTTGGTCCCTGGAGATAAGATCCACTGTTTGGACATTCTTTTTGCCTTCACTAAGAATGTTCTGGGAGAATCTGGGGAGTTGGATTCTCTGAAGGCAAACATTGAAGAGAAGTTTATGGCAACTAATGTTTCAAAAGCATCTTATGAACCAATAGCAACCACCCTCCGGTGGAAACAAGAAGACATTTCAGCTACTGTCATTCAAAAGGCCTATCGGAGCTATGTGCTGCACCGCTCCAAGACAATCTCCAGCCCTCCAGGTGTGCCCAGGGCTGAGGAGGAGGCTGTGTCACCCCAAGATGAAGCCTTTGTTGGATTCATGGCAAATGAAAACTGTGCCCTCCCAGATAAATCTGAAAGTGTGTCTGCTGTATCTTTCCCACCATCCTATGACAGTGTCACTAGAGGCCTTAGTGATCAAGTCAACATGAGCACATCCAGCTCAATGCAGAATGAAGATGAAGCTACCAGTAAGAAAGCAACTGCCCCTGGGCCCTAGTGAGGACACTCTAGCATGGACATAACCAGTTCTGATGTGACCTTCTGCTCTGTGATAACTCTTTCCCACTACAGGTGGCACCCAGCTACCCCCTCATCAATGCATGCCACCGGTCAGTGTCAGAACCGGGAAGAGAACACAATTGGCGCCCACCTTTGCAGAAGCCTTCATATGCCCACAGGAGTCAGAAGCCTAGAGCATCTCCACTGTGACTACCCTTTTGAATTTCAATGTCAGATGATGTATTCTCTTACTTTCCAGAAAATGTCCCTGGTCCTCTTATTTTCATTGTGACCAGAGCTTACATCTACTGTGACAAACTTCTCAGGACCAGAACTTCCAAAGATCTATGGCAAGGATGTTGCTGAAGGTCCAAGGTAGTCCTCTGTGAAACACCACATAGGGATTGGCAATCTTATTTAGGATTCTGCATGACTGCATGTTGAGAGTTGCCAGACAATTGTTCCTACCCAGGGTAACATCTCTGGTCTATGTCACGAAAGGCCTTTGAGATATCAATTAAAATTAATATTTTTAAAGGTATATCAAGGCCAATGTTATATCTTAAAGCATCATTTTAAAAAATTGTATGATACTGACATTTGTCATAAATCACTTCTTCACTTTCAGGTTTCCTGATATTATTTTGCAGTTTGAGCTTGAGTCTGGATGGGGCAGGAAGTAGCACTGTCCTGAAAGTTTGTTCTAATGCTAAGTACTCCACCAACTGCCATGCCACCTGCACCACACTCTTTCCCCTCTGAACCTCAGTTTCCCCTCTTGTAATATTGGTGGGAGGCAGGAGACAAAATGGACACTCTCTATAGCCCTTGCATTTCCTGTTATAGAACTCAGCCGCGCTCTGTTCCAATTTAGACGAGGAAAACACTCTCTCCTGAAGCTGCCAATGGTCAGACTTTCCTGCTGTGTGGCTAAAGAGGCAGCTTTTGGATACATTCCAGAACCAGTTTCACATCTCATAAGCAGACCTTAAGAAGGAAAGTTTTCACATTTCCCTTGGGCCAAGTTTCCATTATTAGTATAATCAAAAGAAAAGGGACATTTTGAAAAAGATGAACTGAGAGATAAAAGGTATGGTCAATATTTTCTTAAATTCATCCTACAAATGTGATTAAGTAACTATTCTATGACAGGCATGCTCTAAATACAAGCGATAATGGGAACTAAGCCCCAAACAACTCATTGGACTTAAGCAGTGAGTGAAGAAAGGGTTGTCAGAAGATCATATTCAGCCCAAAGAATGTGGCGGGTCTTAAGATGAAGGAGAGCAAAGAGTTCATGTGACAACATAGGGTATAAAGGATCTTAATGACAGCCATGATCTTCTACTAGCCCTTGGGACATTTCCTGCCACAATAACAAGGAACAGGTAAATTTGCTGATATATATATTTAATCACGTCTTAAGACTTCCCATTTATACAATTACAAAGCCTAGAGAATAGTCTGCCATACATGCCTCATGGATACAGATTTTCTGAAACCTTGATCTCCTTTCTCTGTCACTGTTGGCCCATCAGAGGCCAAAGTGGCTTTCAAGATGCTTGTTGGGGGGTTTGTCAGCACCCACAGATGGAGGTTAATATGGTGATGATGGAATAACTGAGGGCATGGGCTATCCCAGGACAAATCAGATGTTCTCTGGATGCGTGATTTGTATCTTAAGGATGAGTTCAACAAAATGGCTCTTCCTCCCTGGTTTCTCTGAACCAGGCAGCACAGATGTTGATGGTGCCACTTCTTAAACATCTAAATCCCATGAATTTAATTAAATGCCATCTAAGACAGCTGGATGGACAGAGAACTTGGGGAATGGCTTGTTTTTATATGTTATGTGGAAGAACGAAATGTACCCAATCATCAGACTAGTTTTATTAAGTAGATGATATTATTCTCAAAGATATTCCTGATCCATTTTTTGCCCCAGGTTGTGACTTGAGTTGTCCCCCCCCCACCCCTGGAAAAGATATGTTGACGTTCTAAGCCATGGTACCTGCAAATGTGACCTTATTTGGAAATAGAGTCTTTGTAGATGCAATAATAGTGGATTTAAGTGGGCCCTAATCCAGTGATGAATATCTCTAAAACGTGAGGGAAATTTGAACATAGACACACAGAGAGGAGAATGCCATGTGAAAACACACACACACACACACACACACACACACACACACACAGAAGCTTTGTGAAGACAGAGGCAGAAATTAGAGTGATGTGGCTGCAAGCCAAGGAATGCCAAGTACTGCTGGAAACCACCAAAAACTAGAAAAGGACAAAGGATTCTTCTCTAGAACCTTCAGAGACAGCATAGACCCGTCAATATTCTGGCCTCCAGAACTGGGAGAGAATACATGCCTGTTATTTTAAGCCACCTAGTTTGTGGTGCTTTGTTACAGCAGCCCTAGCAAACTAACACACCCCACCTTTTTTCTATACAGATGCATTTCCCAAATTATTATGGGAACCACTGGAAAAGTAATTCAATATACACAGCTTGCATTGCACAGAGTTTTCAGAAATCTATTCACTAAAAACACAAGCTTACTGATTAGAACCATATCTCGCCAGGAGTGGCCGCACGGCTCCCCAGGTTCCCAGGCTGGCGGCTATTTAAGCGCGGCCCACCGTGTCAGCTGTGTGGCAGCCTGGAGGCTCGGCACCCGGGAGTCATGCTCGCTTCGCGGAGGCGCTAGCTGGCTGGGGACCTGAGTCTAGAAGCAAGACTTCTTCCATCTACTGCTTGTCAAATGGTAGACTGGACATTCGGAAAGCCTGTAATGAGGGGTTTGCTCTTTAGACCTTGGGAGAAAGAAATAATACCTTGCAGAAAAGTACAATATTAGGCTCCAAAGATGGCCAACGAACTCTTTTACCCAGATTATTTTAAGTTGAACTGGAGGGGACGTGGGGAGGCTTCAGGAAGAGGTCTTACCTACTGTCTTCAGGGACAGATAGGTATCTGTAGCAGGTTATGTTCATCTGAGACTTCGGGGATTGCCTGGTGTCACTAAGCGTCTGCTGGTGCTGGAGGTGGCTGTCTGCCTTCTTGCCGTGTCTAACGAAGTAGAAACAAGCACAACTAATGGTCAGCCTGACCAACAGCCTGCACCAAAAGCACCATCGAAGAAGAAAAAAAAAGGCTCTGAAAAGACAGATGAGTATCCTTTGGCCAGATTCAAAGGTGATGGTGTAAAATACAAGGCCAAGCTGATTGGCATTGATGATGTGCCCGATGCAAGAGGAGATAAAATGAGCCAAGATTCTATGATGAAACTAAAGGGAATGGCGGCAGCTGGTTGGTCTCAAGGACAACACAAACAAAGGATCTGGGTCAACATTTCCCTTTCTGGGATAAAAATAATTGATGAGAACAACTGGGGTAATAGAGCATGAACACCCAGTAAATAAAATTTCTTTTGTTGCCCGTGATGTGACAGACAACCAGGCGTTTGGTTATGTGCGTGGAGGAGAAGGCCAGCATCAGTTTTTTTGTCATAAAAACAGGACAACAGGCTGAGCCATTAGTTGTTGATCTTAAAGACCTCTTTCAAGTTATCTACAATGTAAAGAAAAAGGAAGAAGAAAAGAAAAAGATGGAAGAAGCCAACAAGGCACTAGAGAACAGGAGTGAGACCCTACTGACCCTTGATGACCAAGCTAACAAACTAAAATTGGGTGTTGACCAGATGGATTTTTTTGGGGACATGTCTACACCTCCTGACCTAAATAGTCCAGCAGAAAACAAAGATATCCTGTTAGTGGATCTAAACTCTGAAATCGACACCAAGCAGAATTCTTTAAGAGAAAATCCATTCTTAACAAATGGCATTACCTCCTGCTCTCTTCCTCGACCAAAGCCTCAGGCAGCTTTCTTGCCTGAAAATGCCTTTTCTGCCAATCTCAACTTCTTTCCCACCCCTAATCCTGATCCTTTCCATGAGGATCCTTTTGCACAGCCAGACCAATCGACACCCTCTTCGTTTGATTCTCTCAAATCTTCAGATCAGAAGAAAGAGAATTTGAGTAGTTTGTCTACTCCACTGAGTAACAGGCCCCTGAATGGGGATGTTAACTACTTTGGTCAGCAGTTTGACCAAATCTCTAACCTGACTGGCAAACAGGAAGCTCAGGCAGGCCTGTGGCCCTTTTCAAGTACACAAACACAGCCAGCAGTGAGAACTCAAAATGGGGTATCTGAAAGAGAACAGAACGGCTTCCATGTCAAATCCTCCCTGAAGCCTTTTGTGGGAAGCCCTCCCAAAGGACTGTCCATACAGAATGGCATAAAGCAGGACTTGGAAAGCTCTGTCCAGTCCTCACCACATGACCCTATAGCCATTATCCCACTTCCACAAAGTACCAAACCAGGACGAGGCAGAAGGACTGCTAAGTCTCCAGCAAAAGACTTGCTTGCATCAGACATCTTTACCCCTCCCATCTCAGAACTTCCCAGCCAGACATCACCTACAGGACAATCTGCAACCCTACAGACCAACCCTCTGGATCTCTTTAAAAGAAATGCTTCTACCCCAGTGGGACCCCTTGCAGGTTTAGGTGGTATACCAGTTAGCAAACCCCCCACCCCCCGCCCCCGGCAGGACCATGGAATCCAACATCTTTAGTCTTCAATCAGTCCGTGTCAGTGGTACCAGGAGCCACGATGAGTGGTCAGCCTTCAGGATTCAGTCAGCCAGTTGTTTTTACCAAAAGCCCCGCTGTTCCAAGTTGGAAGTAGCCTTCATCTTTGCAGCTTTAACTCCCCCTCCAGGCCCTGTTGTTTGGGGCCCATCAGCCTCTGTGGCACCCAATACTTGGTCATCAACAAGCCCTTTGGGGAACCCTTTCCAGAGCAATATTTTTCCAACTTCTACTATGTCTGCCCAGTCCCCTCCTATGCTCTCCTCTCTCCTGGTCACTCCTCCTCAACCACCTCCCAGAACTGGCCCTCCAAAGGACACCTCTAGTGATGCCTTCACTGCCTTGGACCCACTTGGGGATAAAGAAGCCAAAGAAGTGAAAGAAATGTTTAAGGACTTTCAACTTCGGCAGCCACCTGCTGTGCCTGCAAGGAAGGGAGAGCAGACTTCCTCCGGGACTTCAAGTGCCTTCTCCAGTTATTTTAAGAGCAAAGTTGGCAATCCTCAGAAGAATGCAGACCATGATGACTTTGATGCTAATCAACTGTTGAAAAAGACCAATGAACCACCAAAGCCAGTTCCCAGACAGGATTCCCTGCCAGTTACCAAATCTGCTGACAATGCATTTGAGAACCCTTTCTCTAAAGATTCTTTCAGTTCATCGCAAACCTCTATGGCTTCTCAACCCACATCTCCTGATGTATATAGAGATCCTTTTGGAAATCCTTTTGCCTAACTTCTGACCTTGATATGCTGACTCTCCAGAGGAACAAAAATTTTGGCCTTTTTGCTAATAGCCAGACACCTTGACCTCTGTTCTTGTTCCAGCTTTGACATATTAGCTGTTGCTTTATTTCTTGCTGTCTCTTCCACTTGTAAAATATCTTTCACTTTCTGTTTAGATTAAAGCTAAACTGAATCTATGGCTTTAAATAAATAAAGACTCTAAATTCTCTTAAAAAAAAAAACCCCACAAGCTTAGTCCTTGAAAATTTCACTAGATCTACTTGAAAGTTCAGCCGGTGGTCCAATTACAAGGTTAAGCGAATCTTAGAGGTCCAGGGCAGATGGAAAATCAGAGCTGAAGGGAAACAAGAAACAGAACAGCAGTGTTGGCTGTATAAATATCTGAAACCTTAAAATATGCCTCCACTATAAACACTACCTTGACTTTTTAATCCATTAAACTGTGTAACACAGAGACATATGTGGCCAAGAACATTCAAGAACATCCAGCCAACACAGATGAGAAGATGTAAGCAGAGCCTTGGTGTGCTAGAGCGTTTGCCTTAAGACAAAGGTGAAGTCACTTTCCCAAGCACTGGGGATTTAAAATTAGTAAGACACATCCTCAGCCTGGAGCTGAACACAGGCTGAGGTTTAATAAAAAATAAAAAATAAAAAATAAAAAATAAAAAATAAAAAATAAAAAATAAAGCAATCCCAAGATTTCCAACAGTGACAGGCTAGTAAAAGTTTGTATTATTATTAAACTTTGCTAAGTTAAGAATTCATGAATTAATTACTAGGATTGCCACTAGCAGAATAGAAACAAAGCATATTCCAAATGAGGATGGGGGATATAAGCTAATAAATAATTAGACAATCAAAAAAGTAAGATAGGGAGGAAGATATAAGAGAAATAGAGAACAAGAGGAACAAGTAGAAAAGACAGAGTAATGTAGTATATTTGAAAACAAATATACCAACAGTTGTATTAAATGTAAATGGACTATGTGCTCCAAAAAATCAGCAAAGATTGTAACACAGAATTTTTAAATGCCAATAAACAATGTTTATAGAAAGACAAAACTAAAGCCTAAGGTTATCAAAAAGATAAAAATAAAAAGAGGGAAAAGATATACCATGGAACTATTAATCAAGTAGCTGCAAAGTTCATGGTTTTTTCCAAGTATTTAGGGAACATTTGCAGAAATAGTCATTATAACTAGACATAGGGGTACCTGGGTGGCTCAGTCAGTTAAGCACCCGACTTCAGCTCAGGTCATGATCTCACAGTTCGTGAGTTAGAGCCCCCCATAAGGCTCTGTGCTGACAGCTCAGAGCCTGGAGCCTGCTTTGGATTCTGTCTCTCTCTCTCTCTCTCTCTCTCTCTCTCTCTCTGCCTCCCCCCCACTCACGCTCTCTCTCTCCCTCAAAAATAAATAAACATTTTTTAAAAATTAAAAAAATAACTACACATAGAATAATATTTTGAAAGTTTTCAAGACACTAGAAGTATATAATGTGTTTTCTGACCACACTTTGATTTAGCTGAGAATCAAAAACAAAAGGAAACAGACCAAAGCATATGTGGATATTTAATATATGACAAAGATGGCATAACATAGCAGTGAGAAAAAGATGACCTTCCTACAAATGGCATTAGGACAATTGTATTTTCATGAGACATGAAACAAAATTGGACCCCAACCTAAGACTGTATTTTTTTAATGTTTTTTTTTAATTTATTTTTGAGAGAGAGAGACAGAGTGCAAGATAGGGAGGAGCAGAAAGAGAGGACACAGAATCCAAAGCAGGCTCCAGGCTCTGAGCTGTAAGCACAAAGCCCGAAGGGGGCTTGAACTCACAAACAGCAAGATCGTGACCTGAACCAAAGTCAGACATTCAACTGACTGAGCCACTCAGGTGCCCCTAAGACTGTATTTAAAAATCAATTTCAGGTATACCCAAATGTGAAAGGCAAATCTATAAAACTTTTAGAAGATAATGAAAATATCTACATGACCATGGAATAAAGAAAAGACTGATATGTTTGACTACATTAAAATTTTGGACATCAGGTCAATAGATATTAACAAAGTGAGAAGGCTGGGGCACCTGACTGGCTTAGCGGGAAGAGCATGCAGCTCTTAATCTCAGGGTCAAGAGTTCAAGCCCCACATTGGGTGTAAGGATTACTTAAATAAATAAAAAACTTTTTTAAAAAGAGCAAAAAAGCAAATTATAGAGTGGAAAAAAATATTTAAAACACTTAGATCCAATAAAAATCTAATATTCAGAGGAGGCTTTCATTAATTTCTAAAAATCAATACAAAATAGACAACAACCATAGAAAACTGGCAAGAGACTTAAAAAGGTACTTCACGAAAAAAGAAATCTGAATAACTGAGAAACATTAAGGTGCACAACCTAATTAGTAATCAGGGAAATGCAAATTAAAACCATAGCAAAATACCATTTATCAGACCTGCCAAGCTTTTAGAGTCTAACAAATATCAAGTGTTGGCAAAGATGTCAAGAAATAAGAACTGCGTCTCTAGAAAGTAATTAAATTGACACAGCCATTCTGAAAAAGTTTAACTTTGTCAGAAGAGTGGAAGATATAGCTATGACTCGGGTTTTCCACCCTAAAGTCTGAAACCTAGAGAAATCTATGCACACATACTCTAGGAGACAGGTACAAGCATTTGCAACTGGGTCTTTGGCAATGTTCTAATTCATCGCCTAGGTGGCTGTCTTTTGAGTGTCGCCCTTATAACTAAGTGTTAAGATAAACATATGTATCTAATGTTCTTTTCTGTGTGTGTGTTATATCTCATAATTTAAAAAAAAATTAATGACTTAGCTTAGATTCTCCTCCCTCTTCACAGAAGCAATTACTATCTGCTGCTCTCAATCGTGGTGTTTCTATCTTGGACTTGGATTATCTGAGCTGAGTTATAAAAGAAGCAGTAGGAGTTCAATACAGACATACCTTGTTTTATTGTGTATTACTTTATGGCCCTGCACAAATACTGTGTTTTGCAAACTGAAGGTCTGTGGCAATCCTGCATCAAGCAAATCTGTTGGTGCCATTTTGCCAACAGCATTGTTATCATGTGTGTTATGGTGATCTGTGATCAGTGGTCATCAATGCTACTATTGTAATTGTTTTGGGGTGCCACAAACTGTGCCCATATAAGACAGCAAACTTGATAAATGTGTGTTTTCTGACCACACCAACTGGCTACTCCCTCATCTCTCTCCCTCTCCCTGAGACACAACAATATTGAAATGAAGCCAATTAATAACACTTCAGGGGCTTCTGAGTGTCCACGTGAAAGGAGGAGTCACACGTCTCTCACCTTAATTCAAAAGCATGATTAAGCTTAGTGAGGAAGGCATGTTGAAAGTCCAGATGGGCTAAAAGCTAGGCCTCTTGCACCGAACAGTTAGCCAAGTTGTGACTGCAAAGGAAAAATTCTTAAAGGAAAAAGTCTTGAAGGAAATTAAAAGTGCTATTTTGGTGAACACAGGAATGATAAGAGAGCAAAATAGCTTTGTTGCTGATATGGAGAAAGTTTTAGTGGTCTGGACAAAATATCAAAGCAGCCACAACATTCCCTCCGGCCAAAGCCTCATCCAGAGCAAGGTCCTAACTCTCTTCAATTCCAGGAAGGCTGAGAGAGGTGAGGAAGTCGCAGAAAGAAAGTTTGAAGCCAGCAAGGGTTGGTTCATGAGGTTTAAGGACTGAAGCTACCTGCATAACATCAAAGTACAAAGTGAAGCAGCAAATGCTGCCATAGAAGCCGCAACAAGGAATCCAGAATATCGGGCTGAGATACTTAATGAAGGTGGCTACACTAAATAACAGATTTTCAATGTAGGCAAAACAGCCTTCTCCCGGAAGAAGAGGCCTTTTAGTACTTTCATGGCAAGAGAAGAGAAGTCAGTGCCTGGCTTCAAAGGACAGAGTGACTCTTATTAGAGGCGAATGCAGCTGGTGATATAAAGTTGAAACCAATGCTTATTTACCATCCAAAAATGCTAGGACCCTTAAGAATGATGCTCGATCTACTCTGCCTGTGCTCTGTAAATGGAACGGGAAGCTTGGGTGACAGCACATGTACTTACAACACGGTTTACTGAATGTCTGAAGCCCACTGTTGAGACATACTGCCAAGAAAAAAGATCCCTTTCAAAATATTACTGCTCCAATGACAATGCACCTAGTTACCCAAGAGCTCTGATGGACATGTACAAGGAGATTAATGTTGTCTTCATGCCTGCTAACACAATATCCATTCTTCAGCCCATGGGCCAAAGAGTGATTTCATCTTTCAAGACTTATTATTTAAGAAATATATTTCAGTGCGTCTGGGTGGCTCAACTGGTTGAGCGTCCAGCTTCAGCTCAGGTCATGATCTCACGGTTCACGAGTTCAAGCCCCACATCCGGTTTGCTGCTGTCAGCACAGAGACTGTTTCAGGTCCTCTGTCCCCCTCCCTCAACGCCTCCCCCCACTCACTTAAAAAAGAAAAAAAAGGGGGTGCCTGGGTGGCTCAGTCGGTTAAGCGGCCGACTTCGGCTCAGGTCATGATCTCGCGGTCCGTGAGTTCGAGCCCTGCACCGGGCTCTGTGCTGACAGCTCAGAGCCTGGAGCCTGTTTCAGATTCTGTGTCTCCCTCTCTCTGACCCTCCCCCGTTCATGCTCTGTTCTCTCTCTGTCTCAAAAATAAATAAACGTTAAAAAAAATTAAAAGAAAAAAAAAGAAATACATTTTGTAAGGCTATATAGCTGCCATAGACAGTGATTCCTGTGATGGATCTGGGCAAAGTAAATTTAAAACCTTCTGGAAAGGATTTACCACTCTAGATGTCATTAAGAACATTTGTGATTCATGAGAGGAGGTCAAAACATCAACATTAACAGGAATGTTGATTCCTGGAAGAAGTTGATTCCAACCCTCATGATTGACTTTGAGGAGGATGTACCAGCAGATGAGAACTAGAATTAGAAGTTGAGCCTGAAGACAGAGCGAAATTGCTGCAATTTCATGGTACAACTTGAATGAGTGAAGAGTTGCTTGTTATGGATGAGCAACGAAAGTGGTTTCTTGAGATGGAATCTACTCCTGGTGAAGATGCTGTGGAGATTGTTGAAATGACAGCAAAGGATTTAGAATATTACATTAACTTAGTTGACAAAGCAGCAGTAAGGTTCAAGAACACTGACTCCAATTTTGAAAGAAATTCCACTGTGGATAAAATGCTATCAAAAGTATCGCATGCTGGGAATGCAAGCTGGTGCAGCCGCTCTGGAAAACAGTATGGAAGTTCCACAAAAAAACTAAAAATAGAACTACCCTGCGACCCAGCAATTGCACTACTAGGTATTTATCCACAGGATCCAGGTGTGCTGTTTTGAAGGGACACATGCACCACCATGTTTATAGCAGCACTACCAACAATAGCCAAAGTATGGAAAGAGCCCCAATGTCCATTGATGGATGAACGGATAAAGAAGATGTGGTATATATATACAATGGAGTATTACTCGGAAGTCAGAAAGAATGAAATCTTGCCATTTGCAACTACGTGGATGGAACTGGAAGGTATTATGCTAAGTGAAATTAGTCAGAGCAAGACAAAAATCATATGACTTCACTCATATGAGGACTTTCAGAGACAAAACAGATGAACACAAGGGAAGGGAAACAAAAATAATATAAAAACAGGAGGGGGACAAAACAGAAGAGACCCATAAATATGGAGAAGTGAGGGTTGCTGAAAGGTTTATGGGAGGGGGTATGGGCTAAATGGGTAAGGGATCTACTCCTGAAATCATTGTTGCACTATATGCTAACTAATTTGGATGTAAATTTTAAAAAAATAAAAAATAAAACGAGTTATAAAAAAAAAGTAAAGTAAAAAAGATCTCAAAAAAACGTTAAAATGCTTCAATGAGCAGCTGCAAATAGATTTTATTAAAATAAATGAATAAAAAGTACAACACTCAGTAAAAACCAGAAGATATAAAGAAGAAGTAAATGGAATTTTTAGAATTGAGAAATTTAATCTTCAAAATAAAAATCTCAGCCCATGGACTTGACAGCAAAATGGAGAACCAAGGGAGGAAAATCAGTAAACTTGAATAATAGTACAATAGAAATAGCCAATATGAACAATGAAGAAAAAGCAAACAAAAAAATTAAAAGAGACTCAAAAAAGACCACATATTCACAGACATAAAAATGAAGGGGTAGCACAAGAGATATTTTTGCGGTGTCAGTATAATTTTGTATTTCAACTCCACCTATGAATATGAATATGTATCTATAGTTATTCCAAAATAAAAGTTTTAGAAAGAGGAAAAAAAAAGTATCACATGCTACGGACCATTCATGAAAGAAAGTCAGTCCATGCAGCTAACTTCATTGTTGTCTTCTTTTAAGAAATCACTGGGCCGCTTGGGTGGCTCAATTGGTTAAGCATCTGACTCTTGATTTCAGGTCAAGTCATGATCCCAGAATGGTGGGATTGAACTCCACTCAGTGTGGAGCCTGCTTGGGATTCTCTCTCTTTCCCTCCATCCTCCATCCCTCTCCCCAACTCATGCGCTCTCTCTCTCTCTCACTCCCTTTCTTTGAAAGAAAGAAAGAAAGAAAGAAAGAAAGAAAGAAAGAAAGAAAGAAAAAAGGAAGGAAAGGAAGGAAGGAAAGAAAAGAAAAGAAAAGAAAGAAAGAAAGAAAGAAAGAAAGAAAGAAAGAAAGAAAAAAATAAATCACCACAGTCACCCTGGCCTTCAGCAACCACTACCCTGATCAGTCAAGTGGCCATCAACATTGTGGCAAGGACCTCCATCAGCAAAAAGATGACTCACTGAAAGCTGGAATGATGGTGGGCACTCTTTAGCAATAAAGTATTTTTAATTAAGTTATGTACATTTTTAGACATAATCCTATTGCACACTTAATAGAGTACAATATAGTGTAAACATAAGTTTTATATGCACTGGGAAACCAAAAAATTAATTTGACTCACTTGATTACAATATTCACTTTATCATGATGTTCTAAAACCAAACCTGTAATGTCTCTGAGGTATGCCTGTAATGGGCAATAAAAAAGGAAATTCTAGAGAAAATGAATAGCAAATGCAAAAGACAACGAAGATGTGCAAGAGTCTGAGCAAATGTAACCAAACTATTGTGAACCAAACACAGCAGGAAATGGGGGAGTGATATGATCACAATGGGGACAAAATTTTGTAACTCTCTGAATTCTTTTGGATGGCACCATGGGTGATATTAAAACACTTAACATCCTGTCTGGCACAAGGCACCAACCAGGACTGACCATATCGCTAAAGCAGCCAGCCTTCTGGAGGCCCCCTGTTGTGCCAGGTCCTAAGGCTTCAGTTGTTGCATCAAGAAGTCTAGAGAGGGGTCCCAAAGGAAGGACCAGGGCAGCTGGGGAAGGGGTGGGGAGCACGTGAGGCAGCAGCTATTTACCAATCAGTACAGAAATGTTTTGTTATACTCATGCATACTGGTAGAATATTATTAACCCTGGTTGCAAGTGATAGAAATCCAACCCAAATTAGTTTACGGGGATAAGAAAACTTATTTTCGTCTACCAAACAGGAAGCCAAGAAATGCAGTTGGATCCAGAACTACCTGGATCCAGGAGCTCAAATGATGCATCAGGATATTATCTCTCGCCTTCCAGGTTCTGCTTTCTTCTGTATTGGCTCCATTCTCAAGCGGTCTCTCTCCATGTAGTGGCAAAAGAATACTCTGCAAGTCCTTTACATCTGTGATCTCAGAAGGGAAATGACTCTTTTCCAATAATTCCAGCAAAATTCCCAGGGAGGCATGTCCTTGGCCAATATCATATGAAATCCCTTTCCCTAAGCAAACACTGTGTCCAGACATGCAACTCATTGACCAATCCTGGATCATGTGCCCACCCTGGGAGCCACAAGCTGAGCTGGAAGCAGTACCCAAATAAAAAAGTTAGGTGGCCATAAGAAGAGACAATGTCTGATGAACAGGGTTAAACAATAGCTCCCACTCCATCTACCCCTGAACTACCCAACATCAACACGCATTCTTCTTTCTAGGCATGCAGTGTCAAAAATACCTTCCTAACATAATGTAGCTATCCCACATACAGCCGCACTCCCCCTCTTCCCAACGAAAGGCAGCCCAGAACCAGCCAGCCTCCACTGAAGACTGTTTGAATAATAGATCAGCAAATCCTGACAACTTGACTTTCAAAACATATCCAGGATTTGACCACGTCTTACCACCTTAACTACCGTCAGCTTTATCCAAATGGTCATCATCTCTCACAAGTGTTATTTCAATAGCCTCCCCCCAGTTGGTCCCCATTTCTGCTGTTGTCCCAGACAGTCTATTCTCCTCAAACAGCAGCCAGAGTCAAATCTATCCATGGTACCTAGGTTGGTTCTCTGAGTAGATGTCATTACAATGGTTTTACATAATCTGGTTCTCTCTCCTCTCTGACTTCATCTCCCCCCACCCACCGCCCCATTCTCTGTGTTTCAGCCACACTGTCCTTCGTGCCGTTCCTTAAACACACCAGGCGTGCTCTTGCAGGTAAAAAGGCCCTTGGAACTTGCTTTTTCCTCAGCCAGTATATCCCCATGGCTCATTCTTACACTTCCTTCATCCCTGACCACCCTGTCAAATTACCAGCCATATCCATGCACTTATCACCCTCCCAGATATATCATATATGTACTTGCTCATTGTCTGTCTTCCCCACTGGAATGTGAGCTCTGTGGGACAAGGACTCTACCTACTTTGCTCACTGATAGATCCCCTAGAATGGTGTCAAAGTAGATTCACAATATTTGTAACATGAGTGAAATGCTTTCTTCTTGATCAGTCCATAGCTAGCTTCTCATGGCCCACTACCCAAAGGTTAGTTATCTGACATACAATAATATAAGATAAACATGTTAGCTTCAATGAAAAAAAAAATCCTATTCAGAAAAGAATAAACCATATTCAAAAGTACAAGTTCACAGTATACCTTGACGCAGGTACTCCTTGTTCTGACAGTGGAGGGATTTGTTGGTTCTGTTTCTAGGAGAATTCCTCATCCACTGTCCTACTCTGTCATAAGAAGGAGCATTGGAAAGAGACTCCTTCTAAGGAACGGGCAGCGTATTGCACTTTCCATCACATCAGTGGACCGTGGAAATCGTCTTCAGGTTTGAACACTCATGAGCCACAATTTGCCTGGAATGAAGTTCCTCTGACAATACAATTCCCTTAAAATGCTGCTATGATTTCCATCTCTTGCATTTTACCAACTCAGTAGTTTTTGTTGGGCTGTGGTCCTTCAGTCTAGACTTGGGATTGGATATTACTGCCTTTTAGCAATAGATATCTTGCCTCCCCCCATCACTGCCACCAGCAGTCCTTGGCTGAATGACCTTCATCCCAGGCTCAACCAGTCACTGCATACAGATATTGTTGAAAAACAATGGCTTGGGTGTGGAGGCACATCTCATCTGCCCCCTCCCGGTTGGTATCCCACTGGGCAACTCTATAAATTGGAGTCATGCCTCCTTTGCGCTACAGGGAGTGCAGGGACAGAATCATTCAGGGGAGGAGATGGGGGGAAGGGTGTCAGGCTTCTCCCAGCTCCCAGTCTTTCCCTCACCTCTATGTTCCCAATCACTGGTATGCTGGTAAATATTTAACAATTAGCTCTTCACAGGGAAAATCTCTGATTTGTAGCACTTTCTGATTTGTCTGGTATGAATACTCTCACTATGGCCCATGTCAGGATACTAACATGACATCCCTAAAGGCAGAATCGGGAAGAGATGTGCACACTCAACTTGAGTAGTATGAACGGGCTCCAGCACACGCCAGTTTCCAACCCCCCTGCCCTTTCTCTAGCAATATTAGCCTAGGACAGAAATTTGTTTTTCCACTCTCCAAGGCCTAAGACTCTAAGACCTTAGGTTACTAGTCATAGCCAGAAACGGCCTCCCTTTCTGCTTTCACAAGGACCAGTTGAGGCAAAGTTTGTCTTTCTTTACTACAAAGTTTACTTTTCTTTACAAAGCCTTCAGGAAGGATCCCATGTTTTTCCAAGTCCTAGAGTTTTTCTATGAAGTCCCTTAAACTCCTGCTGCAACAGGCAGCTGATCTGAGTCTCCACGTACAACATGGTATAGCTTAAAATCATAACAGAAACTTCCAGATTCAGATCTGGTCATAGGAGAGTCTCAGTATCTCACCACGTCTCAACCTGGCCAATGCCACACGTTTAGGTCTGTTAATAGTAACACCCATCTCCAGGTGTCAATTTCTATGCCAGTCAGAGTTATTTGGTTACAAGCAACAGACATCAATTCCAACATCAAACAAATTTCCTGGAAGGCCATAGGGAAGCTCACAATGGAAAGTTCAATGCTAAACAATTGGCCAGGATAGGAGCCAGGTCTGAATAGGTTTCTGGGCAATAGGCACCTATAGACAATCTCTTCAGGGGGCCAATCAGTTCCAGCCTTTTTCCTGTGGTGTCCAGCCAGGGATTTGATTGGCCCAGCACCAGTAAGGGAGGGCAAGAGCATTTTGACTGACAGCTCCAACAAGATGGCAGTCAATTACCTCCTCCCACCATCATGCCCCACCCCTGAAACACACTCACACCAAAAACGAGTTAAGGCACCCTTACCAAATAGGAAGAAGGTGGCTAGGCAGACAAAAATGCCCGATGAAGGTTACAAGTTAGGAGTTGGATTCGTGTTTTGTAGAAATCCCTCTGGCCACAGTCATGAACCATGGGGAAGCTGAAATTGGGGACAGAGAGATTGGGAGGAGGTTGTGCCAAATGGGAACCTGAACTGTGGATTTTTGAGTCTCTCAAACAAATTAACTAAAGTCGCTAAGTATGCTCAGATAAAACCACCCACAAATGGACCAGGATGTCAGCTCCCATCTTCATCTGTGGTGACATGTCCAAGTCCTTCACCTCCAGACAAATAGTTCCCAGAACCCAAATATCAACAGTGTACTCTGTCTCCAGAAAAATCACTCATACCTTCCCTGAAGTGGAAATATGAAGTGTTTTCTCTTCAGGGGCCCCAAATGAATCATCTTCCAAGAGAGTTCAGGCAGAGAAAGGCAGGGTTTCTATACCAAGAAAGTTCACGTCTACTGTTGACCCTTTGAAACACCAATTATGACAACAGAACCAACACCAACAACAAAACTCGGTCTATATGATTCATTGTACAAAGATCACAAATTCTTAAGGGGTATGTAGGAAAAGGACCCTTTTTTTTTCCTGACCAGAACTAAGTTATTAGTCATGTGGCTGCTCCTGCTTACAGATTTAATTATATCATAAAGCAATATAAAGGCATGTGTGTGTGCCTGTTGAATAATGAGGCTTCCTGTAGTCAGAACAGGAAGCCCCAGAACCACTTGGAAGCTGAAAACGTCTGCAAATGATCCACACAAAAACACCTAAATCATTAGGTAAGCAATACGGGGCTCTGGACTGAGTTCTGGAAGTGAGGGCAGTGGGCTCCAATTTGATTCCAGGCCTTCCCTTGCTCATACGGCACAACCTCTCTGAACAACTTTCCTTGTCTGTACAATGGGAATAAAGATTCCTGCCCTGAAGAATCAACCAAGGAAGTTTGAAAGAGATAAAAATGCCCTCTCTGCCCACTGAAAGAAACAGAAAAGCAACGCAGGAGAAAATCAGAGAACCCATCCTGCCACAATGTGCCCTAGGGTAGTTCACAGAGAGGGCAATGCTGCGACCCCTCCCCCATTGAGTCTAGATATGTTGGGCGGGTAACGCTGTACTTCACATGCCAAAGGACATCTAACCACATGCGGGTTCCTCCCTTGATACATTCAGCACTCTGACTGGTACACAGACTGGAGGATAGCTCCTCCAAAACCCATCTGGGGAGGCCATGCTTGGATCCTACTCTTTTGACCCTAGAGCAGATACTTCCTCCACCCTACACCACATTCCTTGCGTCATCTGACTTTGAATACAACCAGGCAGCTTTCTCGTCTCAAGGTTTTCTCCAAAGTCACTGAGATTTTCTGTGCATAGGCACAGCAGCCCAGATGTGCAGGGAGAAGGGAGACGTTGACAGCCTTGAGCACAACTCTTACGCAATGCGGGACAATGGTTGGAAGGCAAGTAAATTCCCAGCCTCCTAGGCCTCAGAGGGACTGTTCCAAGTCAGGCTGAGCAGAGAAGCCCTAGAAAGTCTGAGCTCTGGTTGTAGGGCCAGCTTTTCACAAACCTGAGAGTAAGTGCTCCCTTAATTCTTGTGCCTTAGGTGACTCTCTCAGCTCATCCAACCCCCTGCCCTGCCCAGCTGCCCACAGCACTATCCAGCTTTTTTTTGAGTTTCTCCCTTCCTTAGCTCTCTCTGCTTCTTCACTTTGGCCTCCTGGAATCACCTCCCAAATACTACCTGCCCCCAAATCTTTGTCTCAGCTCCTGATTTGAGGGATCCCAAATTAAGATAAACTCCCAGATATCCCATTGCTCGGAATTAAGAAACTGATTTCTCACGCTGTCCACATACCCATTATCCTATATGCAGGCTTGCTACGTATGGGTCCTGGATAAAGGACTGCAGGGAGGGAATCAATTGCCCTAGGCTATGTGAGGCATATGCAGCGTCCTACCCAGAAGTGATAATGTCATCTCCCCATCCTAGCTTTCTACCCATCATCCCCCTGCTTCTGATTGATGACGCAGGTGAGGCTCCTCTCCCCATCCTCTCAAAGTGCTACTGAAGATTTGGTTTGGGTGGTAACTGCCCTAGGACCAAGCAGATCCTTGCCTCCCCTTCCAAACTGTTCTGCGATGACTAGAACGTTCATCACAAGCTCAAGTTTTGGTTTCTCGGTGCACCTTGTGAACTGACAAGATTCTTGACAAATCCACGACCACCTATGTCCCCCTTTTCCCTCATTATGTTGTACTGGGCTACTTGGAATTTCACAGTTTGCAACAAGACCCTCCAGATTGAGACTTTACCCAGAAACGGCCATGTGTCTTTTCTCGGGCACGTGGCATTATGGCACCTGGTACATGCTAAGCGGCCATCAGCTAACAAGTGGCTTGGTTTGTGCCACTCAAAGCAGCGGAGAAACTCTAGAGAGAAACTTCCTGTTTTCCCCCTTTGTTGCCCACTCCATAAGAGAAGTCAATGAGCATCCGAAGCTCTCTCCTGAACACCAAAAAAATAAAAAGCCAAACGGGCTCCTTCGTTCCAGTGGCATCATATGTGTAGACTGTGATGCCCAACTAACCCAGCCACTATCCTGCCTCTGAACAGAGCCTGCGCTGTGTTTTACAAAGTTCTGAATCTCTGAATAGAGATCTCCTTGAGGATAATAGAGAGCACTTCCAGACGTCTTTCTCCTGCCAGTTGAAGCATTCCCTGTAGCAACAAGTTCTCAAAATCCCTCCCTGGATCTCTCCCATAAAAAACCAGGAAGAGCCAAGATGGCGGAACAGCAGGGACTTTTTTGTGTGTCTCTCATCCCTGAAATGCAGCCAGATCACCACTAAACCATCCTGCACACCTAGGAAACTGATTTGAGGATTAACACAACCACCTGCACAACCTGAACCCCAGAACTCGGCAGGTACGTGGCGCGGAGAAGTGAACTGGGGGAGAAAGCAGCTGCAGAGGGCAGGGAGCCGTTTTTGCTTATGGAGAGAGGACCGAGGAAAGGGGGGTAAGGGTACGGGAAAACCACCCCCGCCAAAAGCAGCTGGAGAGAAAGTGGAAAAGTGGAAAGAGCCGCAGGGACAGAACTAAAAAGGGAGAGAGGAGAGGGCTTAAATTCC
Organism: Prionailurus viverrinus; assembly: GCF_022837055.1. NCBI lineage: Eukaryota > Metazoa > Chordata > Mammalia > Carnivora > Felidae > Prionailurus > Prionailurus viverrinus. Next base: position 6,706,340 of record NC_062569.1, on the reverse strand, counting down.
ACTAAGACTCTATAAACAGGGGGAGCGCAGATGAAACTCTGCAGCTCGATACCTGGCGGTGCTCTGGTGGGAAGGGCGAGTCCGCAGGAGCGGAGTGGAGTCCAGGGGTCTTCGGCCACGCGGGAGAGGCGGTTCCCCTGCCGGAAGGACACCGGTAGAGGCTGTGTGCCCTCCCCGCCACAGGCCAAGGTGTCAGCGGACCCTGGAGAACAACCACACCCGCTGGTGCTGGAACAAGGCCGCTGGGGGTGAAGCCTGGCGCCAGATGTGTGTTGTGATTTTCCGGAATCCCTGAGGCGCTGCTGCTACACGATCGCGTCAACCTTTTCCGGGGCGGGCTGGCGCCCGGCTGCAGTCTCTGGGCGGCGGCGGCAGCCCGGTCGAGCGGACATTTCTGGGTGTGGCTGGCTCGGGGCCACCGCTCCATGAGACCCTCCCGCAGAGGGGCGGAGCGGGTCAAAGCCGCAGCCCCTCATAAGTAAGCGCTCAGGAAAAACGGCCGCATCTGACATAAAACTCAAGATGGAAACGCCCCCTGGCAACCCGAGGGCTTGCTCACGGACGGTGTAAAAGCGGGGAGAGGGCGGAAGCCGAAGACAAAGGACGGGTGCGCGATTGCTGATGGGGAAGAACAGAGTTCTGACACTAGAGACCAGGAAGCTGGATGACGCCATTTTTAACGCTTCCGCGCATGCGCATACACACCTACAAGCGCCCAACGATCCACCCTAGTAAGCTGAGCAGCGCCATCTAGTGGAGAATGGAGCTGTTACACTAAACCCCGCCCAACTGGGCCAACCTCGCTCTTCAGGAACACAAATCTCTCCGCCTGCTTAGTTTATGGACTATAAAGCGCTTCCTAGTTTGAGTTCTAGGGGAAAATGAAGTAAATTCAATCGTATTTCAGTCCGTTTGCTGGTCCATCTATTCAATTTTCTTTTATTTTCCTTTTTTTCTCTTTTTCATTTTCTTTCTTTTTCTTGAATACAGAAAGAGAAAAAATTTATTTTTTTTTCAATTTTTATTACAAATATTTTTCTATAATTTTTTTCTACCATATTTTTTACTTTTGTGTCAATTTTTTTCATTCTATTTTACTTCCATCATTTCATTTTCTTCTACTTCAGTGTATCCATTCTTTCAAATTTTCAAACAAATTTTTTCTTTCCCCTTTTTTCTCTAATCTATCAAGCCCCTTTCAACACCCAGACCAAAACACACCTAGGATCTAGCATCATTTATTTGATTGTGTGTGTTTTTTTAAATTTTTAAATTTTAATTTTTTTAATTTTGATTTTTAATTTTAATTTTATTTTTTTGACCTCATTAATTCCTATTCTCCCTTCAAAATGACAAAGCGAAGGAATTCACCCCAAAAGAAAGAGCAGGAAGAAACGACAGCCAGGGACGTAACCAACACAGATACAAGCAAGATGTCCAAACCAGAATTTAGAATCATGATAATAAGAATACTAGCTGGAGTCAAAAATAGATTAGAATCCCTTTCTGTGGAGATAAAAGAAGTAAAGCCTAGTCAGGATGAAATAAAAAAATGTTATAACTGAGCTGCAATCTCGAATGGATGCCGCGGTGACAAGGATAGATGAGGCAGAACAGAGAATGAGTGATATAGAGGACAAACTTATGGAGAATAATGAAGCAGAAAAATAGAGGGAAACTAAGGCAAAAGAGCACATTTAAGAATTAGAGAAATTGGTGACTCATTAAAAAGGAACAACATCAGAATCACAGGGGTCCCAGAAGAGGGAGAGACAGAAAAAGGGGTGGAAGGGTTACATGAGCAAATCATAGTGGAAGACTTTCCTAACCTGGGGAAAGACACAGACATCAAAATCCAGGAAGCACAGAGGACTCCCATTAGATTCAACAAAAACCAACCATCAACAAGGCATATCATAGTCAAATTCACAAAATACTCAGGCAAGGAAAGAATCATGAAAGCAGCAAGGGAAGACAGGTCAGGTTTGCAGGAGACCTATCCACAGGCCAGAAAGGAGTGGTGGGATATATTCAATGTACTGAATCAGAAAAATATGCAGCCAAGAATTCTTTATCCAACAAGGCTGTCATTCAGAATAAAAGGAGAGATTAAAAGTTTCCCAGACAAACAAAAATTAAAGGAGTTTGTGACCACTAAACCAGCCCTGCAAGAAATTTTAAGGGGGACTCTCTGAGGGGAAAAAAGATGAAAAAAAAATAATAAATACATGCATACATACATACATACATACATACATACATACCAAAAGCAACAAAGACTAGAAAAGACCAGAGAACACCACCAGACACTCCAACCCTACAAGCAACATAATGGCAATAAATTCATATCTTTCAGTACTCACTCTAAACGTTAATGGACTAAATGCTCCAATCAAAAGACATAGGATAACAGAATGGATAAGAAAACAAGATCCATCTTTATGCTGTTTACAAGAGACCCATTTTAGACCTAAAGACACCTTCAGATTCAAAGTAAGGGAATGGAGAACCATCTATCATGCTAATGGTTGACCAAAGAAAGCCAGAGTAGCCATACTCATATCAGACGATCTAGACTTTAAAATAAAGACTGTAACAAGAGATGAAGAAGCTCATTACACCATAATTAAGGGGTCCATCCACCAAGAAGACCTAACAATTGTAAACATTTATGCTCCAAATGTGTGAGCACCCAAATATATAAATCAATTAATCACAAACATAAAGAAACTCATTGATAATAATACCATAATAGTAGGAGACTTCAACACCCCACTTACAACAATGGACAGGTCATCTAATCAGAAAATCAACAAGGAAACAATGGCTTTGAATGACACACTGGACCAGATGGACTTAACAGATATATTCAGAACATTTCATCCTAAAGCAGTGGAATATACATTCTTTTCCAGTGCACATGGAACGTTCTCCAGAATAGACCACATACTGGGACACAATTCAGCCCTCAACAAGTACAAAAAGATCAAGATCATACCGTGCATATTTTCAGACCACAACGCTATGAAACTCAAAATCAATCACAACAAAAAATTTGGAAAAGTAACAAATACTTGGAAACCAAAGACCATCCTACTAAAGAATGAATGGGCTAACCAAGAAGTTAAAGAGGAAATCAAAAAGTACATAGAAACCTATGAAAATGATAACACCACAGCAGTGTTATCTGGGATAACAGTTATTTGGGATGCAGCAAAGGCAGTCATAAGAGGAAAGTATAAAGCAATCCAGGCCTTCCCAAAGAAGGAAGAAAGGTCTCAGATACACAACCTAACCTTACACCTTAAAGAGCTGGAAAAATAACAGCAAATAAAACCCAAAACCAGCAGAAGATAGGAAATAATAAATATTAGACCAGAAATTAATGCTATCAAAACCAAAAAAAGACCCTAGAACAGATCAATGAAACCAAAAGCTGGTTCTTTGAGAGAATTAACGAAATTGATAAACCACTAGCCAGTTTGATCAAAAAGAAAAAGGAAAGGACCCAAATAAATAAAATCAAGAATGAAAGAGGAGAGATCACAACCAACATAGCAGAAATAAAAACAATAATACGAGAATATTATGAGTAATTATACACCAATAAAATGGGCAATATGGAAGAAATGGCCAAATTCCTAGAAACATATACACTACCAAAACTGAAGCAGGAAGAAATGGGAAATGTGAACAGACCCATAACCAGTAAAGAAATCAAATTAGTAATCAAAAATCTCCCAAAAAACAGGAGTCCAAGGCCAGATGGCTTTCCAGGGAAATTCTACCAAACATTTAAGGAATGTTGTTGCCATTTGCAACTACGTGGATGGAACTGGAGGGTATTATGCTAAGTGAAATTAGTCAGTCAGAGAAAGACAAAATTATATGACTTCACTCATATGAGGACTTAAAGAGACAAAACAGATGAACATAAGGGAAGGGAAACAAAAATAATATAAAAAGAAGGAGGGGGACAAAACATAAGAGACTCTTCAATATGGAGAACAAACAGAGGGTTACTAGAGGGGTTGTGGGTGGGGGGATGGGCTAAATGGGTAAGGGGCATTAAGGAATCTACTCCTGAAATTATTGATGCACTATATGCTGAACTAACTTGGATGTAAATTTTAAAAATTAAAAAAAAAAAAAAAGAATCTATAACCAAGACAAACTTCTCCTACAATGTGGTGGGGAGAGGACTCCTGTGTCACTTTCGTTCTTCCAAGAGCTGAGATCAAGTCATAACTAGACATGTAAGAGATTTATTGGGGGGTAACTTTATGAAGAATAAGAGGGAGCAGGCAGGAGTCTGCAGGAAGAGCCTCAGACTATGATACAAGGCTGATGTTGTGGAAGGAGAAAGGGAAGAAAGTAAGATTGGACAGGAAGAACCACAGACGGCAGTGTGGATGTGAGAGTTGGAGGGGAGTCCCAGAATAAAGACTGCCCAGGGGAGGACTACTTGTTGGGCAAGAATGTCCTAACTCTAGCTCCCCCACCATCTTCCATCGCTGGTGGGAGCGGCACAGAAAAAGCAGAGCTTCTGCATAAACATTGCAGTAGATCCGGAAGGTGCCACAGCTGGAGCTCTTCAGAGTAGATATCGGGCAATGCATTGTCTGGGAATCTTTATCCATGCTGGACCAGAAAAGTTGTTTTCTAGTTAGACCAGCAACACCTCCCACCAAGTGCCCACAGTCCCCAGGAATTGCCTTCAGTACCCTTGAGCAGGGTTTCTGAAGCACAGCCCCATTCAAGAAGCCCCCACACAGCACTTTTGACCGTTCACAGTATGCAGAGAACTCAGAGAGCAGGTTTGCCTCCTCCCCTCCTGCGGGGTGTCCTTTCCCATCTAGTACCATCTACCGGGCTGGAACTAGAGCGGGGCAAGCAAGGTGCCCTGAGCACAGAAGTTAGGGAAGCGCTCATTCTCAAGTGCTGATCTTGCACTTGCATTAAGCTGAGAGTGAGGGCACCCTGGCACCTTTCTTGCCTCAGTCGTCATCCTGACCCTGATGACCAGTGCTTCTGATTCATCCACTGAACTCTGGATATCATCAGCAGTAAGTCTAAGCTTATTCTTCACCTTTCACCAATGCCATGGCCTCTGGCTCACTGCTCCCAATCCTCTTCCTGTCCTCAGTCCCAGAGTGATTCGTCCAATACACAGGTTTCCTCAGGTCCAGTGATGATATCTCCACCACCCACTCGGGCAGTCATATGCTGAACCTTGTCATCACTCATAGTCTCCTGATTCCAGCTCTCCCCTCTCCGGTACACTTACCTTATTATTTCCACCAAAACAATCCTCCCAGGGTCTTCTGTAGGTCTTTGACTTGCCTTCACTTCCATTCTATCCTTACCCACTTGGATGTCATGAGCTAGTTTGCAAACACTTTCACAAGTTTGCAAACACTTTCAAATCTTTTGCCACTTTCTCTCTGCATCCTACATGTCTGGTAAAACCTTGAACTGCTCCAGTTAAACCCAGATTGCTACCCTCGCTGCTCCTCTTCCAGATAATTGCTGGTATCACTTCAATTTCATGACCGCAAACTTTACGTGGGTTGTAAATACTGTCCAATGGTCCCATTGCATTTCCCTGAAAAGTTCATCTTCCTTCCCACCAAAATCGCATTTTGGTGGCTCTTCCTCTCTTCTCAAATCTCCAACCCTCCCAGTCCCTGCCTTCTTCCCCTCCTTCATTCTCAGTCTATGCCCCCAACTCTTACTTCCTTATTTAGTAATGCAACTTCACCTGTGTCATTCACTGTCCCTTAAATTTTATATGGGTTGGAAGTTGCAACACTTCTGAATGAAATCTTGGTGTGTCCCATAACGTTTCTGATTGCTTTTTTGTAAGAAGAAGTCCACTGATCACTTTAAGTCCCAAAACACAGTTGATTTGATATTTAGGATCTTGGTCCCATGAATAGCCAAGGCCTCCAACTTCATTCAGAGTTCTGGCTGCTCCCCCTCGCTCAAGTGGAGGGCTGCTGCAGTCAGCTGTCCGCTTCCCCAGGGAGGGGGTGCCGCTTGCTTTCTCACTCACTTGCCACTCCCTCTCTTGTAGATGCTGTGTCTGCCTTTTACAGGGCTTGGGATTGGAGAGACGAGAAGTGGAAAATCCTCTCTCGCTGAGCCTGGGCAATGTTTAAAGACGACTCTCAGGGAGCTTTTATGAGTTCATCTAAAAGCTTTCATTCCTGGAGATCTCTCAGCTGCCGTTCCTTTGTTCAGGGTCACATGCTCTTCTCCAGCTCATCTGCCCACTCACTTCTTTCCACAGCCCTGAGAAACCCTGAGGAGGTCCACCTCCAGATTCGGTCTGCTTAGAGGCCCTATCTGATGCATGGGAACACACAAGGTCCTCTACCTGGACAAATCCTGGGAGGTATGTCCACCACAACACGATCACCCCTCCTTCAGCTTCTCTGTCAGCAGCGAGACAACCCGTCTTGAGCTGTTTAATGTCCCCAGCAGGAATCCAACACTGACCACTACCTCTCCCAACCACCGGACTCTCAAAATGACTTCCTCACAAAACACGTCTCCAGGGCATGAGTCCCTGTACACTGTCTCTGCACACGTTAGCCTCCCCAACAAAGAATCGTCCTCAAGAAACCTTCCACCTTCATCCTGACAACCTTACGTCTTCATCGCTCGGTGTGGGTGGAGTTTCAGAGTCATGTTACAATTTCTTCAGAAATTTGCATCTGGGTCTAGCACCTCACTTTAGCGTGTTAGTTCTATTACATTTTGGTGTTTCAATCAACACTTCCAATGGAACATCCTGTTACACTTCATTGAAAGAATAAAGTTATCAGCTATCATCCCATCAGCAAGTAGAAGAGTCTACTCGGCTCTCTGAGAATATTCTCTGCATACTCTGCTCTTAACTATAGGGTTGTCCCTTCTCCTTCATCATCAATGCTGTCATTCCAATCAGCCTTCCGGTATGTTCTATATACCCCCTCTTAAAACACACACTCAGGGTGCCTGGATGCCTCCATTGATTAAGTGTCTAACCCTTGATTTTGGCTCAGGCCGTGATCTCATGCAGATCTGCCCTTTTGGGACTTTGGGTGAGCTATCTAACCTCTCCTGTCTCATCTGCCTCTTTGCAAAAAGGGCTAGTTGTTGCACGCACCTCATAGTATTATTATGTATACTCAGGGACTGAATCAAAGACTCAGATCTGTGCCTGGAACACTGATTGTTTAGCAAATGTTAGCCAGCCCATTTACTTCAGATCTCTTCCCTCATTCTTGAAAGAATTCAGATGTTAAAGATGCGTTGAGGTGCCCTTTGGTACCCATTCCCAATCTCTCCCTTTCCTCCCTTCTCAGAAACAACCATTTTCGGAGATTTAGAGCACATATGTTTTTGCTGGGTCTTTATATTTATATTACATAAATTTTTTTAGTGGATAAGATGTGACATCAGGTATTTTTGTAAAATTTGCGTAAGTGGCATAATATTTCATATGACTCTCTGAATCTTACTTTTCCATTCAACATTGTTTTTTAAACTCACCGTTCAACTGTCGTTTGTAATCTTATGAGTATACCATAATTTCATAAGCCATTTCCAATTGGTGAACATTTACATTGGTTCAGATTTTTAGTATTAAAAACAATGCTGCTGAGAACAATTATATACACTTGTTTGCACATATATGCGAAAGTTTCTTTAGGGACATACCCTCAAGGATCATATATACTCAAACCAAAGTATTCAGAATGCTCAAAGCAAATTCTACCAGTAGTATAGAAAGTTCCTACTTATCCACATCATCATCCACACTTAGATGTCAGAAACTTTACATTTATTTATTTATTTATTTATTTATTTATTTATTTATTTATTTTGAGAGAGTGAGAGAGAGAGAGAGCAGTGGAGGGGCAGAGAGAGAGGGAGACAGAATCCCAAGCAGGTTCTGTGCTATCAGCACAGAGCCCAATGCAGGGCTGATCGCACAAACCATAAGATCATGACCCGAGCTGAAATCAAGAGTCAGATGCTTAACCAACTCACCTAGGTGACCCCGAATCATTTTTTTTTTACCTTTTTATTTTGAGATAATTGTGGATTCACATGCAGTTGTAAGAAATAATTCAGAGAAATCCCATGCGCCCTTTATCTAGTCTCCCTCAGTGGAAATGTCTTTCACAACTATAGTGTATAATATCACAACCAGGAAACGTACACTGACATAATCTACTGATTTTACTCCGATTTCACCAGTTTTTCCAAGCCTTCATTTGTATGTGTGTATTTTGTTGTATGCAATTTTACCATTTATAGCGATTCGTAGGGTGGCCACAGGGAAGACGCAGAATAAATTCATTACAAGGATTTCTTTTTTTTTTTTTTAATTTTTTTTTCAACGTTTATTTATTTTTGGGACAGAGAGAGACAGAGCATGAACGGGGGAGGGGCAGAGAGAGAGGGAGACACAGAATCGGAAGCAGGCTCCAGGCTCGGAGCCATCAGCCCAGAGCCTGATGCGGGGCTCGAACTCACAGACCGCGAGATCGTGACCTGGCTGAAGTCAGACGCTTAACCGACTGCGCCACCCAGGCGCCCCTACAAGGATTTCTTGTATTCCCCTTAACAGCACAGTCAGCACCCTCTCTATCCCACCCCCAAACTCTGGCAACCACTAATCCATTCTCCCTCTCTACAATTTTGTCACGTCAATAATTATGCACAAATAGAATCATGCAATAGTCTTTGATGTGTAATTGGTTTTCTTTAGTCAGCATTGAGATCCATCCCAGTCTCCGTGGGTGTCAGTAGTTCATCTCTTTGATTGCTGAGTCATACTCCATGGTATGGATGTATCACAGTAGGTTTAACCACTTACTCATTGAAAGAGTATCATCTAGGAAATGGAAACATCTAGGGTGTTTCCAGTAATCAGCTATTAAGAATAAAGCTGCTATGAATGTTCACGTACAGGTTTTTGTATAAATGTAAGTTTTCATTTCTCTGGGATAAATGTCCTAAAGCAGTCCCATAGACCGAATGTTTGTTTCCCCCCTAAATTCATGTGTTAAAACTTAATCCCCAGTGTGATCGCTTTTGGAGGTGGAGGCTTCAGGAGGTGTTAGGTCATGAGGACAGAACCCGTCCAAATGGGATTTGTGCTGTTATATAAAAGACCCCAGAGATTTCCCTTGACCTTGCCACCATGTCAAGACACAGTGTGAAGACATCCATCTGTGAACCATTGTGTGTGGGTGTATGTGTGTGTGTGTGTATATATATATATATATATATATATATATCTGTGTGTGTATGTGTATATATATATATACACAATGTGGATTGAACTAGAATGTATTACGCTGAGCAAAATAAGTCAGTCAGAGAAAGACAAATATCATATGATTTCATTAATATACGGAATTTAAGAAACACAACAGATGAGCATGGGGAAGAGAAGGAAAAATAGGATAAAAAAAGAGAGGGAGGAAAATCATAAGACTCATAATACATAATCATAACACAGAGAACAAACTGAGGGTTGCTGGAGGGCTACTGGGTGGGGAGATGGGCTAAAGGGGTGATGAGCATTAAGGAGGGAACTTATTGGGATGGGCATTGGGTGTTGTATGTGAGTGATGAATCACTAAATTTTGCTCTTGAAACTGACTTGGATTTAAATATAAGTAAGTAAGTAAATAAATAAATAAATAAATACCCAAATGATTAATGATGCTGAACACCTTTTCATGATTTCATTTGCCATCTGTAAATCCTTTTTAGTAAAATATCTGTTCATGTCCTTTGTTCATTGTTCTTTTTTTTCTGGTGTTTTTTCGGTGTTGTTCAATGCTTGTCTGCTGAGATTTGAGAATTCTATACATATTCTAGACAGCAGTCTTTTGCCAGATATGTGGCTTGCAAATATTTTCTCCCTGTTAGCTTGTCTTTTCATCCTCGTAACAGAGTCTTTGGAGATGCAAAAGTTTTAAATTTTGGTGAGAAGCAATTTATCAAGGTTTCCTTTTATGGATCATACACTTGGCATCAAAGTCTAAAGCCTGAAATCCTACATATTTTCCTAAGGTTCTCAGATCTACATTTACCTGCACGTCTGTGATCTATTTTGAGTTAATTTTGCAGTTTAGGTTCACATTTTTGCCTGCAGATGTTCAATTGCCCCAAAACCATTTGTTAAAAAACCTATCCTGGGGTGTCTAGGTGGCTCAGTCGGTTAAGCATCCGCCTCTGGCTCAGGTCATGATCCCATGGTTCCTGGGTTCAAGCCCCACAGTGGGCTCTCTGCTATCAGCACGGAGCCCACTTTGGATCCTCTTTTCCCCTCTCTCTCTTCCCCTCCCCACCACCTTAAAAATAAATAAATAAACAAATAAAACATTTAAAAAGTCTATCCTCTCTCCATTAAATTGTTTTTGTGACCTCTGTCAAAAATCATCTGGACGTATTTGTATAGGTCTATTTCCGAGTTCTCTGTTCCATTTTGCTGACCCATGTGTTTGTCCCTCTACCCTTGCTACACTGTCTGATCACTGTAGCTATGCAGTAAGCCTTAGCATTGAGGAGAGGGATTCCTCCCATTCTTTTTCTCAAAGTTATTTTATAAATTTTTTTTTTTCAACGTTTATTTATTTTTGGGACAGAGAGAGACAGAGCATGAACGGGGGAGGGGCAGAGAGAGAAGGAGACACAGAATCGGAAACAGGCTCCAGGCTCTGAGCCATCAGCCCAGAGCCCGACGCGGGGCTCAAACTCACGGACTGCGAGATCGTGACCTGGCTGAAGTCGGACGCTTAACCGACTGCGCCACCCAGGCGCCCCTCTCAAAGTTATTTTAACTGTTCCAGGTCCTGGGCCTTTCCACATAAAAGTTAAAATAAGCTTGTCAATGCCTACAAAACCTATTGCTGAGGGGCGCCTGGGTGGCTCAGTGGGTTAAGCATCCAACTTTTGCTCAGGTCACGATCTCACGGTTCGCGGGTCCAAGCCCCGCATCGGACTTTGTGCTGTCAGCTGGAGCCTGGAGCCTGCTTCGGATTCTGTGTCTCCCTCTCTCTCTGCTCCTCCCCGGCTCATGCTGTCTCTCTCTGCCTCAAAAATAAAAATAAAACATTAGGAAAAAAACTACTGCGGAGATTTTTTTTATAGGAATTGCACTAAATTTATAGATTAATTTGGACAGAATTGACAGTTTTACCGTTTTGAGCCTTACGATCTATGAATAAACTATGTCTCTCGATTTATCTAAATCTTCTTGAATTTTTTTAATCCATCGTTTTGTAATTTTCAAGATACAGATCCTGTACGTGGTTGGTTATATTTATACCTGAGTATTCCATTTTTTGGAGTAATTATAACAATATTGGGCTTTTAATTTCGGTCTCCACGTGTTCATTGTTAGTATATAGAAATATACTTGAACTTGAACTGTGTGTGTTTGTGCATTGATCTTGTATCCTGCCATCGTGCTTAACCTGTTGGTTAGTTCCGAGGCTTTATTTTTGTAGATTCCTTGAGATTTCCTACTAGACAATCATGTCACCTACAAGTAGGGACAGTTTTATTTTTTTCTTTCTGCTCTGCAGCCTTTTTTTGTTTGGGGGGTTGGGGGTTGTGCTATTGCCTTATCATAATGGTGACTTCCAGTATTATGTTGGTTGAACAAGTTTGGTAAGAGTGCACATGCTTGCCTTATTCTTAGTCTTAGAGGGAAAAGTATTTGCTCTTTCACCATTAAATAGGTTAGCTGTAGGTTTTTTGGTAGATGTTCTCTATCAAGTGGAGGGAGTGCCCCTCTATTCCCAACTTGCTGGGAGTTTTTATCATGAATAGGTGTTAGATTTTGCCAAATGCTTTCTTCTGCGTCACTTGATATGATCATAACATTTTTCTTTTTTTAATGCCTGTTGATATGGTGATCACATTAATTTATTTTCAAAGATTCAAATTATTTTTCAGTCAGCTTTGAATACCTGGAATAAATCACGCTTGGCCATGGTGTATGATAATTTTCATACGTTGCTGGACTAAATTTATTAAATTTTTTTGAAGATTTTGCAACTAAGCTCATAAAAGATATTGGTCTCTTTTTGGGTTTTGTGGGGGGGGGTGGTACTATCTTTGGTTTTGATATCAAAGCAATACTAGCTTCATAAAATGAGTTGGGAAGTGTTCTCTCCTCTTTCATTTTCTGAAAAATAGGTAAACATGATTCCTTTTTAAAAATGTTTTGCCGTTTGGGGGCACCTGGGTGGCTCAGTCAGTTAAGCATTTGACTCTTGGTTTAGGCTCAGATCGTGATCTCATGGTTTGTGGGTTCAAGCCCCTCAGTGGGTTCTGTGCTGACAACGTGAGGCCCGCTTGGGATTCTCTGTCTCTCTCCCTCTGCCCCTCTCCCCCTCTCGGGCTCTCTCTCTCTGTCGAAATAAATAAACGTTTAAAAAAATGCTAGTTGGAGGGGCGCCTGGGTGGCTCAGTCGGTTAAGCGTTCGACTTCGGCCCGGGTCATGACCTCATGGTTTGTGAGTTCGAGCCCCGCATCAGGCTCTGTGCTGACAGCTCGGAGCCTGGAGCCTGCTTCGGATTCTGTGTCTCCCTCTCTCTGCACCTCCCCAGCTCGTGCTTGCACTCTGTCTCCGTCAAAAATAAATAAACTTAAAAAAAAAATTGCTACTTGGAATTTCTCTTCTATAGACTGCCTCTTTGTATTCTTGTCCACTTGTCCCTTGCACTGTTTGTCTTCTAAATTTGCGAGAATTCTTTATGTATTCCAGATATAAATTCACTATCTACTATATAAATTGAAAATGTCTACTCCCGCCCTATCTTCTCTCTTTCTAGTCTATTTAGAAATGAATGAAGAGCAGTATAATGTGGTGGTCGTGTGTATGGCTACTGGCACATGACTGCCAAGGTTTAAGCCCGACGTCTACTACTTACCAGGCCCGTGACTTTGGGCAAATGGCATAGCCTGTCCCTGCCTTCCTTTCCTCATTGGCAACAGGCAGATAGCAACGGCACAGACCTCACAGCATTGTTTTGACCACAAATATGTGATAACTGAAAAGAAATTCAGAACAGTCACTTGCAAAGAATAAGCCCTCACCATACATGTTAGCTACTATTTCTTTATTGTGATGATTTTTGTAAAAAAAAAAAAAAAAGAAAGAAAGAAAGAAAGATTTTCATCTAAACGTACTCACGTATGCCAATGTTTTCCCTTTTTATGATTTATCCAAGAAATTACTTCTTACATAATAGAAAATATAAAGATATTTTTCTATGATTCTTCTAGAGGCTTAAATTTCTGTGTGTTTTGTTTTTACATCTTGGTCTATAATTCACCTGGAATTTTATTCTTTGACATATGAGGTCTAAGTCTGGGTTGGTTAGGATATAGCCTGGGTTGCTGTAAACAGAGAGAACCATATTAATAGAGGTTCATTCCCCCGTCACGTAAAGGTCCAAACAAGAAGTGTAGGATTGGAGGGGCGCGTGTGAGTCGTTCAGTCAGTGGAGTGTCTGACTTTGGCTCAGGTCATGATCTCACGGTTCGTGTATTCCAGCCCTGCATCGGGCTCTCTGATGTTAGCGCAGAGCCCGCTTCAGATCCTCTATCCCCCCCTCTCTCTCTGCCCCTCCTGAGCTTCCAATCTCTCTCTCTCTCTCCCAAAAATAAATAAACGTTAAAGAAGAAGAAGTGTAGGACTACAAGGGCAGCTCTAGAGTGCCCAGGAGCCAAGTCTCCTTCTATCATGCTGCTGTGACATCTTCAGCTTGAACCTTCCCTCTGGGGTCCAAAAGGACTGCTCTGGTGCCCACTGTTACGTCCGCATTCCAGCCAATGCGAAGCGGGAAAGGGAAGGGCACGTTCTCTCCTCTAAAGGCGTAACTGAAAGTTGCCCACAATTCTCCTCCCATAGTCCCTCACGCAGCTACCTGTTGCCAGATGGCTGGGTTCTCTAACAAGAACACCTCCCCTTTCAGGTTCTGGGCCTCCATCACAACTATTCATCACAGACGACCAGCTCTGGCTGCACCTTCAGGCAACAGCACACCAACCATTAAGTCACTTCTACGGGTCAGGTCTGGCCCGCCCACACAGACACCCAATGGTTACCAATTCTGAAGACCAACTCCAGCCCACACGCTACGGTAAATTTCTCTGCCACCCACGGGCTGTGTGCTCCTAATAATTTCTTCCCACTATCCCTCTGTCCTGTGGTGGCTACTTGTCACATCTGCTGCTTTGGGACCCATTAAAGTCTTCTTTACTGCTTTTAGTAGCTAAGCACTACCTAATTTATAATGCTTTGTATTTTCCTTATGTGAATAACTGATGTGGTTTCTGTCTCCTTGGCTGATATAGTGGCAGTGTGCCCAACTGAAAATTCTATTACTCTGAAAACAGGAGAATGGATATTGAAGGATAACCAATTATCTCTACCACAGAATTCAATATTTTTCTATATTACTTATCATTTGTTCCAATATCATTTTTTTCAAGAGCCATTCACTCCCCAAATGATTTGAAATACCACCTCTGACATGCATAGTATCAAGTTCCTAAATATGCTTGTATCTGTGGGCATTCTGTGCAATCCCGCTAAACTACTTCTGTTTCCCTATACTGGTAATGTACTATGTAAATTACTCTAGCTCTCTAGGTACTTGGGCAAGCACTCTCCCTTCCCTGGTCTTAACTCAGAATTTTATTACTGTCCTGGCCTTTTCATTTTCCATATGAATTTTTGAATTAGTATTTGTTCCATAAAATCACCTGCTAGAATAGTTATGAAAATACACTGAATTCATAGATTATTAGGAAAGAACTGACATCTTGAAAATATTCAGGCTTCCAGTCCAATAGCAAGACCTATCTATCTATTTGTTCAGATATTTATGTCCTTCAATAACATCGGAAAGTAATTTTCATAAAATACTTGCATGTTTTTATTATATTTATTCCTAGGAAATATTGAGTTGCTATCATACAAATATCTTCTGCTCAGGCTGCCATAACAAAACGCCATAGACTGAGGTGCTTACGGACCACAGAAATTCGGTTCTTACAGTTCTGGAAGCTGAAGTCCGAGATCAGGGTGCCAGCATGGTGGGGTGAGGTCTTCTTCTGGATTGCAGATTTCTCGTTGTATCCTCACATAGAAGAAGGGGCTAGGGAACTCTCTGGAGACTCTTTTGTAAGGGTTCTAATCCTACTCCTGAGGGCTCCCCCCTCATAACCGAAGCGCTTCTTATAACACCCCCTCCCATTGCCATCGCCTTGAGGATTAGGATTTCAGCATGTGGATTTTAGGAGGATACAAATATTCAGATGATAATGGAAGGGTAACATTTTACCTTGTATGAGTACCTTCCCTGACTAGTTTTTGTTATCGGATAGGAATACTATTGGTTTTCAAACATTGATCTTGCATCTGGAAACCTTTCTGAACTTTCTTATTAGCACTACGTTTGCACATTCTCTTAACTTTGCCTTGGAGACAGCCATGTCTTTTGTAAATAAGTGTTTATCTCTTCCTTTCACCCTTTCAGTCTCCATTGCCTTTCTTCTCTTAATGCACTGAGTGCCTCCTGCGCAATGTTGATCAGTGACAGTGAGAGTAAGCATCATAATCCGGTTCCTGACTTTAGCAAAAAACCTGAGAGAACTGAGGTTACGGGGCAACAACTAACCCAATATCTGGATTGAGACAGGCTCTATCGAGAAAAAACAAGACCTGAGCATTTGTGTAACAGCAACAGATCCTTGGGATGCCATGTATGCCACAAAGAAGCTCGAACTGGAGACTTTTAACAAATTGCGAAGGACGAGGATGGGCTAGCATGAGAGTGTAGAGTTCTTGAGGGGCCCAGAAATAGGGGAGCTCACACGCTCTTTCATACTTTTACTCCAGGAACACCATCTGACTTTCACAGGAAAGGTGAGGAAGAATCTTGCTAAAGCTCCCTCCCTCGGCTGGCTGGGGAACAGCAGCCACTGCCAAAACTCCACCCAGACCAGTATTCTCTTATCTCCCCTTAAGAACAAAGCTTTATTCTACAAGGGGGAAGAACAAGAGCCTAAGAGCCTGATGGAAACCCACTATAGCTGGGAGAGACAAGACAAACAAACAAACAAACAAACAAAAACAAGGAAAAACTCTCTGGGGATGGAGGCAGGGAGACAGGAATATACGGGGAGGCCCAGAATTATATGGAGAGGCAGGAGCATTTTTGGAGGCTACCTTCCCAAGACCCAGGTTCACGTACCCTCCCAAGACTGAGGTTAAGTCAATACATCAAAGAATGTTTCCCTTCCTGCCCCCCACCACCATGCTGGCAAATGTCCTGTAAAAATAACAGTGGAATACAACTGAGAGCTGCAGGAAGTTGACTCCTTTGGAAGGACAGCACAAAGGGAAGACCTCAAGTCAAATAGAAGGAAGTGTCAAACTCAGCCCAGCCACTGATTAAACTGCCACCACCCCTGCTACCACCACCAGCTGACAGCCCAGCAAAAGGAAAAAAATGCCCAACTGTGCCACTTGGGGTCATGGTGGCCTACATTTGATAAAGCTGAGATGATAGAACTTCCCTAACATAATATTAGGAAGTTCCCTAGCATGAAATGTTGGGGTAGATTTATTACGAGTGAGCTGCATATCAGTCCTTTCCGATCTAACCCTCAAGATAGCCAAGGAGACTTCCCTACTGTAATGTATTGAAAAATACACTTGTGAGGGGGGGAAGCAGCATCTTTGAGAAGTTTGTGGTGTCTGTCCTCTGCAATCCAGGTCTAATGGATGGCATATGCTCTCAGTGACCTGGGTGCCTTGATTTCAGGGGGATGATGTGTTCCAGAGTAGCAGAGGCCAAATTGCAGTGCGTAGCTGCCTCAATTAAAAAGACAGGTGGGTGTACCTTTACTCTAATAGGCAGCAGAGGAGAAGAGGTAATAAAAATAATTTGAGACATAGCACTCACTGAGAATGGCTAATTGATGGAAATGAAATAGACGGGAAGTCCACCAAAATTCACTGGATCTACTTAACAGGAAAAAACCCAGATCCAGTGGCCAGAAACACAATGTGGGTCACTACAGTTAAGAGTCAAGCCTCTCTCCCTTAACGACTTCACAGACTAAGGTCCCTTTGCTTGAAGGGAAGACAAATTCTCCTTAAAGAATGGTATTACAGAGCTCCCATAAGTGTAAATGCTGTAAATTTTCCACCAGGCTTTCCCCAAAGGGACCTGAAATTGTTTTCTGTAGTAACTGTGCACTGGGGAAAAGGAAATACTCAGACCTTTCAAAGATTACAAAACACTGGCTGGGTTGACACTAATTTGCTTCTATGGCCTACCAGTCAAAATGGGGGCCTACGAGGGTCAGGTGATGAACAGAGCTATGACTCAAGGTCAAATCATGGTAGATCCAGTAGGTCCACTGACCCATTCTCTAGTTACTGAGTCTAGATCTGTGTAGTTCAATGTAGTCACTACTAGCCACATGTAGCTATTTAAATTTAAATTTCCACTATCTCCAGGTGCTCTTTTGGGCAGCATTAGTGGAGACCAGGGATTGGCAAATTATAGCCTGTGAGCCAAATCTAGCTTGCTTTTTGCCTTTTTCTTCTTTTTGTTTTGCTGTTGTTTCATTTTGTTTTGTTAGTTTTATTTGTTCTTTGGTTGGGGGGGGGAGGGTATAGCCTACAAGCTAAGAAAGGTTTCAACCTTTTTTTTTTTTTTTTTTTTACATCCCTGGAATAAATCACATCTGATCATAGTGAATGATTTTTTTTAAGTTTTTTTTTAATGTTTATTTTTTTTAAATTTTTTTTAACATTTTATTTATTTTTGAGACAGGGAGAGAGAGCATGAACAGGGGAGGGTCAGAGAGAGGGAGACACAGAATCTGAAACAGTCTCCAGGCTCTGAGCTGTCAGCACAAAACCTGACGCGGAGCTCAAACTCATGGACCTCGAGATCATGACCTGAGCTGAAGTCAGCTGCTTAACGACTGAGCCACCCAGGCGTCCCGATGTTTATTTATTTTTGAGAGAAAGAGATGCACACAGAGTGCAAGCAGGGGAGGAGCAGAGAGAGGGAGACACAGAATTCGAAGCGGGTTCCAGGCTCTGAGCTGTCAGCACAGAGCCTGATGCGGGGCTAAAACTCATGGACAGCAAGATCATGACCTGAGCTGAAGCAGGACATTTAACTGACTGAGTCACCCATGTGCCCCAGTGAATGATTTTTTTAATGTTATCACTGGATTCAGTTTGCCAATATTTTTTGGAGTAGTTTGAGAATAACAGGTATTAAGTCTTCTTTAAATCTTTTGTAGAACTCACCTGTGAAGCCATCTGGTCCTGGGCTTTTGTTTGTTGGGAGTTTCTTGATTACTGATTCGATTTCATAGATAGTAATTGATCTGTCCAAATTTTATATTTCTTCCTGATTCAGTTTTAGAAGGTTATATGTTTCCAGGAATTTATCCATTTTTTTCTAGATTGTCCAATTTGTTGGCTACACTTTTAAAGGGTTGGGAAGGAGGAGGAGACAAATAGCTGTCCCACAAAGCCTAAAACATTTAGTAACTGGCCCTTTACAGAAAAAGCCTGCTGACCCCTCACGATTGAAATGGCATAATTGACAACAGGCAAAATCCCCACACTGACTCTTGGATATATGGTGTAAGAGCTATTATAATAGACAGAGCCAAGTAGAAGGTGCTTGAACTTGCTGTTTATCCAGAGAGTAAACCAAAAGCAATATCACGCCCCGGGGGAATTTAAAAGATTAGTGCCACCAACAAAGAGTTTAAAGATGTAGAGGTAACGACATCTATCACTTTCCATTTAACTCACTAGTTTGGCCTATGCAGGAGGTAGACGGATCTTGGAGAATTACTGTGGATTATTGTAAACCTAACCAGGAGGTGGCTCTAAGGGCAGCTGCTGTTTCAGACATAGTATCCTTACCGGAATAAATCAACATAGCCCCTGGCGCCCATACGTAGCTATTGACCTGGCAAATGCTTTTCCTCCATATCAATTTGTAAAGATTACCGGAAGCAGCTTGCTTTTACCTGGCATGGCTAGCAATACTACTACATGGTTTTGCTGCGGGGCTAGTAAACTATCTCTGCAGCGATAGTCTGCAGAAATCTTCATCTTATTGGCATTCTACACAACAGCATGCTTCATTCTTGATATTGTGCTGATTAGATCTGATCAGCTGGAAGTAGCAAGTTCTTTAGTTGCCTCAGCAAGACAGATGTGAACCAGAGGATGGAAAATAAACTCCATTAAAATGCATATAACCTCGGTAAAATTTCCAAAGGATCTAGAGCCTGTTGAGAGATTTCCTCCAAAGTGAGATACAAGTTGAATTTTCTTTTAAAAAAAAATATACAATAGCACCAACATTAAATACATGGCATAAATATAACAAAATATGTACAGGAGGTGTAAGTGGAAAACTACAAAACACAATGTAAGAAATCAAAGAAGAAATAAATAAATGTGCATGATCTGAATTGTTCATGAATTAGAAGACTCAATATTGCTAAGATGTCAGTTCTCCCTCAGACTGATCTATAGATTCAACACATTCTCAATCAATCCCAGTGTAATTTTTTGTAAAAACTGATGAGCTGGTTCTAAAATTTATATGAAGAGGCAAAGAAAGTAGAATAGCCAAAACATTTTTCAAGAAAAACAAAGAAGAAAGTTGGAAAATTCTCATTACCTGATTCATTCACCATAAATCATTAGTAATTGAGAAGTGCAATATTGGTAAGAGAAGACATATGTAGACACATTCTGTTAGGGAACAGAATAGGGAGCCCAAAAATAGATGCATGTATGTATCGTACGTATGGTGAATTGATTTTTGACAAAGGCAATTCAGTGGAGAAAGAAGGAAATTATGAATGGTGTTGGGACAATTGGACATCCATACAGAACTTTGATCCATACTTTGTATCATATATGAAGATTAACTCTAAATGGACTATAAACCCTAGAGCTACAAAACTCCTAGAAGAAGATACAGAAGAAATATTTTTTGACCTTGGACTAGGCCAAGATTTCTTAGATACGGCACAAAAAGCAATATACATAAAAAGAAAATAAGTAAAGTATACATCATTAAAATCTATTGTTCCTATTCTGAAAAAAGACACTTAAGACATTTAAGAAAAGACAATGGGGCTCCTGGGTGGCTCAGTCGGTGAAGTGTCTTGACTTCAGCTCAGGTCATGATCTCGCGGTCCATGGGTTCGAGCCCCGCATCCGGCTCTGTGCTGACAGCTCAGAGCCTGGAGCCTGCTTCAGATTCTCTGTCTCCCTCTCTCTTTGCCCTTCCCGCACTTGTGTTCTGTCTCTCTCACTCTCAAAAATAAATAAACATTAAAAAAAAAGAAGGAAAAGACAATTCTGACACTGGAAAAAAATATCTGCAAAACACAAATCTGATAAAGGACTTAGGTCCAGAATACATTTTTTAAAAACTCTCAAAATTCAATAATAAGCAAATAACAACCTAATACAAAAAAAAAATGGCAAAAGATTTGGACATATGCTTTACAAAAAAAAAAAAGATATAAGCATAGCAAATAAGCACATAAAAAGATACTCTACATCATTAGTCATTAGGAAACTGCATATTAAAACTACAATGATTTACCATACATACAGAGTTAACATTTTATTTTTTTAATTAAAAAATTTTTTTAAGTTTATTTACTTATTTTGAGAGAGACAGAGCACAAGTTGGGGAGGGGCAGAGAGAGAGGGAGAGAGAAACCCAAGCAGGCTCTGTGTTGTCAGCTTAGAGTCCAACGTGGGGCTCGAACCCACGGAACACGACATCATGCCTGAGCCAAAATGGAGAACCAGGCACTCAACCGACTGAGCCACCCAGGTGCCCCAGAGAGTTAACATTGTGAAAGACCACATGTTAGTGAGGATGTAGAGAAAGTGGAACTATCATACGCTGCTGGTGGGAAGGTAAAATGGTACAACCACTTTGGAAAACAATTTGATAATTTCTTAAAAAGTTAAATATACATCTACCATACGATCCAGCCATTTCACTCCTGGATTTTTACCCAAAAGAGAAAAAAGCACATAATTATACGAAGACTAGTGTCAAATATTCAGAGCAGCTTTATTTATGAAAGCTAAAAACTGAAAACAAATCAAATGCCCATCAACAGGTGAGTGGATAAACAAATTCTAATACAACCATACAGTGAAATGCTGACACATAGAACAACATGGGTGAATCTCAAAATAATTATGCCTCAAGGAGCCAGACACCACCCCCCCCCAAAAAAAACCAGTATGGTATGAGTCTCTTTTTTTATAGACTTCCAGAAAAATGCAAACTAATCTATAGTGACAGAAAGCACCAGATCAGGGGTTGCCCGGTGATAGGGGTTGGGTGTAGAAAGGGTTAAGAAGGGGCCCAGGGGCACAAAGAAACTTTTGAAGGTAATGGATACATTCTCTATTTTAATTGTGGCAATGCTTTCATGTATACATGTGTCAAAATTTATCAAATTGTGCACTTTATTTTTTTTTTCCAACATTTTTATTTTATTTTGGGGACAGAGAGAGACAGAGCATGAACGGGGGAGGGGCAGAGAGAGAGGGAGACACAGAATCGGAAACAGGCTCCAGGCTCCGAGCCATCAGCCCAGAGCCTGACGCGGGGCTCGAACTCCCAGACCGTGAGATCGTGACCTGGCTGAAGTCGGACGCTTAACCGACTGCGCCACCCAGGCGCCCCCAAATTGTGCACTTTAAATTTGATTCTATGTAAATTGCATCTGGGTGTTGTATGTAAGCAAGGAATCATGGGAATCTACTCCCGAAGCCAAGAGCGCACACTGTATGTTAGCTAACTTGACCATGAATTATATTAAAAGAGACAGAGAGAAAGAACTCATCACAAACTGTGATCCGAGGATCAGTGTTTGAGTTGTCTACGGCTACATAACCACCTAGCTCAAAAACTTCAATGGCTTAAAACAATTGCCATTTGATTTGTTCATAAGTTTGAGGATCAGGAACCTGGGCAGGGCTCAGCTGGCTGGTTTGCTCCCTGTGCCAAGGGCTGGGGTCATTCACTCAGCTACATTCAGCTGGTGGTTGGAGGAGCTAGAAGACCCAAGAAGGTGTTCCTTCACACGGATGACATCTTTCCACCGGGCAGTCTTGGGCTTCCCCACAGCATGGGAGTCAGGCTTCTTACATGGTGTTTTGTTTCCAAGAGAGCGTTCCAAAAAATGAAAACAGGAGCTGTAAACCTCTTAAGGGGCAGTCCCTGAGGTTACACAGTATCACTTCTGCTACATTCTGTGGGTCAAGGCAAGTTGTCCTGTGATCCTTCAGAGGAAGGAATCATCTATCTAGCCCGTGATGAGGTTTTGCAAAGAACGTGCCACCATTTTAATCCTCCACAATCAAGGAGCCACAGTGTGCTCCTGTGCCTCTTCATACCCACAGATCTGGTCCCAGATCACTGGAATACTGACGGAGCAAAGCCCCCACCTCTCCCCGACTGTGCTTGCCAGGAGTAACAGCCAAAGCCCTGGGAACACGCTTTCAGCTATTCAGATTTCCTGGAGCACATCTCATTGGCGGGATCTAAATTCCGATCCAGAACTCTGTCTGCAAAAGAATCTAGGAAGTCTAGTTCCTGGCTTGGGTACAGAAAGGACCACCAGAAAAACGCTAAAGTGGAAGCTAAGTGCCCTGCCCACTACGTCCGCAGGGACTGGAGGGCACCAGAAACCGTCAGACGGCTCTATTT
Source organism: Prionailurus viverrinus (assembly GCF_022837055.1). NCBI lineage: Eukaryota > Metazoa > Chordata > Mammalia > Carnivora > Felidae > Prionailurus > Prionailurus viverrinus. The sequence continues at coordinate 6,683,504 of NC_062569.1, read as the reverse complement.
TGCTCCTAAGTGTGAGCCAACAGGTATGTGAGCCAGGAGGCAGATGGGGGCTGCTCGCTGCTCTCCACCCCCAGAGGCCTGGATACAACCCTAGAAGCTGTTCCTGTTGGATGCTTATCTGCCCGGGAAGGGCATCCCAGCTGGCAGCTGGGGGCTGGGGTTACAGACTGAAGATATTCCAGCTGAGGTCTTGGACTCTGGGGACAAGCGAGAGCCATTCCATAGGGATTTCTGAAAGAAGAAAAGCCAGGCCAGTGCTCACCCCCATCTACCCCTCTAAAGGTCTGCTGATAAGACCGTGGCCCTGATGTCAGCCCAGGCTGAAGCCAAGCTCCCTAGGAAGTGTGATCGGGTCCCCAACATTCATCTCCCAGAATGGGGGTGGCCATACAGATCCTGTCTCCACAGCCCTTAGAAATTATAAGGCTGCCTCCATCAACAGACGAGCCCAGAGCAGCCCCACACTCCCACAATGCACATCCGGGGCTCCAGGTCCCCAGACGCTCCCCCAGGGACCCCAGCAATGGCCACAACCACTCACAGGCCCTAGGAGGTCACTGCTTGTCCTGGGCCTGTCTCCCACTGCCAGCGGGAGTCTCAGCCCCGGCAGCCCGGATGGTCTGAGCTGGTGAGAGTGGGAGGCAGCTCTTATGTTCTCCTGTCAGCGCTCACTCGAGAAGCCTGCACTCCAGCCCTTGCCTCTTTCGCTTGCCGACAAGAGGCGATTTTTGTCAGTCGTTGCCAGTTCTGAGCATTTTTTCTGGGCCGAAGCGTTGACTTCCGGTGAAAAACCCAATTTCCCGACAAAGTCTCCTGAATTCTCTGGTCAGGTCTGACACCTTGGTTCCTCTGCTTCCCTTGGGAGCATGCCGACGAGGCGAGGTAGGCGGCCTGCCGGCCAGGGCCACCCGAGACCCGTGTCACCAAGGGCGGAGATAAGGTGGGTAGCCCCAGGCAGAGTTCCTCCTTGGTCCCTGTGGACTTAGGGGCTGCCTTCCTTCATTCCTGGGACACGCTTGCTGAACGTTAGAAAGGGACTTCACAGTCCCGTCTCCTAGAGATGGGGAAACTGAGGCCCAGAGGAGTCTGGCCGTGGGTCTGCTCAGCACTAGTCAGTTGGAGCCGCCGACCCCACAACCAGCCCCCTTCCCACAAACCATCGCAGTTTTGTATTTTTAGGAAACTGGAATGCCGGGGCGGGGCAGGTGCTGGGGAGGCTCAGAGGTTCCCTAAGTGTGAGATAGGGACCCATCCCCTGGCTGCCTCCCTCTTCTCTACCCCCGCAGTACTGGGGGAGGAAATGTCTGACTGGAAAAACAACAAGCAGAAGCAAAACACAAACCAAAAACAAAAATTAAAAAAAAAACAAAACAAAAAACCACAGTCTTTTGCTTCTAAGTCCATGACCCCTGTTTCTGGGCAACGGAAGCCTCTAGTTCAAGCTCATACACAGAGCAGTGGAGATTGAATACCTGAAGTCCAGGGACTACTCCAGCTCTTTGAGGCTCCGAAGAGCAGCTCTGACCTCCATCCTTCAAAAACTACACACACCTGTCTTCTCTTCCGCTCACACACCCACCGACTCACACACTCCTGAGGGAAGTGCCACGTGTGTTGGAAAAGGTAAAGACGTCTTCTTTTTTTCTTTTGGAATTTGTTGCTTATTTACGTTTTAATTCACATGCAGGCAAATCCAACCTTTTTGGTGTACAATTTTTTTTTAATTTTTTTTTCAACATTTATTTATTTTTGGGACAGAGAGAGACAGAGCATGGACGGGGGAGGGGCAGAGAGAGAGGGAGACACAGAATCGGAAACAGGCTCCAGGCTCCGAGCCATCAGCCCAGAGCCCGACGCGGGGCTCGAACTCACGGACGGCAAGATCATGACCTGGCTGAAGTCGGACGCTTAACCGACTGCGCCACCCAGGCGCCCCCTTTTTGGTGTACAATTTTATGAGTCCTGACAAAGGCAGGGCCACCAGGATGGTCAAGGCACAGATAGTTCCGTCGTCCTAAAGCATTCTGTCCCTCCTGTGGTCCCTTCGTATTGAAGCCTGCCCCTCCCTCCACACCCAACCACCTGGCAATCACTGTTTCTTTAAGCTTCCCCCCTCCAGAATGTCATATAAATGCAATGACATAGTATAGGTAACCTTTTGAGGCTGGCTTCCTTCACCGAGCATAACACGCTCATATCCATATTAATATTCGTCCAATACATCAGTATATGAAAATGAACTGTGCAGAAGAGTCAGTGTCCATCTGGTGGGGGGCGGGGGGCTCCAGCAATGAGCACGGCTCCCCAGCTCCTCTCTAACCAGCATCATCCTCCCCACCAACACGTCCCGTTCCGGCCCCTGACCTGCCTGATCACCACGACCCGCAGCCCGCCCTAGTTCACGTGACCTCTAGTTCATCGGCTGCTCCCCAGTCCTGTCGGAGCTGCCGGGCCCTAATCCGGGAGGGAGAAACCCAGACACCCGCAGAGCCATGCAGGTAGTGTTAATAGGCCTGATGCGATCAGGAACGGGGCCAACCCAACGCAACCGGAGAGCGAACATCCCAGCGAAAGACATTCACGGTAGTAGAAACTATCTGATACACTGTTCCTGCCCCGCCCCCCAAAAAGCTACATCTGTGGGCCGCATTCGGGTGCGGGGACTCTGCCTGCCGCCTCTGAATCTCTCGAACGGAGCCTGTTCCGCCACTGCACCACCGCACCGCTACGAACTATGACAGCACACAGGGCGACCATGTCGCCGTTCTGCAGGAGGCAGAACGCAGGGTGGCCACGTGTCCCCCACGGAATGCGATGGAACATGGGGAAGCAGGTGACCCTCTGCGGACTTGGGGTGCTTCTATGGGATCTGCTCCGCGCGGGTAAAGCTGTGCGAGAGGCCAGCTGAGTGGAAGGGATGATGGCAAGGAGACCCCACCCCCCCAACCCCAGTCACAGCAGTCTGGTGCTTCTTACTCTACGGTGACATTCTTCAGGGTACAGATCGGCCATCTTTGGCTCTTTCCTTACTCCTGCCGGGTCACATCCGCCAAGAACAGCACAACCCCCACCCCCCACATATACAACCAAGGGGAGGGGGAGGTGGCGAGCTGCCCAGGGCTCTTGGATAGAGGTACTGTTGCCCCCCCACGGCTGATAGCTCACCGCTGTGCCCTTTCCTGACCACAACCGGTTGAAGTCGACGTAGAAAAGCCTGCTCACTCTCCTCTGGTCTCAATTTGGAACCACTCCAAGGGGCCATCCAGCTCCAGACCCTTCTATGGGCTTGGATGAGGTCTGTGCTCCAACTGCATTGGAGGGAATTTCTCCGCCCGCCCGACCCTGCTTCGCTCAGGCCCTGCACATCGGCTTCCCAAGCGCATGCCTAGAAACCGCTTGCACACAAGCCTCCACCTCAGAGTCTGTTTCTAAGGAACGCAACCAAAGGGAAAGGGTGAACAGGCTTTCGTGAGTACAAATATCAGAGTCACCTGTAAAGTATTTACTCCATCTCTCAATTTTCCAGATGTTATTTCGTTTGATCCTGCAAACAACTCAAAGAGGTGGGTGGGTATATAGTTACTCCATTTATACATGAGTAAAGTAGGGTCCAGAAAGGTTGGGTGTCGCATCCAAGGTCAGTCACATGGACCATAATAATCGGATCTAAGCTTCTGACCCTCCAAGCCCTGCTCTCTAGTTCACTACAATGGCCGGAGCTGTTGGGAGAAAGACAGCCCTTTATAGGGACGAGATGGAACAGGTGGGGGTATGAGCGGGCTGCCACGTACACTTGGGCTTCACACAATCGTGGGGCGCGATGCACATTCCTAGACAATGGAGTTTCACGTCTATTTTCTCTCATCTCTCCAGCAGATGGCAGTCAAGTGACTTGAGGAAGGGGCAGCTCTTCATTTGCAGACCAGCATCACTTGGGTTAGTGGGGAGCCAGCAGAGGCAAGGGACGTGTGTGTGTGTGTGTGTGTGTGTGTGTGTGTGTGTGTGTGTGTGAGAGAGAGAGACAGCGAGACAGAGAGACAGAGAGAGACTAGGGCAGAGGGTACATGTAGGAGACAGCCAATCCCACCAGACAACAATCCCTCAGATATGAGCTAACCTGTTCATTTAGGTATAGGAGGGATCAGGTCACCATCTCCATGGAGGTCCCTCCGTGCCCTTGACCACGAATACATTTCTCTTTTTCTCTGCCCCTCCTAAGATAGAAGGTCTCAACTTCAAACCACTCAAGCTTCGAAATAAAGCAAACTCTCTTCTGAGGAGAGCTCTGACAACCCACGAGGGTCACCTGTAATCACTTCTTAAAATTACCTGGAGTGAAAAGTCTTCAAAATATAGCAGGGGCGCCTGGGTGGTTCAGTCAGTTAAGTGTCCAACTTTGGCTCAGGTCATGATCTCACGGTTTGTGAGTTCGAGCCCCGCCTCCGTCTCTGCACTGACATTGCGGAGCCTGCTTGGGATTCTCTCTCTCTTCCTCCCTCTATCCCTCCCCTACTCTCTCTCTCTCTGTCTCAAAGTAAATGAGTAAACATTTTTTTTTTAATTTTGCAAAATACAGCGGAGTGGAGATACCTCTTAAATTGTCACTTAAAACGGCAGTGCAATGATTTAAAGGGGCATAAACACCACAAAAGTGTGGAAGAGGTGGCAACGGTAGTCGTGACAACTTTTCGGAAGTTGGAGCAGCAAGCGACCTAGCAGAGCCGGAAAGCTGGGTTCGAAGTGCTCGCAGAGGGAGGGGTGCCAAAGGAAAACCAAGGACACCCTCCTCCTCGAAACCCTAGAACGTTCCTGGGATTCCGGCACTGGCACCAAGTACCTTTGGGAGTGGGGGAGGGGGCGCGGCTGAAAAAAGGAGAGGGCTGGGCGACAGTTTGTATTCAGAGCGCCTGGGCTTCCAGATCCCTCGCCACCAGACACAATCTGGCTCCGTCTTCAGAGAATCAGTGTCATTCGTTCACACGCAGAGTGAAAAAGAAGCATGAAGGTGTGGGCTTGCAGTTGACCGTCCCTGGGGCCAACCTCTGCAAATCTCCTGGCCTTACCCCCACGCTCGTGCAATGGTTTTGCCGCTCCAAGCACGGTGGCCTCGTTCAAGGCAGGAAGAAGGGGAGAGGGAGAGAGCTCATCCAGCTGCCCCTGTCCTCTTGTGTCAGGAAAGCAAATGCCTTCCCAGAAACCACCCCTCCCCAGCCAAACTTTGCTCATGATTGGTGGCCATCATGCGGCCACATGGCCAGCCCTGGGTACAGGAGAAATGAGGAGGCAAGTACTTCTCTTGGACAGCCTTCCTGGGAGAGACAGGGAGAAAGGGTGAGGATAAATGTGGAGCAGGCAGAGCTCCCGACAGGTGAGCTTTATGGTGGGGATGGTTGGGGGCCCAGCATTAGAGGTCTTGTCTCTCGGGCTGGGCATTTTCTCAGTGTGAAATTCTCCAATCCTTTGCCAGAGTTCCGGCACCTAGCAGAGGCAGGAAACCAAGGGTCCCAGGAGATCTTACTCTCAGTAAAGCCCCTCACTTCCGCCCGATGCCCCCTCCCAGAGTCATATGGTTGGTCACAAATGGGGGAGGACCAGCCCCTGGCTGGGAGGGGCAGGGAGAGGCATCTGTGGGTCCTCCTGGCTTTTGTGTGAGCTTTCCACCAAGCCTCCCGCTTCCAGCCCCGACCTGCACCTCCGCCTTCCAAGATGCCTAGTCCTGAGTGTTTATGGGTTCTGAGCCCCAGACCAGCCTGCCTCTTCACCTGCCCTTACCCCAGGCATTAGCAGAGGGAAGAAAACAGAAGCACAAGCTCGTTACCACTCTTCCCTCTAATTACCATCTCCTATCCTACCTGTTGTCCATCTCTAGATAGGACAGAATGGATAGGGGAATGGATAGAAAAACTGTGGTGTGCGCATGACATAGAATGCTCTGCAGCTGTCAGAGCAAGGAATTAACTGCCCACACTACAATGTGGACAAGAGCTCCCAAGCAGAGTGTCAGGGGAGAAACAGAAGAAGAAGAATGAAAGTTAGAACAATACCCATTTATATAAATGAAAAGCACATATACACAAATGGCCAATAAACCATGAAAAAGTGCCCAATTTCATTAGTCATCAGGGAAATGCCAATTAAAACCACAATGTGAAACCTCTGCACACCCACTCGAGTGGCTAAAAGGAAAAAGATAAAAATACCAAGTACTGGGGGTTGCTGGAGGATAAACTAGATTCTCATATAGTCGCTGCTGGTGGAGTTTACGTTGGTAGAACCACTCTGAAAAACTCTTCGGCAGTGTCTACTAAAAGGGAAAACACTCTCTCCCGTGACCCAGCAGTTCCTTCCCAGAAAGGCATGCTTACGTTCACCAAAATCCATATACTAGAACACTCGTAGCAGTGCTGTTCGTGGGAACCCTGCATGAGAAACTACCAAACCCCCATCAGCAGTAGAATGGATAGATTGTGGTAGTGTCATCCAATGGAATTCTAAAAAGCGATGAGAACAAACACACCGGAACTACAAACAGTGGTAGGGATGGATCTCGAGGACGGTTCTTCAGAAGAAACCAGATACTAGAGTTGATACTCGCTGATTCCATTTATTTTTTTTAAGATTTTTTTTTAATTTTTTAATTTAATTTTTTAATTTTTTAATTTAATTTTTTAATTTTTGAGAGACAGAGCGAGACAGAGCATGAGCGGGGGAGGGGCAGAGAGAGAGGGAGACACAGAATCGGAAGCAGGCTCCAGGCTCCCGGCTGTCAGCACAGAGCCCGGTGCGGGGCTTGAACCCACGAACCGCGAGATCGTGACCTGAGCCAAAGTCGGATGCTTGACCGAGCCAGCCAGGTGCCCCTCTATGATCCCATTTTTTTTTTTTAATATCAAAAGTAGACAAAACTAACATGGGCAACTCCATTTGAGTGCGCGTAGTAGTTACCCACAGGGAGAAGCCGCAGTGACAGGAAGAGGGTGTGGACAGGGCTTCGGGGAGGCTCGTGATGTTTGGTTTCTTGATCCGTGTGCTGGTTATACACAGGTTTTCAACTAGCGACCACCCTTGAGCTGAACATTGAGGGTCTGCACTCTTTTCCAAGTGTCAGTTATAATTCAGTAGAAGTAACACAGAGAAAGAAAAGCCTGGGACAATAAAACGGAAAACACATAGGTGCGAACCATATTACACATTTTACAGATCTCCTTTTTCTACTGGGGAGGGAAACTGTGTGGGCCAGGGCACGACGTGATGATGGGAGCAAAGGGAAGAACTAACAGGAAGTAATACAGGAGAAGAGTGTTGACCCGGCGCGCGACTCCAGTGCCCTTCACCTTTGAACCAGAAGTGGGGAAGTGGGGACGGAATAAGGAAACACTAGTCTTCAAAACTTTGATTGTTCTCGGACTCCTTGTAGAACGTCCCAGGTCTGTGCCCTTTCCTGACCCCCTGCGGGCTCTCCCAGACCACTAGATGTGTTAGCTGAATCTCCACGGTCAGAGGTCAGAAGGTCAGAAGGTCAGAATTCTGATTCCTCCTTCCCCTGGGCTTTACAACTGTGGCGCGTCTAGATTCATGCCTTAACCTACCTCTCCCGCGCACCATCCAAATGCCCAGCGCTAAGGAAGACTCAGAATACTCCACTCTGCTCCATGCAGCTGAAGCAAGGGACCTCTCTAACGATCCCCCCACCCCCTCTCCCCCGCCCCAGCAGCCTCCGCTCCAGCTCAGTCTCCTGCTTGGCCCAATGCCCATTTGTAAGTTCCGATCTTCCTTCTGGGGTCTAGAAGCCGGTGGTGGAAAACCTCGGGAGGAGCCGCATTGCACAGCCCTCTCCCTCGTAGGAGGCGAGAGCTCAGGGAAGGCGGTGGGTCCGGCGCCCCCGGCTGCTATTCACACTGCCTGCACTTCCCGCTCTGACCGCTAGTGGGAGATGCTGGCCAACCTGAGGCCCGTCAGGGGGCTAGAAGCCGGCAGGCTGTTTGTGATTCATCTGTCTGGCTAGGAGCCATCCTACCCAATCCAGGCCCAGAAAGTGTCCTGTGTCCTAACCTTTCCTGCAGACAGACTTCCTCACCGATCCCCCCACCCTGGTCTAGCCGTCCTGAAAGCAGAGATAGCTCCTCAGTATATATAGAAGGCACCAGGGGACACCTGGAACCCCACACGCAGGTCCCAAAGGGACAACGGCCTCAGGGTGACCTGTCCCATATCCCCGTGGAGGGGCAGGTCACAGCCTCTGAACTCTCAGACCCAGCACCTTGGTGCTTTCTGAGACACCAGGACCCGTTTTGCCCTCCAAGAGCAGCTTTAAAGTCAGGAAGGTAAAATGCTACTGATAAAGAAGACAAAGGCTGTGTGCGTGCGTGTGCATGTGTGTGTGTGTGTGTGTGTGTGTGTGTGTGTGTGCGTGTGTCCGCGCTCCTGCACTCCTGTGACAGCTCTGGGCAGTGGCCACTGCACGGGACAAAGCATCATCCCTTCCAATTATCTTACTGGTCTTTGGGAAAGATCTGGTAGCCTGTCTTGTTTTAAAAAGGCGTGTGTTCCCGGGCATGTGTCCCTATGGGTCAGCCCGGGTGCCCAAGCCCTAGTTTGCAGGGTAGTCTCTGTCCGTGTGTGAGAGGCAGTGTCTAACTCAGTGTCCCCACGTTTGAGTGTGTGTGTGTGTGTGTGTGTGTGTGTGTGTGTGTGTTTGTCGAGGTGCAGGCTGCGTGTGCCCCAACGAGGTGGGCGTACGTGAGCATGTGTGGGTGTCTGTCTATTTGTTGCTTGTGTCCCTGTCTCTGGTCTGCGTGTGTCTGTGTGTCGGTGCAGGCGTCTGGTACCGTGCGGAACTGGGTGCTGCCCGTGCTTCTGCGGGCCAGTGTGATCCCCGTGTGAGCGTGTGCGCCTCCGCGGCAGCGTGTCAGGGGATGTGCGTCTCCGAGTCGCCTGTCGCTGAGTTCGTCAGAGTGTGTCTGCCGATGTCCATGTGGGTGTCTGTGTGTCGGTGCGTGTCTCTCTCACTGCACAGGTGTGCGTGTGTCCAGTGCGTCCGCGTGTGTCGTGAGGCCGCATCAGGGTACGTCCGTGTCCAGGGGGCTGAGTATCCCTCGTAGGGTCCCCAGGTCGGTGGCGATGCCTGTGTGTACCCGCCGGTGCGTGCCGCCGTGTGCCCGTCCCCGTCCGCGTGGGTGGCTGCATGTGGCGAAGCGTCCCCGGGTCGGTGAGCGTGCACCCCAGCGTGTGCCCGCGTCTGCGTGTGCCTGTCCGTGTCCGCGTGGGCGGCGGTCTGCGGCCGGGCGCCCCCCGGGTCAGCGTGGGGGTGTTCGCCCCGGCGGGCGCCCAGGGGTTCACCCTCTGAGCGGGCGGAGCGCCACGTGCGGAGTCCGGGGCGCGTCGCTCTGGGGCGGAGCCAGCCCGGGGCCCCAAGCCCCAGGCCGAGCCCAGGCGGGGCCCGCCCCCGACCCCGCCCCCAGCCCGAGCCCGCGCCGCCCGCCGAGCCCCGGAGCCCGAGCGGAGCGGCGGAGCCGAGACGGCGGCGGCGCCCGTGGGATGCGGGGATCGCGCCCCCGGGGCCGCTGAGCCTGCGCCCAGTGCCCCGAGCCCCGCGCCGAGCCGAGTCCGCGCCGAGCCTCAGCCGCCCATCCCGGGGCCCGGGCCGGGGGACCAGCAGGTGAGCGAGCGCCCCCGCGCCCGGGAGCCCCGGCCCGGCCGGAGCCCCCTCCGCCTGCCGCCGCCCAACTTTCCTCCCCGAGGGTCGGACCCTCCAGCCCCTGCGCACCCCCTCCCCTGCCCCGGGTGCGCCCGGCAGTTCCCTCCCCCATCGCTGCCCCCCGAGGCTGGGAGGCGGGAGAAGAAAGGGTGCAGATCTGCCGGGCTGGAGGGGACCCCCGGGGGGGGGGGAGGGGGGCGTCTGTAATCGCCTTGCGCCCCCTCCTCATCCCTTTCCTTCCGGGTTTCCCGGTGCGCTGTCGAGGGCCGGGGGGGGGGGGGGGGGGGGGGGAGGAGGAGCCGCGGCCCCGGCTTCCCGGCCGACCCTGGCGCAGGCTCTGGGAGGGTCTGGGATTGGGACCCGGATTCCCGAGGCCGGAGACCCCAAGGTCAGAGCGGCGACTAGGCGCGCAGTGAGTGTGGTTCCAGAGAGCCGGGGAGCCGACCGAGCAGGGCTGGGGATGGGGGAGGGGGCCAATCACCCCCTCTCTCTGGGCCCCGCCGAGCCGTCCTCTGAGGGTATCCTCTCTGGGACGAGATCTCTGCCCGTCCTGACCTGGGAAAGATCTCTGCGCCCTGAGGGGGCAGAGATTTATATGTGTGTCCTGTCTCTCTGCGCGCTCCGACCACGAAGAGATCTCTGTGCCCTCTGACGCCCCAACGGGGCCGCATCTGGTCTCTGTGTGCCTTGAAGGAGGGAAGAACTCCTTGTGGCCTCGACAGAGGAGATCTCTGTGCGCTGGGACTGGCGAGAGTTCTCTGCCCTCCTCGCTCTGACCTGGGCAGATCCACTCGCCCTGACGGGAGGGAGGCGGCTCTCATTCTCTGCGTTATTTGATCGTCTTTGGTGGCACCGGGAGGAAGTCGTGGTGCCTAGCCTGGTGGAGGCCAGAGATGTGGAGAGTGGTAGTGGAGGCGGGATGCTGGGGACGAGGCCCCGGCCATAGGCCCGCCTTGCAAACACCTGTTGGAGGCCGGTGCACAGATGAATCAGGAAGCCATGACTGAGGTTGGGGCAGGAGTCAGTCTTCTCTCCTGAGAGCCCCGAGTCCAGTCCCAGGAGGGCAGGATCCGTCTCCTCTTAGGCTCCTGGGCTGGCATTCCATCCCCCCAGCTGTCTCCCCCCAGCTCCTGCTGAGACCCTCGGCACCTTCCTCCGTGAGCCTGGACAGCTCAGTGGAGACAGACACACCCTATGACCCCACCGCGCTGCAGCACCTCAGCCTTCTCCCTGATTCCCATCAAACCCCTCAGGGTCTACGGGGACCCTGAGTAGCAGAGGCCCAGGCCACTGGGAGCCCAGCCCTGGGCACTGCTGTCCTCGACTCCATCTCCTTGCCCTCAACTCCTCCCAGTTGGAATTGGGCAGGTGCACGTGAGCGGGTGGTAATGGAGGGGGAAAGCGGAATGAGGGTGACACAGGCTGATAGCTGAGACCATGCCGCAGTCACAGGAGTATCGGAAGGGGAGGGTCAGGGCACAGCCAGACCGTGGAACACAGATTTTGTGCTAGAACGTCCAGCTCTGTGCTGAAATGAGCCTCGTTGAAGTTTTAATCTACTCCTGTCATCACTGCCACATTGTACAGGGGGAAACTGAGGCTGGCGGTGGGCCAAGGACTTACCCAAGGTCGTCTAGAGAGTTAGTGGATTTGGCGCACCACCTGGGGTGAAGATTCCTTGAGAGCCACTTCCTGGGGGCCAGAAGGACCTAGGACTGACCAAAGAGGATCTGAGCAGACAGGGAAGGGGCTCTGGAGTGCCGAGAACCAGCATTCAGCCCAGGGTGGCGGGGGCAGCTGCTGTGCCTCTGAGGTGCTTGGTCTGTCTCTGTGTGGTGCTCAGAGCTGCTCTGGAAAAGTTCCAGGATTGACTCACTCAGCATGAAGACTGAGCTCGGAGTGGTGGGAAGCATCAGAGACAGCTGACAGTTGTGGAGCAGAGGAGGCTGGTGCCCCAGCAACCCAAGAAGGGAGTCCTGGGAACGTCCCGGGACAGAGGTCAGGGGCAGTCTCCGTTCTGCTCACAGGAGGCTAGTTCCCGCTCACCCATGGGAAAGTTATCGGAAAGGTGTGTAACGACAGGAGTGCGTCCCCTTGCTCACCTGAAAGAGGGCTGATTATCTTCCAGCCGGAAGAGTCAAGATTATCTATCTAACAAAAATAACCTTCCACGTGGGTTTTGAAGGATGCATAGGAGTTTTCTAGATGAAGGAGCTACAGTCTAGCCATCAGGACCAGCCACCCAGTGCCGATTTGCGAGACAACACAATTGTTAGTTCAGCGACCCGTTTGGGTCTCATGGTGTGAGGGAGGGAGGGAAGAGCAGAAGCTAAAGCCAAGGTCACAGTCACGGGGGCCCTTGTGAGCTCTACTCAGGAATTGGGAATTTATCCTCAGTAATGGTACTAAAAATAGCTAACATTCACTGAGTGCTTTCTGCCAGCCAGGCATGGCACTAATCACTTTATAAGGCTCATCCCCTGAATCCTTGCGTCAACCCTGGAGGCGGGGGACCATACTAAGGACAGTATTGCAGGTGGTGAAACGGGAGACCCAGAAAAGTTAACTAACTTGCTCACACATCTACTAAGTCGCACATCTACTAAGAAGCAGGCCTTGGGTTTGAACCCAGGTGTCCATATATCTGCTCTAGACTGTCCTACCCCTCTAGTGCGGACCGTGGGTGCCACCAAAAGCCTTTCAATTGAAGGAGAGGAACAGTCAGGTTACCACAGGTGGTGGAACTTGTCGTGTTCCAACTTTCTTCTCTGTTCAGGGACTCGCCACTTCTCCCGTCCCTAACTTCGATTGCTCATTAAGTGAGATTCCCCACCGCCCTCCCACACCGCGAGCGAAGTTTAGGTTGGCAAGCTTGATAAAGGACAAAGGAGAAGCGACGGATGTTGCGGGGCTCTGACTGGAACCGTCGGTGCTTCCAGAGAGAGATGCCAACGTCCAGCAGTCATTTGGAGGGGACAGTCCAGCGTTCAGGCAGGAGAGCTGGGCTGGCGGCGGAAACTTGGAATCATCTGCAGAGGCCGGCCATGGGAGCCATGGCAGTGAATTAGACTGTCCAGCAAAAGTGCAGACCAGAGGTTCTCAACCCTGGCGATGTTAGCATCTCTCGGAAAGCGTTTTTAAATTGAAAAAAAAAAAAAATATGCCCAGGCTCCACCCCCAGAGGTTCTAATTCATCTGGCACCAGAAATGTTGAAAGCACCCAGGTGATCCTAATGTGGGATAGAGGGGGCAACACAACAGGGTGGGGGCAGTCCAACAGTCAAGGCCGGAGAAGTCTGCAGAGGAGCCTGAGAAGGAGCAGTCCGAGGGTGGGAGGCAGGCCAGGAGTGGGAGGTGTCACAGAAAGCAAGGAGGGAGCCCGTCCTGGAGGAAGGGGTGTCTTCCATTTCCTTCTGCCGAAGAGTGAAGAATCCTTCGCATTCTGAGAAGTTCATGGATAGATCAAAAAGAATGCATAATTTCAAAACGAGTGTCTGTTAGATTGAGCAACAGTAAGGGTGCCCGTGACCTTGGCAACAGAAACTTCCTTAACACCTCCAGAATGTGGTGCCCGGCGCAGCCGGACAGTTGTTGAATGAGTGAATGAATGAATGAATGAATGAATGAATCAGTGAGGGTAGTAGCTAGTTTGGAGTGGATCCAGGAATGAGCATGAGGTGAGGAAGTGGAGACAGCATGTGTAGACAGCTCTTTGCAAGAGTTTGATGGTTTAAGAGGGAGGGAAGAGATAGAGGGGAGCTGGCCGGGGGTGGGGTCAAGGGGGGGTGTGTAGGGAGAGCCTGAAGTGGACTCTAGGCATGTGTGTTCATGCAGTGCACCCACGGGCAGTGCTTGTAGGGAAAAATACCTTTTCCTCACAGGGAGGGGCCAGAGGTCTCTGCATTGACGTTGTGCCCATGGGGCCTCAGTTGCTCTCAGAGGGGGATTTTGCGGGCAGGAGCTGTGATTCCTCCTGGGCGTGGGGGGCACGAAGGAGAAGGAAATCTTGCTGTGAGGAGAGAAAGGTGTTCCAGAAAGCAGTATCTGGGGACACGATGAGGTTGTATGGAGCAGGTACCCAGGAGTAGGGGGGCTAGCGTAAAACTCCTGTGGCAAACTCTACAAAGGAAGCAGAGAGAGGAGAAGGGGTGAAGCCAGGGGCAGCCTATGGAGAGAGGCTGGACGTTGCAGGGAGCAGAGCAGGCATGGGGGGGTGGGGCGGCTGCAGAGGAAGCCGGGACTGGATGCCCACTCTCTTCTGCCAGCCCAGACTGGCCTGAGGTGGAGGTCTGGGGCAGAGTTCAGCCTGAGGTGGTTGGGGAGAGCCTGGATAGGACATTCAGGACCTACTCTGTGCCATGGAAGATTCTAGAAGGTGTACAATTCAGACACAATAACTGCTCTCATGGAGTTTACCTGCTCCTGGGGAAAGACAGTCTGGATACCACTTAACAAATAGATACAGAAGATAATTTTAGATCATGATCAGGACTATGAAGGAAGTAAAACAGGATGATGTGATGGAGAGACAAAAGTGACCCTAGACTGGCTGGTCAGGGAAGGCCTCTTGAAGGAGGTGATTGAACTGAGACCTGAATAACAAGAAAGAACCAATCCAGAGGACATCTGGAGAAAGAATATCTTATAAAGAGGGAACTGCATGTGCAAAGGCCCTGAGGCAGTGACAGGCTCCTGAGGCATGGGTGGCTTAGGTGGCCAGAATAGAGATAATGAGGTGGAGCTTGATGCCTCAGTTTCTGACCCCCACCCTTTCCATCATCTGCCCCCTTCTGATATGCACGGGTTATACCACTGCCTGGGACTGGCAGTGGTTCCTGGGGACGAGACTATTTTTAGACACAACTCTTCTCTTTGTGGGCCTAGAACATACCGTGTCTTTTTAAGATGATCAATATGGAATGGGTGCTATTTATAGAGCCTCCACGTCAATTCTTGGGGCCTGGGACCCTCAAACGGGGGAGGGAGCCCAGGAGCAGTCTCCTCAGGAGCAAGCCCCATGGCTGGCACAGCACTGGGGCCATGTGACTCATGGACTCTTTGAAACTTGTGTCACCTCCCCTGCCAGGCCACCCTCACCCCACCCTGCAGAATCATAGCCCTGGGCTGGGGAGCTGGGTGCCCACAGCTTCCCCACCACCAGCTTCATTTCCTGGAGGAGTATCTGGTATGCGCCAAGCCCAACAGAAAATTTACTGGTTATTGAAGCTAGAGTCTGGTGAGACAGTTCTGCGAATGTCTCTTGTCCGTTCCTCACTTTTACTACTCTGGATGGGCAGAAAAGGATACCGAAGACCCTCGGGGCCTGGCAGGTTCACCCCCAGGGCCAGAGAGAAGGCTGCTCAGGGCAGAGGAAACACGTGGTTGGGGCTGGGGGCTCAGCCTCCCCGGTGGAGGTCAGTGTGGCCCAGAGCAGCCAGGGGAGGGCGCCTGGAAGAGGTGGGATTAGAGTCCAGCTGAGGCGGAGGCACAGAATTTGGAGAGGTGAAAGCAGGCTGTGCTTGCGGGCCTGTTCTGAGAAGCAAACGTGTGTGCTCTGGGGCTGGAGTTCGGTTCTTCCTCCTCCGTTTTGCCTTCTGACCAAGTCTCCAGGGAGGCCGTGGGAAGCCGCACCTCCCCCCGCCCCCCAACACGGGGGTGTTAAGGGAGTGAAAGAACAGGATAGAGGTGCTCTCGTGGCAGTTGTGTGGGCGCCGGAAGGTCCCTCACCCGCTTGGAGATCCCGCTGGTGTCATCTCCAGGGGCCTGTCCCCTCCTTGCAGCCCTGGAGGCCGAGGGCCAGTGCGGGTCAGCCCGTAGGCTCAAGGTCACACAGGCATTGGGACGGCGCTAAGCCTGGGCCCATGTCTCCCTCGCCCCACCCAGGCCTGGCCCGGGCAGTCCCCGTGCTTTCTGGGAATGGATTTTGAAGGGTAGAAAGGCTCTTCCTGGCATTAAAGGATGGTAAATGCCTTTCTGGCGGGTATTGATTCCTCGAAGTCCTGTGTGAAGGAAGGGCCTGACTCCAGAGGCAGTGTTCAAAGGGATGGCAGGGCAGGGAGAGGTTTGGCTAGAAGCACTGATTTCAGTTCTCGGGCTACATTAGCTGTCCCTCCATCTGGCCAGGCTGGGAGATCTAAGACGGGGCGGGGGGTGGGGGGGGGCTGGAAATCAGGCCACAGGAGGGACCAGCCCAGCCCCATCAATACTTGCTGTGTGGCCATCAGAGCCCCAGCCTCATCGACCTGGGCCCATAGCAGGAAAGTGGTCCAAAGAGCTCCTCAGAGCCAGAGTGCCTGCCCTCTGCTGCCCAGCCCTGCTGCCTGCTTCGGGGCCCATCCCCGGGAAGAATCCAGGCCCTTCAGCCCATTCTCCCATCCTCCGACTAAGGGACACCCAGCTGGTGTGGGGGTGCAGGGAGGCAGAGGGACAGAGGCCTGCCCGCCACAGCCAGACTTGAGCGAAAGAAGGCCCGGGAGCTCAGCTGGCCATTTGCAGTGCCAGCCCAGCCACCACCCCCACCGTGGTGGGCTTGGATGAGGCACAGACTGCCAGTTAAATAAAGCGACAGCTAGTCGCTAACAAAACTGGAAACCCAGGGAAAGCCCCCACTCGCTTGCTGAGCTGGGTGCCTGTTAGATGTATAATTGCTGAGTTTCTGTTTCAGGAAATGTCTGAGGGAAGGAGAGAAAAATACTCCCTAAGGATCCCCCGGGGGCGGCCGTCCCCAGAGATAGCTGGACTTTGGGGCCTTTCCAGCCCTTGCCTTTTATGATTGAGTTGTTTCTGAAGGGCTTGTCCCCAGATGGGTCACTTATGGTCGCTGTGCATTGCAAAGGCAACTTAGATGACTTAGACGGCAGTCACCAACAAATACACGGTAAAAATCTCAGAAGCATTATGTCGAGCAAGAACAGTCAATGCCAACAGCCCATACAGTGGGCTTCTATATATGTGAAGTTCTAGAACAGGCAAAACTAATCTGTGCTGATAGAAATCAGAAAAGTTGACCAGAAAGGGACCTTAGGGAACTCTCTGCGGTGATGGGAATGTTTAGGATCTTACCTGGGGAGCGGAGGGGGTAGTTACACAAGTATATAGATTTGTTAAAAGTCGTTCACCTATAGCATCTAAAATCTGTGCGTTTTCTTGTTTGTGTATTACACCTCAATTTCAGAGTATTAAGGCAAAAGGATTGCACATCCATACTGTGTCAACAGACACTTTTGTAGCATAGATTTTGTGTATCTGTGGGTGGATTGCCTTATCTCTGAGGAGTAAGGGACCCTACACTCCCCAGGTTTCACTGGGGGAACTTCTGTCTCCCTCAGTGCACACAGTAGGTGCTCCATAAATGCTTCGGTTGCCATGACATCGGTACACGAAGGCTTTTTTTTTTTTTTTAAGCCCAGGTATTGAGCAAAATGAGTTGGAAGAAATGGTGCTAGAAAGAGGCTTAGGATGCTGATTGCTGTCTCTTGGGCACCTGTGTGCCCTCAAGGTGATTCCCAGGCCATAGGTGGGCACCTTTCTGGCCCAAATATGTGTAGATGCATGGGTATAGATGGTCCAGGGCCTGGGGCAGAAGTGCCCTGGTTGACCGAGCCAGCTCTCTGACTTCTGAGTTCTGTGGTCGCATCGTGGATCATTCAGGTCCCTACCCTGGAGACCCAGGGCCTCTAGGCAGCCCTGGGCCTTGACTAACAGCTCAGTGCCTCCTGGCACAACATTATAGATCCCTGTGCATGGAGCAGTGAACAGGATTACAAGGCAGACTTGGGCTTGGGGGGGAAGAGGATGTCGTGTGCCCTGTGGAGGGGCCCCTGAATGACCTGGGAAGTTTGCAGTTCTCCTGACCTGGCACTGGGAACACCACTGACCCCGAGATGAATGAACCGCTTCCAAGCCCGGTGGGCCCTGTCCTTACTGTGGGGAAGGAGGAGTTTGAAAAAACAGGGGCTTTGGCTGAATCCAGGGCTCAAGCCAGAGGTGCCCCCGCCCCCATTCCAGCTCTCCCTTCAGCGCCCACTCTGGAGAGCCCCCCCCCCGCCCCGGTCTCAGGGACCCCATTTCATCCTGCCTGGGGAAACACTCGCAGAGCAAACGGGTGGGGTTTTCCTGTCAGCTGAATTAGCCTCGGCTTCAGCCTGAGTGTTGGAATAAATGAGATGCAAATGAATGTAAATGAGGGCATCCCCAGCTTCTGGGGTGGGCGTGTTCGCCAACGGGAGGGATGGGGGGGGGATTCTGCAGGACTTCCCCAGATTGCTGGGGGCTGGGATAGGGACTAGAGAAGGAAAGCCCCCTCAGGATCCTCACCCCCTCCCCAGAGATAGGGCTCGGACTAGACAGAGTTAATGCGTTTGCAGCCTCAAAGGAGTGGAGCCTGCAGGGAGCCGGTTAGCTGAGGCCCTGCACAAGGACATGCCAATGTGCCTTTGATCCGGGAGCAAGGACCTGAATGCACAGGCCACGAGCACCAGCTGGCACCCCCGCTGAGCCTTTGTCCAAGCTGGTACCCTGGGAGCGCCAGGACTGTGCAGATAATTGCCTGGGCAGGAGGGATGCTGTAGACCCCTCCCACTTCCCCCCTGTCCCCCACCTCCCTCCCAACCACCCACAGCCACTGCCCCAAACCGGGGTGGCCGCTTTCCGGTCTGCGGAGGAGGACAACTGTCCTTCAGCCCATCCCTACCCCCTCCCTGCCCCTCCCCTCCCCCACCCCCAGCTAGCCTGAGGCCCAGCCCAAAGCAGGTGGAGTTCTGTAAGGGTTTAGAGCCTGGTGGCCGGGACACCGTGGTCACGCCATCAGTGGAGATGTAACATGAATTACAACCGCAAGTCACATATGCAACGTGAAATGGTCTAGTAGCCACATTTTAAAAAGTCAAAAGTAGCAAGTGAAGTTAATTTGAACATATTTTACTTAACCCAGTATATCCAAAATATCGTCTGTGTAAATCGTAATCCACGTTTAAAAGTTAATGATGGGACCGTTGACATTCTTGACCGTACTAAGACTTCAGAGTCGGTGTGGAGCGAACAACAGCACATCTCGATGGGCACGAGCCACATTCCACGTGCTCCGTGCCATGGGGGCTGGGTGGCCACCCTGTTGGACAGGGCAATTGGACAGGGCCGGAGCTGGAGAGAGAAACTCCTAGGGAATCGTTTCCAGCGAGGGAACTGCTGACTCTCTGGGCATGGGCAGAAACCGGCCAGGGCTCCCTGGGAGCATCTGCCCACGCGTGGGCACAGACAGGTTGGCCAGCCAGAGGAGGCCAACAGGGACTAAGCCAGGGACTCCTCGCTCTGTAGTGGGGATCACAGACATGCCCCACGGTAGACCTTGTCCCTTCCTCCCCACCCTCTGTGCCATCAGAGGTGGGAGACGAGGTAGGACCTTGGTTAGGCCTGGCTTCGCACAGACTGGGGCTCGCTCACTTGACCTGCAAGCATCAGATTTCCCTTTGTGTAACGGAGATAATAACCTCCCCTCTTCCTGGGATTGTTGCAGGGATGAAAGGTGACCCACAGCAGCACTTAGAGCCGTCTCAGACGTATCATGAGCACGTGATACTCAGCCATACTGCTGGCATGGCCCACCCAGCTCATGGTTGAGGAAACTAAGGTCCAGAAAAAGGGGGCGTTCTGATGCTGTCCAAGCTCACCGTGTGGGCTAGTGGCTGGGCAATAGGAGGGTTAATCTGGCGTTCATTCACTCATTCATTCATTCACCAGGCCCTTCGAGGCATCTCTGCTGGGCCGGACTGTGCTTTGGGAGCTCAGGACACAGCCGAAGGCAGAGGCAGAACAGAAACAGGGAATCTTCCAGAGAGGGAAGTGGGGGAGCCAAAGGTGGAAGCGGAGTTGGGCACAGTGCCCGGCTCTCTGGCCCAGGGCATCGCTTCCTTGCTAATCTCAGCAAGGCTAAGTGGAAATTTCTTTAGAAGCCACCGAGTGGCATTGCGGATGGCTCGGACTCATTTTCCCATCATGACCTGTTGATTTAGGATCCATCACCTTGGGCAGAAAAGTACTCTAGGAAGTCATCTGTAGGACCATGCACACAGTGGGTGCTGCTTAAATGTTCACTGAATCACTCAGTTGATAAAAGGATTCTATGCGTTGAGGTGTTGATTAGTTTTAACTTGTTTTCCTCAAGGAAGATATAAATTCGCTCCTGGTGCCCTCCCCTCCACCTGTGGGGAGTGAGCCCTGGCTTCCTGAGCACCCACCCGCTCTCCCTGAGCTTCTTGCTTTAGGACTGAAGAGCAGTGGAAAGCAGGGCCATGGGGCAAGGGCACAGGTTGCCTGAGCCTGCAGGGTGGGAGGGAGGAGCACAGAGCAGAGGAAGCCGGTAGAGATTTTCTAGGAAGCCTGGGAACCACTTCCACGGAGCGCCTTGCATAAATTTACATGGCAAAGAATATTCTTTGCATGTTGTGTTCCAGAGGCTCCGATTCCAAGGCGACCAAAATGCCAGAGGTGACTCAGGATGCTGGAGCATGCCTGCCTTGGGATCCGGGAGCGGAACAGGCAGGAAGGCACCACAAGGAGAGGTTGGGCTGGAGTCCTGTCCCTCTTTACCTCTCAGGTGACCGACCATTCTGGTTTGTCCGGGACCAAAGGGTATCGCATCTCAGGATGCAGCAACCTTAGTGCTGAAACCAGGGAGGTCCAGAGCATCAGTCCCCAACCCTGGACTGTACCCACGGCTGCACCCTGTCGAGTTCCACGTCATGGCATTGTGACCACCGGGAATTGAGCACCAGCTCTGTGCCCCATACGTTCAGGAAAATCTTCCTTCAGGAAGGCCGCCTGAAGAGACAAAAAATAAGAGACAAGTCCAGAAGGGTCCAGTTTCTGGTGTGGACGCTGGCTGTTCTCCCCCCACGGCATCTTCACCCTGTTGTGAATACTGGTATGTATAGGCCAGCGACTCAGAGGAGGGGGGCCCAGCCCTTCCCTAAGAAGGGGTTTTCAGGCTGTTGGGTGAAATCAGACTCACCCCAGGGACCATCAGAGAACAGCCGAGGCCAGGAAGCGGGGAAGGGCAGGGTACCCAGAGGAGGGAGGTCAGTGTGCGTGGGCAGTCACAGAGGGTGTCCTGGAGGAGGTGGGTCGGTGAGGAGAGCCTTCAGGGTGGCCCTGCCATCACACGGGGCAGGGGACAGTGTTTGGGAATGTCTGAGCCAGGGAGTGATGGAGCTGAATGTAAAGGATGGAAGGAAAGAAGGAGGAGGCCAGTGGCCGTGGTGTCAGCACAGTGCCAGCCGGGAGAGGAGGCCTGTCCCTGGGCAGCGGCGGTGGGAAAGGAGGCGGGGATGTTTGGTGAGGGTGCAGGGGTGTAGCCCGGGTCAGAGGAAAGGATCAGGAGGAACCGATTTGAGAAGGAGGGTTCACGGTCTGCTTCCGTGAAGTCTCGGGAGCCAGCAGAACTTTGGGAGACATGCCCCCAGTAACCAGAAACTGATAAACTTGAGAGAGGATGGAGTCGGGGGCCCCTTGAGCTTGAGTGAAGCTGACAGAACAGGGGCAAGTGGGCCGGGAAGGGTGATCGGCTGGGAGAAGCCTTTCCAGCCTTTCCAGGGAGCGGACAGACAAGCTGTCCCAGACGAGGGGAGAGTCACCGGCGTGCTGCTTCCAGAGAGCATGCTCTTGGAATGAACCCAGGTCTGGGCTCCCTCACACGCTGAAGCTGTGCAAGACAGAGGCCCCCTGCTCCTCCCAGCCGGAGGTGGGGCCTCCCTGGAAAGCCAGGGGCCTGACCTCCCAGGCCCGAAGGCTATAGCTGGGCCTGAGCCTGGAGCGTCCTTGGCCCACCCCCAACCCCTCCTTACCTTGGCTTCACCGGAAACCTTGCAGCCAGGGCCCAGCAGGTCTCGGCCACCGGCAGGGCGTGGGCCCTGAGCTGCTGAAGGAAGGGCAAGGCCAAAGCCAGGTGCAGGCAGGGGAAGAACAAGAGAGAAAACAGATCCATCCTGCCCACCCACCACGCACCACCTGCGGGGGCCAGAGACAAAGGACACTCTTGACTGGTTTACTTTGGAACCTGAGGCTGCCTGGCTGGGGGGGGGGGGGGGGGGGTTGGGGGGGCGCGCTGGCAGGGAACTTTATCTGGAATCTGGTTTCAGAAACCACAGACTTCCTGGGACAAGACCCTTCCTAAGACCCAGGCCCCCATCGTCAGCGCTTCTTTATGAACGTGTTAAACAATAAGATCTAGCAGTGGGTCTAATAAGCATTGTCATTTTGAAGTATCGATAAGCGTTCATGATATTTGAGATGCTTGCGGCACCTGTCATGGGTCCGGGAAAGATCTGCAAGCTTCTACTGGTCACAGGTACCGCTCACGCTATCGTTTTGCTGCCTACATTCATAATTGAGGGAGGTGCTTAATTGCAGTGAGAAGTTAGTGAGAATGAGGTGTCGTTTACCCTGCCCCAAACTCTTTCCCGAACTCCATAGATGAACAAAGGTGTCTCTGGTGCCAGCAGTCGGAAGAGTGGTCGCCCCGACCAGGGAGGTAGTGACCGGAGGGGAATCTGAGTCTGGGGGACCGGAGACAATTATTTTTCTTGACCTGGGTGCTGTTACCAGGTTTGTTTGGTTTGCAGACATTCATCCACCTGTACGCTTAGGAGACGCGCCCCGATCTGCGCGAATCATCGATTTCAATACGCATTTTAAAAACACCTTTACGGGAACAGACGTATATGCAGGTGTCAGCTTGTGCGTGCATGCACTCTCTCTCTCTCTCTCTCTCTCTCTCACACACACACACACACACACACACACACACACCAGTATATACCGGTGAGCCTCTGTAGGTCCGTGGGCATACACGTGTCTCCAGAACCCTTGCAGGCATGTGGACACAGATGGATACAGTTGAGACAGAGAACACTATTTTTAGGAAATACTTCCAAGTCAAAGAGGAGGCTTCCTGATTTACTTGACTGGTGATTGCTGATGGTGGAGAGAATTGCCCTGCAAAGGGCTGTTGTCATCCAGGCTGGCTTTTTTTTTTTTTCTTTCTTTCTCCTCCCCCTCCCCCCACCTTTTTTAAAAGAAAGACTAATGACTTTATGGCTTTTGTGAACATAATACAAGATCATCCTAACTAATTCAAGCACTAAAGGAAAGTACAAAAAGGAAAGTGTACAATTACCCAAATTCTTACCAGCTAAGGGGGAAAAAATCATTCACCTTTGGTGATGAGTATTACAGACACCTTTCTTTGTTCACTCGAAGATGGAAGCTACACAGAGATCGCTTTTAGAAAATGGAGCCCACTCCCTCACTTGCTATTTTTAACAGAGATGCTCCTCTAACTTCACTTGGATGGAACAGAAGAACAAGACACCGAAGGATGGGGTGGTTCTTACAGTGCGGGGTCCTAGGACCTCTGCTCTGACTTTCCCTCCACACATTCCTTGCTGCGCTTCCCTGGGGAAGGCTGTGTAGCGCTTGCTCACTGTTTACCTGTCACCTGGCCAAGTGCCTGCCTCCCAGCAATCACGGTGCCTGGTCCTGGGCTCCTTGCGGGCTGTGTGCAAGGGCCGATGCGGCAGATCACTGGGGTCACTGGTGACATGTTTCTCGGGAGTGAGATCAAGGCAAAGCCTGCCTTTGGTTGGCGGAAAGGGATTCTGTCCTGGCAGGGATCTCCAACAGGTGTCCACCCTGCCCTCTTGAGCTGGTGCCCGGCCATTCCTGGGTTTGATGTGGTAATTAGTGACACTGCCTCCCCCTTCCCGGTGGTGTCCCAGTCAGGAGCTGTGCCTACCACATCCTGTTTTGCTGGGACAGTCAGGAGCGCATTCTTTGGCCTCCATGTCATAGGCAGAGCCTGTTCGCACCAGGTCCTGGATCGTTTGAGGCCACTGGGGCCCACATTCCCCCGGTCTGGCGTCATACATGTGTGCCGGTTGGACACCCTCGTGGATGGTGGTCACTGTTGTCCGCTTCTGCTGTCACTTGTTCAGATATGGGAGGAAGGGAGCAGGTGGGGAGGTGTGAGGAGCCTGAGATGCTCCATCTGAGTTTCCCATCTTTGGAAAAATGCTCCCCCTGGGGATCTCGAGGTGGGGGGTCCTCTGCTGCAGCCGTATACACCAGGGGGCCAGCACCTGCATGACTGTTACCCTGCTGTTTCCAGAAACCCGTGGGATTTGCCTGTGTCTCATTCGGCAGACACAGATGCCCCTTCAGTTACCAGAGGTTGGCACCCCCGTGCCCCAGGAGAAGTCTGGGCAGCCTTCCCCTGCAGGCGCGTGGTGCTGTGGGGAGACAGAGCGGCCCCCACCCTTTGGCCCCCGCGCCCAGGCTGCGTCTGCCTGAAAAAGAGACCCAGAGTTTGGGCATTGGCCCAGGAGGCCTGTGATCACCCTCCACAGGGCCCCAGGGGTCCCTATAGAAGGGACAAGCTTGAGAAGAGGGATGGCACAGGGTGTTCTTCATGATTCCCTCCATCACTCGCTTGTTCAGGACCAGCCCTGCCACAGACCTGATAAAAAGGTGACAGGCCCCATCCCTGCCCTAGGGAGCATCCCTCCTAGTCCAGAGAGTGTCAGCACCTTGGTGGGAAGTATCTCAGTAGGCTCGGGTAAGGAAGCAACAGGTGCAAGGGCTCCCTTTTGTGTCGAGTGGGGCAGAGCAAAGGGCTTCGGTGAGGCAGCCACTCTTGCCTCCTTGCCATCAAGCGTGCCCCCTGGGATGGGAAAGGGACTGTCCCGCGGGTCCCCACGCGGAGCCCACAGCCCGGAGGACACGGGGTTTACCCAGGCCAGGGTCGGCCAGGTGTGTCTCTGGAGACGTTGGGAACTGCGCCCGGGACCCTGCCCGCCAACCTCGTCCTCCCCCCCCCCCCCCCCCCCCCCCGCCCCCTGGGTCCGGGCACAGCATCAGGCGCCGCGTCTGTGTCTCCTGGCTTCCCCACAGGCCACGCGAGGACCGCCTGGGCCCCAGAAGCAGGATGAGAAAATGGCAGACTTCCTGTTACCTCGGGGCACCAGCAGCTTCCGCAGGTTCACCCGGGAGTCCCTGGCGGCCATCGAGAAGCGCATGGCGGAGAAGCAAGCCCGGGGCTCGGCCGCCTCGCAGGAGAGCCGGGAAGGGCTGCCCGAGGAGGAGGCTCCCCGGCCCCAGCTGGACCTGCAGGCCTCCAGAAAGCTGCCGGATCTCTACGGCAACCCGCCCCGAGAGCTGATCGGGGAGCCCCTGGAGGACCTGGACCCCTTCTACAGCACCCAAAAGGTGACGGCCGCCCACCTCCGTGCCCACGCCTTCCTGCGGCTCCCTGTCGACAGCAGATAGGGAGAGGGCCTCGCCTCCACGTGGGGCTGCGTTCAGGGTAGGCTCCCTGGGCTTCGAGGGAGTGAGTCATTGGTGATCTATATTCCGATCATCTGAATTTTATTCCGGAATAAAAGCCAGAATTACGCAGCCTGATACGGTTTGGTGTTAGAAGGGAAGGAGCGGGCAGAGCCGCGGTTGTCTTGCCTCCTTGTGGAGTGCCCTATTCTGGAAGTCATTGTGCTTAGACTTTCCCCTCTGGCAGACTTCTCCCCGTCTTGGGTCCCAGCGCACAGCACATGGTCCCCTCTCCTACTAAGGACACCCTGTGGCCCGCACGCTCTGGCGAGAGGGTTTGCCGGGCGTTGGCCGTGCCTGGGCAGCTCAGGCTGGGGGCCGAGGCAGTGGCTCCTGGGCCTCGCAGGCTGGCAACAGGGACTGTGAGGGCCGGTGGGACATCCGAGAGGGGTGGGGAGGGAGCTTACTCTGCCATTGTCCCCCTGGGTGTGGGGCGGGGAGGTGGCTTTTGTCCACTGGGAAGGGTGACTCAGGCTTCCTCCCAGTAAGGATTTGCACCCAAGAGGTGAATTCCCCCCATCTGGGTACCCTGCCCCGGCCTCACCTCTCAGACCGCCAGCAGACATTTGGTGGAGGCCTTTCCCCAGACGGCCAGGTCCTAAGGAAGAAGGTGGCTGGAGGGCAGACAGAGTCGGTATTCACAGGGCAAGTATGAGCATGCGGCAGTGTAAGTCCTGTGTGTCTGTGTCACCAGGTGCCTGTGTGTGTGTGTGTGTGTGTGTGTGTGTGTGACCATGCCATGAGACTGCATTTAAGAGACCAGGAGCCTGAGGGTCGGTGTGCTGCACAGTTGTCTCCATGTGTGATGTGAGTGGGTGTGCGGGTCAATGGGTAAAGGGAGAGCCCACCCAGTCGACATGCGCAGCAAGAGAAGACACCTTGCACCTGCTGGCACTTGCCCCTGGTTCAAGTGACACAGGTGAGGTTGAGGTCGAAGGCTGGGGCGACAGTTGGGCTCAGAGTAAGGCTGGAAGCTGGGATCCGTCAGGGTAGGTGGGCCTAGGTCCCAGTTGGCCAGAGCGGGAGGTAAGAATTAGGGTGAGGGTTAAGGCCAGAGCTGGTGGCCAGTCCGGGTTTCAGTGGCAAATGAGAGCGGCAGTTAGGTGGGAGTCAGCTGGGACAGGCCGGAACTGTGGCAGGAGGACCCAACTGAGGATGGAGGGGAGACTGGGCTGGGCTTTGGGGGGCGGGTAAGAGTTGAGGCTGGAAGCGGCCGGGGACACTGGCTTCCATCCCTGTGATCAGGAATACTTGAACCATGGCCTGGGTCTGACTGTGGCCTCTAACCTTCTGTCTCTCCTTGCTGCCCCCTGGCCACACTGCCTGAAGTCCCGAGGGGTGACACAGGTACCACAGCAGAACTTTTTGTCCTGACACATCCAGTCAGCTTATCTTTCCAGCTCAGATTAAATAGAACTTTGTCTCACCAGCTCAACCTTCGCAGAAGCACAACCCCTGAGCCACCTCAGCTGTGCCGGGCTTAGCCTGGGTGGTGGTGGCGGCCGGGGGCGGGGGGGGGGGGGGCAGGGAAGGGGGGATGCGCTGCTGTCCTCGAGGGCTGTATCTGCACGCGGCTTAGCCTCCAGCACCTCCTGTCCACTCCCACATCCCACGGTGCTGTGTGGACAGTGTCTTCTGGAAGCCTGCAGAAAGGGTCCGCCTTGGGCTGCTCAAAACCCCCCACCCCCACCCCGGAGAGGGGGACACCCAGGTGGCTCAGTCAGTTAAATGTCCAACTCTTGATCTCAGCTCAGGTCTTGATGTCAGGGTTGTGAGTTCAAGCCCCACAGTGGACTCTGTGCTGGGTGTGAGGCCTACTAAAAAAAAAAAAAAAAAAAAAAGAGGGGCACCTGGGTGGCTCAGTTGGTTGAGTGTCTGACTCTTGATTTCAGCTCAAATCTTGATCTCATGGTGTGTGGGATCGAGCCCTGAGTCCAACTCTGTGCTGATGGCAAGGAGCCTGCTTGGGATCCTCTGTCTCCCTCACTCTCTGCCCCTCCCCACCTCGTGTGTGCACGCACACACACAATAAATAAATAAATGAATAAACAAACAAACTTAAAAAAAAAAAGACACCCCCCCCCCCCCCAGTGGGGGAAGACGCTAGGTCATCGGTCATCTCCTCTGGTGGGGGCTGCAGGGCTGACACCTGTCCTGGACTCAAGGAGACAGGGCCTCAGGGCTGGGGTCTGCGTTTTGCCATCCCTGCTTCTCACCTGTTACAGTCTTCTCGAGGACCAGCTCCCTCATCAGTCCCTGTGGCCCCAGCGGGCAGGGAGGGGTCGGCAGGGGGAAGGGGAAGGAGCTGATCCTGGCCAGATCCTGGCCTCTGCTGTAATAACAGCTCGGCTGGGCGCATGCGAGGCCTCTTCCTGTTAGGGCCGTAATTTTGAAACGTAATTTTGCCAACCTGGCATTCCCCTAAACTTGACCTGATCCCACTGCAGCCGTGGGCGACACCGTGAGGGCCCATTGACCTGCCAAACACACCAGCTGCCTCTTTTTCTCCCACCCCACCCCTTAGCCAGGGTTCTAGGGCTCTGAGCCGACACCTGCCCCCCAGAATCCTCTCTCCACAAGGGCCGAGGGGCCACCGCCCCAACCTAAAACCCCTCTCTGTTCACAGACCTTCATCGTGCTGAATAAAGGCAAGACCATCTTCCGGTTCAGTGCCACGAATGCCTTGTATGTCCTCAGTCCCTTCCACCCTGTCCGGAGAGCGGCTGTGAAGATTCTGGTTCATTCATATCCTTTGCAGTCGGTCCGTGCTGTGCATCTTCTCTGGGCCCCACGAGGAGGTGGGCAGGGTGTTTAAGGCTGAGAGCAGGGCCGTCCCCGTCCCGAGGGCCCAGGCAGCACAGTCATCACCTGGTGGCCGGTTGGATGGGCAGGCTCTTGGGCCCCACCCCACACCTGCCAAGTAAGCCTCTGCGTTTCAACAACCTCCCAGGGGATTCTCGGGCACGGGAAAGTTTGGGAAACCCTGCCTCTTCAGGAGAGAAACGTCCTGGAAGCCGAGCGACTAAGGGATCCTTAGTAGGGATCCTACTAAGAAGACACAGGCCTGTCAGGGTCCCCTGACTCCGATATTGGCTCCAAAGTCCCCTCCCGCCGCCTCCCCACCCCCTTGCAGCAGGTCACCGGGGCTCAGCCAAGGAGAAACCGCTTCCTGGTAAAGAGGCCTCTGGTGCAGTCACACGTGGGCATCCTTCGAGGGAGGCGACACTTGCTTTTTGATTAGGTGTTGACAAAATGTTTGCAGTTTCAGAGTTATCTCAAAGAACTCCGGTTAGCGTTAAATTATATAAACCGCAGCCTAAAAAAGCTGCCGGCTGTGGAGGAGCGCTCTGGGACTGCTGCAGTGTAATAAGGGACAGGACTGGCCTTTGGGCCCCCAGGGGGGCCTCGATCCGCCGCGTGGGACGTGGGACGGGGCGCCGGCACCCAATCGCGGCGGTTCTGCGGACTTCGGAAAAGGGGCCCCACAGATGGGGAGGCGGGGAGGCGGGCAGGCGGGGGTCCGGATGCAGCCGGAGGCATCTGCGGCTCAGTGCGCCCGCCTGGGCAGCCTTCCTTGGGCTGGCAGCTGGCTGGGCTGTTAATCGAATCAGGGCCGCTGGGCTCTGCGGTGGGGCGATGAGTCGTGGGTGTGGCAGGCGGGCCCAAGAGCGCTCCCCGAGGGCCCCCCTCCGTTCCCCACTCTGGATGGACCTTTTCTGAGGCCAAGGCAAAGACCCGTTCACCTCTGGGCAGGGCAGGAGGCTTCGGGAAAACACCCTGCCCGGTGTCCGCTAAAAGGCGGACAGCTCAGGGGCTCCGCCTGCCCAGGCGGGGATGAAGGGTGCTGCTTCCTGGCTCCACTTGCTGCCCAGGTGTGCCTGAGCCTCACCCCAGGGGTTCAGCCGAGGGGCGCTTTGCCAGATTTGCTCTCTGCACGCAGCCGCGCTCTCCCCTCCTCCCGCCGGCTCCTGCCTTTCTCACAGGGCTCCAGAGACCCGTGTGTGTCCAGGGAGAGTCTCACCCGCAGCCCCAGCCGCGGCTGTGGCAACTGCAGGGTGGTCTCCAGGGCGGACAGACGCCGTGGGGGAGGGGCTGTATTCCGGGGACCGCCCGCCCTTCAAAGCGAGGCGCCAGGAGCTCGAGATTGAGTTTTGAGCCGTTCTGCCCACTGCTTCTAAACGCCCCGTAGATGCCCGGGCACTCTGCTGGGCACCGGGGTGTAGGGAGCTGAATAAGACTCTGTCCTTGGCCCCTTGGGAGTTTGCAGTCCCCCTAAGAGTGATAAGACAGCTACAGGAACGGTTGTGGTTGTCGTTCCTGCCAGCGTGTGGGCACAGCCTGGTGGGGACAGCGCAGCGGGAGGGAAGGCCGGCCTTCTTGCTCGCCCTGAGCTGGTCCCCGCCTCACTCCAGGGGCGGGGCCTCCCTGAAAGCATTCTCCGGCTCCCACCTGGGGCTTCTCCTGCAGGTATCTAACCAACCCAGCACTGTTTGGCAGCCGCAGCGGGCCCCCAGGGATGCGACAGCAGCCCCAGGATTCCTCCTGCAAGGCTCTGGGCCGGGCGGGGGCGGGGGCAGGCAGATGAAGCCAGGGAGGCAGTCGGGACACTGGAGTCCCCAGCCTGGCCAGTGTCCATGGAGCAGAGGCCCAGCCTGTGGGGTGCTCCTTCCACCCGGCGGGACCCACCCTGAGGCCTCAGCGCCGGCCTGTGTCCCCCAGGGTCGCTGCCCCAGGGAAGTGGCTTGCTATCGTTGAGGCCCCGCGAAGGTCTCCCAGGGGCTGCCTTGACAAGCCACTGCGTGGGGATGGGAGCGCTCTGCTGGTGCGCCCCCTGGTGGGCTCAGGGCAGCGGGGGAGAAGAAGGGTCCAGATCCGCAGGATTTGGGAGCAGCCTCCGTGCCCTTGAGCCTTGCCATTCAAAGAGTGGGGCACAGACCAGTAACGCCCGCATCACGAGGGTCTTGTAAGACCTGCCGAATCTCGGGCCCCACCCCACCCCTTGCATTTTCGCCAGGGCCCGGTGATTCGGGCACAAGCCGCCCTGGGCAGTCGTTTACAAGTGTCGGTCTGTGAGGGCCCCATCATTTAAAATGCCGATTCCTGGCCCTTTCCAGACCAGAATCCCCGGTGGGAGGCCTGGGAGTCCACTAGCTTTCCGTGTAGTCCTTTTCTTCGTAATTGAAATATAATCCACATGCCACACAATTTATCATTTTAAAATGTAGCATCACCGCTTTCCAATTCCGGCACATTTCATCACCCCAAAAAGGAACCCTGTGCCCATTAGCAGTCACTATGCGTTTCGAATGCACACAGATTTCGTGTGTTGAATAGTGAGTTTTCACTCTGCTGACATTCCTTTGTATTGTGGTAAAACACACACACACACACCCCCCAAAATTTAGCATCTCGAGCCATATGTAAGTATACAGTTCAGCAGTGTTACTATATGCATATTGTCACGCAGCAAAGCTCTACCTAACCCTTCTGCGTCTTGCAAAACCGAAAGTCTGCACCCATGGCCGGCTCCCATTTTCACATCCGCTGACACCCACCGAGCCACACAGGTGCGCATTTCTGCGCCAGGCCCTTCGGAAAGGGCAAGGGAGCAAAGACAAACTTAAGACAGGGCAGGAGGGCAGCCCCTGCTCTCAAAACCCACTCACTAGTAACAGCCCGGGCACTCACAGGGACGGGCTAGCGAGCGCCCCGTAATTCAGTCCAGCTTCGCTCTGTGCTCCGCCCTTGCAACGCGTCCCTGGGAAGTGGCCTACAAAGTAAATATGGGTATGTAGGATTATTTTTTTCCGATGTATTTTTGTTATAATCCTGCAGGATGTGTTCCTGCCAGAATCAAATAAAAGAAACCAACTGAAGCCCCGATTGCACCGCAGCCACATTCAGAGAGGCCTCACGTTCACGCCGAGAAGCTTTCTGCCTTCCTGGGTGCACAGGATCTGCTCACAAAATCCTCCCACGTTTCTCTAGCAGATTCAAATGGGCAATCAAACCACATGTTTGTGTGTGTGTGTGTGTGCATGTTCATTGAATAGCACAAATATATGAACATGCCCCCCACGGCATCCCTTCTGTTTGGGAGGTTTTTTTTTTTTTTTTGACTCCCCGGGATCTGAAGATAGACGGGCCAAGTTTCAGGCATTCCCCACCACCCATGCAGGCAGTCCTTGCTGGCATTTTAATCATGAGGCTGGGAGTGGGTGTTTGGGGACAATGACACGACAGGATTGAAGATGTTCAGCTGAGCTCAGACCTCGAGAGCTGGCCTTTGCCTCTGCCCACACACGGGGCCGGCTCAGTCATCGGCCTGAAACTGCCAGACGATACAAGCAGGTGCGCCCTGGCCGGCTGTGTCCCTGACTCATCCCCCTGGTGTCGGCTGCACGCTGAGCTCCATGGGGGACCTGGGGATGCTCTGGGCAGAGTCACGTGGACTCCAAGCACCTCTAGGCAGGAAGAGACCACACACGTACAGGAGTGGAAGGGCCATGTTCAGGGTCGGGAGAGCCAGGCAGGGTGCCACGCAGTCAAGTGGCAGAGAGACTAGAGTTTGCTGCACCTCGTCCTAACCTGTCCTTGTGTCTGGAAGAGCCAGGACAGGCAGCTCTTGTGATTCGCCACCCTGGGACCCAGGCCCTGGCTGTCTGGCTCTTCCCCAAGCCTTGATGCTGGAGTTCAGCTCGCCTATGTCTGTCCAGCCAAGTCTTCTGGTCCAAGGCAGCCTGTCCACCCTGCTGTTCTCTGCCAAGGGGCCTTTCCTTCACTCTAGCGAGATGGGTGAGAGGGGTCCCCCCGGTCAGCCCACCTTGCTTCACCTCCACCTGCCGCGCCGCTGGATTGCTGAAAGAACCCTGCCCAGCCGTGGGTGCCTGTCTAAATGACTCCTCCAGGAAGCCTTCCTGCCCGGCCCGGCCAGAGGCGGGTGTCGTTTCTCATACCGTCCTATCTCGGCGCTCTTCAGACGCCTCCCTGTCTCCCACCCGGGGCCAGGCACACGTGCTCCTTAGGTCTGTTCTTTAAAATGGCAGCTAATTGCGATCCTCCCCCGGGTGGCAGTCTGCTCCCACTTTACAGAGCCCGTCATTCATTGGCTTACTGCCCTGAGAATGGCAGAAGCCAAGCGTGGGGTAGCATTCCCCCTTGGCGGGTGGGGACCTGAGGCAGCGGGACTCCCCCCAGCCCTTCAGGCTGGACCCTCGGTGTCGTCATGCAGAGACAGGGCAGCCGGGCTCAGCGTGGGGGGCTCTGTGCTGGGCCAGCCCGGGCTCCAAGCCAGGCCGTGCATTGACCAGCTTTGCACCGGTCGTCTGTGGCTGCCGCAAGGAATTCCCACGACCGTAACGGCTTAAAACAACACAAACTCATCATCTTCCGGTTCTGGAGGTCAGAAGTCCGAGAAGTTCTCACTGAACTCCAATCAGGGTATCAGTGGGGCTGGTTCCTCTCTGGAGGCACCAGGGAGAATCTGTTTCCTAGTCATTCCCGGTTTGTAGAGGCTGCACGGACTCCTTGGCTTGTGGCCCCTCCGTGTGCAAAGCCAGCAACCGCTGGTGGCCTCTTTCCCACCTGGCTCCTGTGTCCCTCTTCCACTTAGAAGGACCCTGTGCTGACATTGGGCCCACCCAGACAATCCAGGGTAATCTCCCATCTCAAGACCCCTAATTTAATCATACCCACAAGGTCCCTTTTGCCATAGAAATTAACATTCGTGCTTGTCAGGGATTAAGATGTGGTTGTCTGGGTGGTGGGGGGTGGAGGGCTGCGGTTCGACCTGCTGTAGTCACTAGCAGCCTAGCCTTGTGCCTCAGTCTCCCCCCGTACAAAAGGGAGACCAAATCCCCCCCCCCCCATAGAGTTGTGGGGAGAATTGAATTCGCTAATGGTTGGTTACAGAGAGCAGAGCCTGGCCCCTAGGAAGGGCTCAATAAATATTTGCTCTTCAGGGCCGTTCCTTTCATATTCCGGCAGTCACCTGGGATCCCCAGTAGTGGATCCGTGGGGGTGAGTAAAGCTGGCTGAGGGGCGAGTTACCTGCCCAGTAAGGAAAGCCTTGGCACAGAGCCAGGGTGTGGGGAACGAATGCATGTGTCAGGGAGGAGGAGTTAGGCTCGGCCCTGGAGACCTGAACACAGGCAGAGGGATGGGCAGCTGTCGGGCTGAGGGACATCCCTCCCCCACCCCACCCCCACACCCCCACCCTCATCCTCGGAGGGATGTCCTTCCACCAGGGAGGAATCAGGACTTCCTGGAGCCGCGGCTCTGAGCTGAAAGGCTCTGCTTTAACTAAGGGAGATTCCCAAAGCCCGATCTTCCTTTACCTCAGGTGAGAAATTGGAGAATTCATTATAAACTGGGGGTGGGCCTTGGGGTGCTATTTCCTAGTCCCCTAGATTCCCTAGACAAACGACTAGAAGCGCCGAGGGCTCACACCTAGATTCTCCGAGAGGCCTCCCTCGCCTCCCCTCCCTCCCCAGCTGGGGCAGCGCCGCACTCCCCTCACAAGTCAGCACTCCAGCTCAGCCCAGTCTCCAGTCTGACTGCACCAGGCTCTGGTTCAGACCTTGCAAAAGGGTGGAGCTCTACTGGAGAGGAAAGAGGCAGGCGCCGAGGGCTCAATTACTTCAGCTCCCTGGCAGCCCGTGGGGATCCTGGGGATCGCAGGCGGCCAGCTGCTGCACGCGGGGCTGGGCCCGGGTCGTGAGTCTGGGGGCAGCCAGAGGGAGCCGCGGTCTCAGCCTCTCTTCTTTGGCTGGGGAGGGAATTTGTGAGAGTACCAGAGTGTCCCTGCTCTGGATCAGGCCCCTTGGGGGTGCCCTAGCCCGTAAGCGGCCCAGGGCCTGCCCCTTGCTCCTCCATAGGCCTTGCAGAGGTGAGAGAGACCGTGAGCTTAGTTACAGCTCCATCCAGCTTGACACAGCAGAGAAGTAGCCAGAGGGTCGGGGATCACCCAAGGCCTGCGGCAGTTCAGTTCAAGGCCAAGGGCCCAGAAGGATGCCCAAGACGCAGTCCCAACATTTGAGGAGCTCCCCTTCTCCTGGGGAACAGATGGGCATTGCTATTTTGGGAGCAACCACACACGAAGAGAGATGCCCAATGCCCTGGGGGTGCAGAGGCTGCAGCCACCAAGTAGTCAGAGCAGGCTGCTCAGAGGGGGTGCTCCTGCTCAGAGGGGGTGCTCCTGCTGAGGAGTTTCTTGACAAAGGAGGAGGGCACTAGGTGGAGCGTGTGCAAAGGCAGGAAACAGTTCGAGAAGCCGTCACCTGCACCCTCGGGCAGTGTCTCCTGATGAGGTATGTGAGTTTTCGCAGCCAACCGTTCCTTCAGCGAAATCCTAGGCCAAAGGCGAAAAGCCTTTGGGGCAGTGGGCGAGAGACCTGGGAGCCCCACTGCCAGGGTCTTCCTTTCCCCCCAGCCGTGGCCCCCGAGGAACAGTTTATAAATCCCCCCTCCCTGTCACTCCGACGCGGCCGTGGGTGAAAGCCTGTGGTCTGGGTGTCTTCCTCCCTGCCCTCCAGGATGGACCCTCCATGGAACTCTACTAAGGGCGCGGTGTCAGCTGCCGGGTCCCTGGCGGGGGCTGCGGGGAGGGGAGGGGACAGGACCCGCCTCGGTGGGAAGAGGCCGGCAGGGACTGGCACAGCCCCAGTGTGTCCCCCTCGGGGCCCCCGCCTCATCGATCTGGTGGCACCGGCCTGGCGGTGACAACCCCAGGGGCAGGACCCTCGGGTGGGAGTGGCCCGGCCAGCCCCCTGCACGTGGCTTTCCTTGACCTCCGCGCCACATTCTTCAGTATGCTCATCATGTGCACCATCCTGACCAACTGTGTGTTCATGGCCCAGCACGACCCCCCGCCCTGGACCAAGTATGTTGAGTGAGTATCTTCAGGGCCTCTCCAGCCGGCCCCTCCCTCCCTTCCTTCCCAGCCCCTACGGGGGGCCCCTGAAGTCACCCCAGAAGTCGCCCGAGGGTCTTGCCCACCTGGAGGGTCCTTGGCCCAGCCCCTTCCTTCCCTGGCCCCTCCTGGTCCTGCCAACTTCTCCCGTTGAGCTGTGTCGTCAGGGGAGGAAGCCCTCCGGGTTAGCAAAGTGGGAGATTCCTCCCTGACCCGCCCTAACAAGGACTGAGCACACTGGGGAAGGCTCAGAAATAAAATCCTAATAATTTATCAAGCACTTAGTGTATGCCGGGCCTTGCCACAGAACGGTAAGCCTCATGTGCTTTGACCCTCGGGGCAACCCGATAGGATGGGTACGGCCACTGTGCCCCTTTGACAGGAGAGGAGGCTGGGAATGGGAGGCGCACCTCGTCTGACGTGGCGTGGCTAGGGGGTGTGGCAGCCGGGCAAGGCCCAGCACGGTCCCCATTTCCGCCCTGTCTGTACTGCCTCCTGTGACCGTTTGCAGTTTCAGAAAACTGCTTCTAGTCCTTTCTTCTCAAATGACAGTACCTTGCCCACAAGTTCTAAAGAGACCTAATAGGCCCTTGGGGCATTCGGTGCCGGTTTTCAGGGAACTGACAGAATGTTAGGGAAGCTTCTCTTACCAGAGTGGCTCGCCTTGCGGCTCTCTGTGTTCACACAGGACCCCCAGTGTCCTCGGTGCCTCTGGGATGAGGGAGGTCGCACCGGGGTGGGGCAGCTCCCATTCCAGCCCGTGGGCCACAGCCCTGGCATCCGGGCATTGGGATTCTTCAGCCCAGCCCACCCAGCCTCAGGTGCTACAGCCTCAGCCCCCTTTCCAAGCCCACCCTGGACCGTTGTATACACCCTCCTGCAGGAAGTTGAGGATGGGCTGTCTCTAGCCGCGGAGGAGCCGCAGCAAGGGGGAGGGAGTGACGTGATCTGAGTGTCCTCCCAGGGCCGACCCAGCGGCCACCATTTTCCCGGTGAGGCACATGACCCCCAGGTCTGGGGTGAGGAGAGGAGTCGAGGGTCTTCTTTGGCCAAGACAGCCAAGGGGCAAAATGGAAAGTTCAGGTGGGCGCATGGCGGGCACTCAGCAGCGCTGAAGGAGCACGTGGCTGTAGAATTGGTCCAATGTTTGGAGCAAAGCTCCGGCTCACGGGGCATGGCAGAGGCCCCGGTCCGAGGGCTCCTTAAGAGAGGGGCCATCCAGGGCCCGTGGCATGCCTCTGAGGAACCTGGCCACCCTGGCCTGCGGGCTTCAGCCGCCCTGAGAAGCCTCGCCGGTCTCTCCTCCCAGGTACACCTTCACTGCCATCTACACCTTTGAGTCTCTGGTCAAGATTCTGGCTCGAGGGTTCTGCCTACACGCGTTCACCTTCCTTCGGGACCCATGGAACTGGCTAGACTTCAGTGTGATTGTCATGGCGTAAGTACCTTGCTCTCTGGGCCGTGCCGTGCCACACCAGGCCACAGAGAGGGTCGTGTGCACCCTCCCTGGCCCCCGACCGCCGGGCCCTCTCGGCCCCCTACTCCAGTCCGTGTAGAGCTTTGCAAGTTCTGTAGAGCAGCCCATCTCACTGCTATGGCAAGAGGAAGACAGGACGGACGCCCTGAGCTCATCCTGGTGGGCTGTGGCGGGCAGGCTTACGGGCGCCCCTGTGGCCCCGTGGCAGCCAGGGACATCATTAAGATTCAGGCTGAGCATCCTCTGCCCTTTCCACCAAGGGAAACCAGTGTTACAGCCCCAAATCTCTGAGCCACTGTGAACAATGACCTGGATTCCCCGGGGATTAAGAATGAATCAGCAGGAAAGAGAAGGAGCCTGGAGAAGTGACCGGGCATCCCCAGGAGCCCGTGCCAGGCACACCAGTGCTGTCTCCACTCGGAGACTCCCCATGTGGCACGTTCTAAGGCACCGGTCACTGACATGATCCAAGGGATCCTCACACCGGCCAGAGAGGTATCGCAGATGGGGATTCCTTGTCCCCACTTAACAGATGAGAAAACAGGTGCCAAGGACACACAAGGAGCCTTCCAGAGAGTGAGTGTGAATATCCGTGGCCCTGCTGCCGTGCAGGCTGGGGCCTCGCTTCTCTGTCTAGAAAGAGACCCTCGCTGAGGCTGGGCTGACGCGTTCCACTCGGGGTGTGCCGGCAACGGATGCTGCGTTCTGGTGGGGGTGGCTGATCAGGGCGGGCCTCCTGGGCAGGAGTCGTGGCCCGGGCTCGGTCCTCAAGCCCTTTCTGAAAGCCTGATGTGCGCGCAGGACCCCGTGTGCCCAGGCCTGGGCACCACACCTTGGCAGGAAGCAGAGCCTCCGCTCCCCAACTTTTGGAAGCACAGTGTTGGCCCGGCTGGAATCAAAGGTTCAGTTCAGCACCCACCTTCTCGGATTCTCAGATTTACCGCATCCGCCCGTTCGCGACAAGGTCCGCTTCGCCCCGGATATGAGCAGTCCTGCTGTCAGCTCAGCCATGCCATGGGGAAGGGAGGGGAGAGTGGGCAGCCGGACCCTGCTGATGGGGCACTTTCCACCTAGCTGGAGAGTCTGGTGGTTAGAAAATGCATCAGGACCAGTGTTTCTAGGTGCATTGCTTGCAGACCGACTCCAGCTCACCAGTTTACAGGTAGGGGAACTGAGGCTCAGAGAGATGCTGCCCCTTGCCCAAAGCCAGTGTAGACCTCGGCCTGGGCAGAGCTGAGTGAGCAAGGGAGAGCGTAGTGGGGGAGGAGGCAGCACGGCGGGGGACAGCTGTGTGGCTTTGCAGGCCATCGTGCAAGCCCCGGGGGGTGGGAGCCACGGGCAGTTGAGAGCAGGGAGTGACGTGAGCTAAGCTACATTTAAAAACTTTTTTTTAATGTTTATTTTATTTTTGAGAGAGAGAGAGAGAGTGCGAGCAGGGTGAGCGAAGCAGGCTCCGGGCTCTGAGCTGTCAGCCCAGAGCTCCGATGTGGGGCTCGAACCCACAAACTGCAAGCTCATGACCTGAGCCAAAGTCAGATGCTTAACCGACTGAGCCACCCAAGGGCTCCCTGAACTACATTTTATAAGTTCACCCGGAAGCTGGGGGGCTGTTTCAGTAGCTGGGAGAGAGACAGTGGCTGGGACGAAGGTTTAAGTAGAAGAGCTGAGGAACATAGTCAGATTCTAGATGTACTTCAAGGGCTGAAAGGAGACCCCAAGGTGGTTTCGGTTTGGGCAGCTGGGTGAACAGGGTTACCGTTTGTTAAAATGGAGGGTGAAGGGAGGAGCTGGCTGAGGGAGGGAGGAAATCAAGAGTCCAGATCAGAATGCATTAAGTTTGAAAGCAGCCAGGGTGAGATCCGGAGCAGGCAACTGGACATTCCGGTCTGGAGATCAGGAAAGAGGTCCAAGGTGGAGGTATATATTTAGAAGCCATCAGGGTGCAGATGATACTTGCAGCCGGGAGACCAGATGAATCATCTAGAGTGAGCATGGCTGGGGAAGGGACAGCGCCTGGGGACCACACCATGGCACGCTCCAGCATCTCGAGGTCAAGAAAGAAGGGGTAAGAAAAGGAACCTGGAGGGCACTGCCAGAGGGGGTGGAGGAAAGCCTGGACAGAGGACTGTCCCGAAAAGCCAGCTGAGGAGCGTGACTCCACTTGAAAGAAGCCCCGAGAAGGCTGAGGAAGGTGAGGTCCACGGCAGGACCGTTGCAGTCCACGACGTGACACCGCCGATGACCGTGACAGCATTGATGGCCTTGGCCAGAGGAGTGAGGGGACATACGCCTGATTAAACAGGGCTCAAGAGAGAGTAGGGCACGTGTAGACATCCACTTTGTGGGGTTGGCTCTAAACAGGACTGAACATAGGATGCTGGCTGGGCTTGGGGAGACGGGCAGAGGAGCACAAGTAAAGAAGGGAGGTGTCCTTGTAAGGGGGTGCGCATGATCCGGGGCGGGGGGCGGAAGGGACGCTTGGCGATGGAGGGGGATGCGTCGCAGGAGCAAAGCCCTTGGGCTGGCCCGAGGGCTGGGAGTCCAGGGCCCAGGTGGGGTAGGGCACTGGCCCTAAGAGCCGGGAGGCAGAGTTTCAGACGGATTGGTAGAGTCGGTGATGAGAGAAGAGGAATTTCTCTTCCGATCGCTTCTATTCTCTCCACGGTGAGAAGCGGGATCATCAGCTGAGAACCCAGAGTGGGGAAGAATGTCTGTGGTTTGAGGGGAGAGGGAGTCCTCTCCACGCAGAGCTGAGACGTTGCACTGACTTGGGAAGGGGGTGGGACTCCCATGCCAGGCCCAGGCCCCGGGGTGCCCTGTGGGAGGCGGGCGGCGATCCATGGGCCCCCTGAGGGCCTGGTGTCACAGGAAGGGGGCTTTGGCAGGACAGGACACGGCATCTGCATGAGTCTTTCCCACCTTCCCATCCTGGAGCCCGAACAGGACTGTGTCACAGCAGCCGTGCTCCCAGACCCTGGGTCTCTTGTTTGACAGTGGGAGCCAGGCTTTGGCCTGTCTTCAGCCCATGTCTCTGGGAGATGCTCTGCATGACCTCGGGCCTTTAGCAAGTCCTGCTGCCTCGTCTCATGAGAGAATCTCGGTCTCGACCCCCGGGCCCCCCCCGCCCAGGACACTGCCTCTTCCACTTGGCATCATAAAGCAGCTTGGTGTGCCTCACCGAGGCCTGCCTGCCTCCCCTCTGTACCGGGGCCAGCGGTGACAAAGCAGAACGGAGCCTCAGAGGCCAGCAGGCTATTTCCAAGTTCCTGAGCATGTCACAGAAATGGCACTCACTTCCCCTGGGGCCGCATGGACCCACCGGAATGTCAGGTTTCTGCTCCGGGCTGGATTGGCCTGGCAGCTTTGAATGACGGCGGTTCTGCCTTATGAAAACAGGGACGGCCGTGGTGATGCAGCGGCATGCATCCTGCCGCAGCCAAAGGGGTTCGGGAACGTGGGGCTCCCAGGATGACCAGAGGAGCCTTGGGTGGCGGAAATGTTGGAGTCAATGAGACTCCCCATCCTCCGTGGTGCAGATGGGGAACTGGGGCTCCGAGGGAGCCTACCAGTTGCCCCAAATTATGAAATGAATCAGCAGCAATGCGGGAACTAAAACCAGGTCTCCTTACTGGAGAGGCACGGAGGTCTGATGTTTCCGGCCAGGTTTCCACCTGATCCCTCCCTCACTCAGTGTAGAGGCTGTGGGAGGGTCCGGGTTGCCGGGAAGCCGGCCAGGCGACCCCCTCCCCGCCACCCCGCCCCGGGCCAGAGTTCTTCCCGGTGCCCCTCCCGGCTGGGCATTACCTGCCAGTTAGCACAGCCTCCTACCTCCTGGGGTTGTTATGGAAACCGAACCTGGAGGGGAAGGGAGGCAGGGCAGAGAGGAGAGGGTGGGATCTACCTCTGCCCAGCAGCAGCCCGAGCGGGGGGGGGGGGGGGGGGGGGGGGGGGGGGGGTCTGCATCGATAGGAGGGCTACACCAGAAGGTGGGGGTGGAGCGGGAGGGGGACCAGGGGGGCCCTTGCTCTCGGTTCCTCAGCTTCCAAAAGGGCATCCCCCTGCCCTCGGGCTGGTGTGCCAGCGGGAACCCTCACCCAGCATCCTCTGCTCTTTCAGGGCCCACGATCACCACCCCAGCTGGGCGCCCCTGCCCGGCAATGTGGCCAGAGCACAAAGAATAGAGTGGCTTGGAGGAACGCTTTGCCAGGCTCACAGGGGCAGAGCTGTACCCCCAACCCGGCCACTGATGAGCCTGGCCCTTTGCCAGACACAGGGTCTCTCACTACCCACCTCGGGGCCCCAAGAGAGGCCTCGTTGGAGGTCTAGGGCCCCCCCTATGGGATGCAGCCAGGCAGAAGGAGCCGGGGCACATAAAAGGGACAGCAGCCCCCCATGTCATAGACACGGCCAGAGACACGCAGAGACCTCACCCAGCCCCACGTCTCACCTTCGAGACTTCCTTCTCAGGATTGCTCTCCCACACGTGTGCTGCCTTCACAGACACACGGCCACCAGCCCCGCTCCCACTCTCAGCCTCTCGGCCAGCCTTAAGCCTGCCGGGAGGGAGCACACACCTCAGGATCTTGGCTCCTCTGTGCTCAGTACCAGCTGCTGAGGAGGCAGACGATGAATGAAGGGCGAGCCTGAGGGTGTGGGGACAGCGGGACAGGCACAGACAGGCAAAATCCAAGCTTCGCACAGACAGGGCTTCCCTGGAGACGTGGGGGGACACGCGGGACCTGTAAGGGACAAGAGCGGAGATGCAGGGACGGTTGGCTCTCTCCGATCTGCACGGCACTTTGCTCACTCCCTGTGACCAGAAGAGACAACCTCGAAACCAGTGTCCTGAGCAAGAAGAGCTTTTGGCCCCGGCCATGCTCACTTGTCCGGCAGCAGGAAATGGGGCCCAGAGCCACCGGCAGGCTGAACCCGTGGATTCCGTGTGATGGCAACCTCAGCCGCGTTCTAAACCTGACAGGCTTGTGGCAGCACCACATCTGGATGGAGAGTCCAAGCCTGAGAGGAGAATGGGGGGCAGAGGTTTGGGGATCTGCGTCATCACGGAGAATGGAATAGCCGTTACAAGTAAAGAGGGAGCTTG
The DNA here is from genome assembly GCF_022837055.1 of Prionailurus viverrinus. NCBI lineage: Eukaryota > Metazoa > Chordata > Mammalia > Carnivora > Felidae > Prionailurus > Prionailurus viverrinus. The sequence continues at coordinate 6,641,944 of NC_062569.1, read as the reverse complement.
GACCAAATGAATAGGTGTAGATGGGCCAGAACAAGGGAGGTGACGTCTACTCCGCATCGGATGTTGGGGCTGCCTCTGATTGCCACACCAGAGAAAGATTTACAAGCTGAAGTAGCTCCAGGGGGAGGCACCGAAGCCACACCACAGAAGGGATCTGGTGTAGCCAGAGGGAAAGCTCTGAGAATGTGTCTGCTGACTTCCCATCTCCGAAGGGATGTGGTGAGTTAAGGAGGGAGCAGGCATGGGAAGATGGGAGGGCCATATGAGTGAACATGGAGGAAACTGGCGTGAACCTAGCGTCCGAGCTGGACCAGGCGGGACCCGGCTGGCTCCAGGACTGTGCCCTGACACAGCCGACCGAGTCCTTCCCTGCCGACACCCATAGCCCAGAAGCAGATACAGAAGCTCTGAGCGAGTGGAGGGGCCTGGAGGTCCAGACTGGCGAAGTGATTCCAGCTGTACTATCAGCCCACCCTTGACACTCACCTGGCCTCGCTGGCCTGACATCCTGGGTCTGATGGCACTCAGCCACCAGGTCAGACACACTTGGTTAAAAATCAGATACCCTGAGTCCCCCGTCCTTTGTTAAACATCAGACACCGTCGCTTAAATGTCAGATACCCTGGATGTGAACTCTTTGGTTAAATATCACAAGTCGCTTGCCAAGGTCCCGACGGCCCTGGTCGCACACCGTCCACGCAGCTCTTAGACACCCTGGTCACGTGGCCCATCCACGCATGCCCTCACACTCTGCTTGGGCAGTCCCCTGCCCCCCAGAGACCGACTCCTTCCCCCTGTGCCTGTGAGGACCACGCACGGATGTCTGTCCAAGCTGTAGGTAGGATCGCCTCCGTCACCCGGCCCTGCCGAGTGTCCCTCGGGCCCAAGCAGACCTAGAAGGCTGCTCGCTCCTGAGGTCGCTCCTCCTGTGAAGACCCAGGGTTATCCTTGGGAGTCTCCGGAGGTCTTGGGGTGAGACTTGAGGGGGCCTCAGCCCTCAGAGATGCTGCTGTGCCTCCATGATGATCTCAGCCAGGACCCAAGGATCCCACGGCTCAAGGCAGCCAGGCACCAGCTGATCACAGATCCCAGAAGATGCGGAACAAAACCAGGACCAGAAACTGGGCTCCCCTGTCACCTGGCCTGATACCCTGGAAAATGGTTTCCCTATCCACCCTGCTGTGTCCTCAGCCTCAGACCCCGCCGTGTGGCTTCGTGTCGGCATCCCCAGTGGCATGGACAGTGAGGCAGGGTAGTCGCCTCCTGGGGCCGGTTACGGGACTGTCACCGAGAGAGCCGCCTCCTGTGTGGGGCTTCCCGTGTGGACATCCTTAAGTCACCTCACCGAGGTCCTGACGTCCGGAGGGTTGAAATGAGGAGGAAAGCTTGAGGGAGCCCTGAGCCATCCGGAGCCCTCCCTGTGGGAGGGGGAGAAGGGAGCGGGCTGGTGGGGGAGGGCTGGCTGAGGTGCTGCTTTGTAATTCCCAATAACTGTGATTTGATTCTGCAGGTATGTATCAGAAAATATAAAACTAGGCAATTTGTCGGCTCTTCGAACTTTCAGAGTCCTGAGAGCTCTAAAAACTATTTCAGTTATCCCAGGTAAGATGCCCAGGTTTGCCTCTCAGATCTCAGCTACAAGTGACTCTCTCTCTGTCTCCCCTCCCTCCCTCCCAACCGTGTGTCTCCTATTGGCCTGTTGTCACTGTCTTGTGTGTGACTTTCCCTTGTTACAGATACACAACTGAATTTGTGGACCTGGGCAATGTCTCGGCTTTACGTACCTTCCGAGTCCTCCGGGCCCTGAAAACTATATCAGTCATTTCAGGTGAAAATCAGGTTAAACGCCAAGGCTGGAGGGACACACTCAGGCCTTCCCAGCCACCCGGGGGCCAAGGCAACCGATGGGAAGGCCCCTCCGAATGTGCCTGTCACCAGAATACCTTTCCCAGAGCTTGGGTGGGGGGGCTGTCGGCGGCGGATACGGCTGTCCCCTCAAAGCCTCACAAAGCGTCTTAGGGGCTACCCACCCCGGCAAAGCCCACCTTCATGGATGCCAGGGGGGCACACGGCACCCCTGGCAGGTCCTGCATTGAACCCAAATTCTTCCCGAGATAGTGATGTCCTTCCCAAAGTGAACTCAGTGCTTTGAATAGCTAAAAGCTTGTATATGAATTGCTTCCACCTGAAGCATCGTCCTCCAATAAGGAAACAAAAAAAACTGGATTTGAGAGAAACCGCACACACACACACACACACACACAGCCAAAAAGGAAAACTCAGGGCTGAGTGCCTGGTCCGACATTGTGCCCCCTCTGGTGACATAGCAGCCACCGCCGCTGCAGCCGCCTTTTGTGAGACAGAGTGTACTCTGTGGACAGGTGTCATCGGGCCTTGGCGTCTAACAGCCCTCACTGCATGGTGCGGTAGAGGTTTAGCAAACCGTGCATGGTAGCCTCAGGAAGAAATTCTCCTCGACAGATGTTGGCAATTGTACCCGGGAAATCTAAGCCCGGATGGCCTCTCTAGAAAGCCAGGCCACCCCATCCATCCAGGAAGGCTCTCAAGAGGCTTATGATGATTTCACAGCCCAGAGGGCAGTGCCCAGAGGTTCCTTCCAGGGCCTTTTCTGGATGCAGCCACAATCGGAACTGGAGAAGGCACTTGGTTTAAGAAGGCAGCTAGAGACAGGTTGGATGCCGCTGATCTGGGGAGGTATCAGAGCCGAGGGTAGAAGTAAGTGAACCAGACGGTCGCATCCATTGTTGATTTGGAAAGCCGTACGTCCTGGGCCCTTGATCTGGGCCCGTGGAGCCGTAGCGGCCCCCAGGGAGGCAGGGGCCCTGCTCTGAGCAACCTGGAGGAGTTCAGACTCTCCTTTGGTGGGGCTAATTACCTTATAGGAGGACCCCCCACTTATGCTGGGTTCACACTGAGCCTCTGAGTGCTCCTCCTGGCCTCTGAACCCCATGGGATGTGCACAGGGCCTCTTGTTGCCATGCTCCCCGCAAGTGGCCCAGACTCCTGCTAAGAGCCAGTAGCAGGTGGGGCGGTCTGCGCTCAGTGCACGGAGCCACCTCCATTGGGACAGGCATTGTCATTGGCCTCGGCGCCCACATTCATGCTCAGAAGCCTCAGGGCCTGTCCTCCGGGGTCCCAGGGACAACCTCGCATCACATACCCACAAGATTCGAGAAGCACACTGACCACGGCAGTTGAGAAAAGGCAAGTTCCAGTCTGTTTTATAAGAAAGGCTAGCAGAGGAAAATAGTTCTCAGTCCTGGGGAAAAGGAGGAAGCCTGCCAACCTCAACCCAGCCCCACCAGGACCTCTTCGAGGCATCCAGCAATCCAGTGAGACAGCAGGCAACAGACTCTGAATGTGACCATTAGAAAAATGCTGTGGTCAGCATTATGGAAGGCTCCCTGGAGGAGGTCCCCTGAGCCGAGGCTTAAAGAGCCTTGGCCCTCTCCAGACCTCGGTCTCCTCTCCCACAAAATGGGAATGAAATCAGAACGGTTGGGGTTCTTTGCCCAGCCTGTTAGAACCTCGGTGGCAGGAGAGTTTCCCAGTCGATCCCCGGGACTCTTCCCTTCCTGGGTCTTTTCAGAAAGAAGTCCATTGCTTCATTGGACTCATTCTTGCTGCAAGTGAACTCTGTCATCAATGACAACTATTTAAAAGACTGGATCCTGTGCCTCACCAACTGATTGTCCACACGGACACCATGTCCACAGACCAGGAGGTGCTTTGCTGGGCCTTGAACTGGATGCTCTGGACCAAAGATATTTTAGCCTAACAGCTGAGGTAGGGTCCAGTCTGGGTGTGCAGGTTGCTGCCCACTACCCCTTGCTCTGTGCCCCCCGCCACATACAAAACGGGCAGGGTCCCCGGGCCCGGTGAGCAGGACCAGAGCGTGCTCACTGAGGTGTCCCAGAACCTCCACTAGAGGTGAGGGGTGCTGGGCGACAGCACGGGGACCCACCTCCACCACTCCAGGCCCGGACCCCCACAAAGTCCACACCTGCCCGGGGCAGTTGCCAACATCTGCCAGGACGATTTCCACAGAGCACGCTGAGAGCCTCTGAGCTGTGGGCAGGCGGCAGCTCCAGTGGCACGGTGGGAGGGCTTCCTCTCCCCCTCTCCCGTTTGCCCCTCGCTGCCTCCCTGTCTCGAGGTCATGGGCACAGCAGCTGTGGGCACGGCCACCACGGGTGCTCCTAACATATTAACCGGCTGGACGACGGACGGATGGAGCTTAATCTGAGATCTGGCCGCTTTGATGCGGGGTGGGGAGTGGGGGTGGGAGGCAGGGCCCTGCTGCTGGCAGAGAAGCCCCCTCACTCCCGATGCTCGGCTCGAACTTGTCATAGGACAGTAGCTCAGTGTCAGACCAAAGGCGTCTACACGTGCTGTTCTGTCACCTCGCTGTGTGGTGCTGGCTTCTTCAGGGAGCTGGGCCATGCAACTAACGTGTCACGGCCTCTTGGCTTTGGGGGAATGGGATGCATGGGGTTGGGTCCCAGAGGGACAGGGCAGAGGAGGGAAATGCAAATTAGGTCAGCCCCTTTCTTGTCCGTGAACCTTTCCCATGGCCAGGACAGACCCCTTAGGACATTACCCACCATGACCTTGCCACACCTCTTGACAGCCCCCCATCCACCATGCACACACCACCACATTCCTCTGCCAGGAATGGCTTGTGTCTCTCTATCTCCGGGATCAAGGCTGATGCCTTTCCATCGCCCTGGAATGGGCCTGGACCTCCCACGGCTTACCTTTAAGTGTCCTTCCCAAGGGTCACTTTTAAAGGACAAGGCCTCGCATACCTTGGGACCGGCCAGATGGGGACAGGCTTTGGGGGTTTTCTTCCTCAAGAAACCAGCATTTCCCACACCCGTTTCATATATGTGGCTAGTGAAAAGCGAAAAGAACGGGGCCTTCTGAAAATACAAGGCCAGACTGGACTTCTGCCCTGGGGGAATCAGGGCAGAATCTCAGTCGTGGAGGAAATGGGGGTTTGGGTCTGGAAAGCCCGAAAGAGGCTTGCCTCACCTGCCCCCACCTCAGGATTGCCCATCTGGCCCAGCACCCCCTCAGGCCTGGCCCCCACCCGATGGAGCGGGGAGCACGGTGCCCGTGGGTGACCCCGCCCCCTGCTCGTTCTTGCCTCCCCAGGTCTGAAGACCATCGTGGGGGCCCTCATCCAGTCCGTGAAGAAGCTGGCCGATGTGATGGTCCTCACGGTCTTCTGCCTCAGTGTCTTCGCCCTCATCGGCCTGCAGCTCTTCATGGGCAACCTGAGGCACAAGTGTGTCCGCAACTTCACGGCACTCAACGACACCAACGGTTCCGTGGAGGCCGACGGCCTGGTCTGGAAGTCGCTGGACCTCTACCTCAACGACCCAGGTGCAGGCTTGGTCTGTGGCCCGGGGAAGGGCTTTGTGAGGCCTCGCAGGCCTCGCCAGGGGGCAGACCTCCCCCGGGGCCGTTCAGGCCCTGCTTGATCCCCCGGAGACCCAGAGGTGTGCTCAGGATCCCAGCCCCTGCCCTTCGGACCTCCGGGAGAGGACGGAAGGGGAGCAGACTTTGGGCCTGCCCTTGTGAGTTCTCAGGCTCGATGGCAAGACGCTTGAGGAACAGGAAGGAGGGAGTGAGCTGGAGAGGCAGACAAGGGATGGCAGCTGCCATGGCTGGAGGTGGGACTGACCCTAGAGAATCGAGAATGGGGAGAAGACCAGCCTGCCTGCCGAGAGGAGGGGTACTGAGCTGGGGTAGCGTGTGAGGCTTCCGAGGGGAGGCCCCGCCTGCCTGACATGGGATGTTTCAGCTGACGACGGTGTTCCATGCCAGGATGTTGATTCCATACGCGTGCCCCCCAGAACCCCGAGAGGGGGTGGGAACAAACTCAGTGATTGCACAGTTTCGTGCACGCCCCTCCTGTCGTTCCACTGATACGTGGTTTTCTGTTCTCCAGGCTGATGACTAGCACCTTTCTTACCCGGTGCCGTCAGCCTGGATCAAGGGTAGACACTGGTGCGAGGCCAGGTCCCAGGCCGCAAAGACCCCAAGGGGCATTCTGAAGTTAGGGCCTCTTCTGTACCCCAGACATCCACTCTGGAAAAAAGGAACAGACAAAAACGCGGTGACTCCGTTTGCTTGCGATTCAGCTGTGGCCGCATAGCAGTGGTTCTCAAACTTCCATGTGTCCCAGTCACCTGGAGGGCTCCGGAAAACACTCGCTGCTGGGCCCCAGCCCCGGAGTTCCTGAGTCAGTAGACGGGGGCGGCACTCCGGGAAGTCACGTTGCTAACCAGGCCCCGATTGGTGCTCGATGCCGCGGGTCCGGGGACCACACTTGGAGAACTGCTGCAGAAAACTAAGGCGGGTGGTGGCGGGTGATGGGGACTGACAGACGGCCACAGAGAGGAGGGGACAGGACTGGTGGCACGTATGTCACCCGGTCCAGCCCAGCCCTGTCTGAGCAGACCGAGGCATGCCACGGTGAACGTAACAGGTATCACTTGCACTACCTATGCACAGAGAAGTGGGCCCAGGCAGGGGTGCCTGGGTGGCTTGGTCAGTTGAGTGTCTGACTCTTGATCTCAGCTCAGGTCTTGATCTCGGGTTCATGAGTTCAGGCCCCGAGTCAGGCTCTGCACTGGGTGTGGATCCTATTTGAAAAAAAAAAAAAAAAGTGGGCCCAGACAGAGCTGGGCAGTAGCCTTCCAAGAGCATGCAGTGACTCAGCTCCTGCCTCCTGGTTCAGGGCCTCTTTTGGCCCCGGTTGTCCTCCTGAGTGGCTCAGAGCAGGGTACGGAAGAAGCTCCCTGCGGGGACTTCCTGGGTCTTCTGGGACTGTGGGGACCACAGGCAGCTGAATGTCTGAGGAGGAGCAAGAAGCAGGCCAGGGAAGCAGCTGGAATTGCCTCAGGCCTAGCCAGGCGGGGGCGGGGGGGGGGGGGGGGGGTCAAGGGCAGGGGCAGAGGAGAGGCCACCAGCGGTGTCTCTGCCTCCCCAGAGCCCTGGTTGCCAAGCGAGAACCCTGCGAGTCTGGGCCACACGTGCCCTTCACCGTCGGATGTTTCTCTTTCAGAAAATTACTTGCTCAAGAATGGCACCTCCGACGTGTTACTGTGTGGGAACAGCTCTGATGCTGGGTATGTGGCACCCATCCCCCGGAGCCACCTCACCCAGAAGGGGTGAGGTGAGGTGAGGGAGGCGGGGGCAGGGGGAGGTGTCCCCCAGTACTTTCTCAACTGACTGTGCTTTGAGTGTACGCCCTTGACCCCAGGCCTTCCCCTACCTCTGTTCCCTGCCATCTTGTCCACCCCACCCCCGCCACAGGGAAGACAGCTATCAGGGGATTAAAAGAAAAAAAGGCAGGGGGCTCAGATTTGCAGGGACGGCGAACAGAGCTTACAGTGCCTCCCACCAGCCCGACCCCGGTTCCATTCCTTTCCAGAAGCCCCCCCCCCCCCCCAGGGCCGCTCTCTTCCCCTCCAGTCTTTTACTCCCTCCCTGCCCATCTGTCCTCTGGGTCAGCAGTGAGTATGGCTACCCCTCAACGGCCTAGACTCTCCACCAGGACAAGCAGAGCCTACGCCTGCAGGCTGAGTGTGGTGCCCAGAGATGCCCGGTGACCATGTGCAGCTCCCAGGGCCCTGGGCATACGGGGTCTGGGTCAGCGTGACTGTGCCACAGTTGTGAGGAGAAGGGGACACACAGGCTTACCTGGCGAAGGAGGGGCTCTGTGGGGCTGCAGTCCTCCATCCCTCGGTACGAAGTTCCAGCCCTTCCTGTCCCTAAAGAGATTGTCTGGAAGGTCTTAGGACGTTAGCAAAAGGCACGGAGGCCCCTTGGCAGCAGCCTCCCACTCGCCGAGTCCCCCTTCCCCCCACCTCTACGTCTCACGCTCATGAATCCAGCCCAGCAGTCCCTCTGAGCAGAGAGGCTGTCCCATGGAGCCCTGCGAATCATCAACGTGCCTCACTCTGTCTGCGTGCGCAGTCATGCAAATGGGCATCTTCTCCAGACATGGCCAGGCCCCAGCCCGTCCGCCCCAGAACCATCCCTCAGCCCCGTGGCCTGGCATTCGCCCTGGGCTCCATGCTGCTCAGCCAAGCCTCCCTGCCCTCCCCCCACCGCATGCCTGCTCTGTGCCCATCTCCCCGTGGGGTAAGCAGCCAGAGGAAGAGACTTGTGAGCCAGCCCTTGGCACTTCCTCTGTGAGAGGAGAGGAAACTCAGATAGCAGCGGGGATGGTGTATTGTGTGGGCAGAAGGGAGCTGGAGTTAGGCCCAGCTGAATACAGATGGGTAGGGAGAAGGGGAAGACGGTGTCCCAGGCTGGAGGCACAGCACAAAAAGTCCCGGTGTCAGGCCCGGCAGTGCGGTACCAAGTTCGTGAAACTCAGCCTCGTGAAGCAGTGGGGCCTCTGCTGGGCTGCCCAGGGAGAGGAGTCCGGCCCAGGGAGCATCTCAGGGGGAGGGGGCCCCTTACAGCATGGGACAGAGTCTGTGTGTCTGACTGCAGGACATGCCCAGAGGGTTACCGCTGCCTGAAGGCGGGAGAGAACCCTGACCACGGCTACACGAGCTTCGACTCCTTCGCCTGGGCCTTCCTCGCGCTCTTCCGCCTGATGACGCAGGACTGCTGGGAGCGCCTCTACCAGCAGGTACGTGGGTGCGCGGACAGCGGGGGGACACCGGGAACAGGCCAGGGGCCCACTTACAAGTCATTAGCTAGAAGTGACCCCGGCAGCTTCTCCACTGGCAAGAGTTGAGGAGGCTCAAGGAACGGGGGACAGGGACGCTTGCATCCGAGGGAGGGGGACACAGTAAGCCAAGGAACTTTCTTTTTGCTGGTGACCAGGCACCCATTCCTTCATATGGGATACTCTGTGCTCTGTGAGTGGGACCCTTCTCCACCCTGTGTGATGGAATAGTCCCCTCCGTGGATGCAACATTTCCTCCGTTGACTGGAACATTCTGCCTCCCTCTACGGGTGGGACGCTATCCCCCTGTGCGTGGGTCGTTCTTCTCTGTGGGTTAGAACACTTGCCTCTCCGGTAGAATATGCTCCATTCCCTCCCCAGGCTGTGGCCATTAGAACCCCTGGCACAGCCAAACCGGACACCTTGAAATTCCGCCACCATGACCCAGAAGGGGCCCCAGTGAAGATAACCTGTCTCCCCTTACTCCCTCAGACCCTGAGGTCTGCAGGGAAGATCTACATGATCTTCTTCATGCTGGTCATCTTCCTGGGCTCCTTCTACCTGGTGAACCTGATCCTGGCTGTGGTTGCCATGGCCTACGAGGAGCAAAACCAAGCCACCATCGCTGAGACCGAGGAGAAGGAAAAGCGCTTCCAGGAGGCCATGGAGATGCTCAAGAAAGAGCATGAGGTGGGTGAGAGCAGTGCAGCCAGGAAGCCTCCAGACCAACCCCTCGCCTGACCGTGGGTGCCTGTGGGCATGACATCTGCTGGGTAAAGCTGAAACCTGTTACGTGTGGCACCTGCGGGATAAAAGGCAGGTCCTGCTGGGTGAAGCTGGTGCCTGTAAACCTGGTGCCTGCTGGGCAAAGCCGAGGACCACGGGCATGGCGCCTGCTGAATAGAGCTGGGGCCTATAAGCGCAGTGCACGCTGGGTGAAGCTGCTGTCTGTGAGTGTGATGCATGCTGGGTAAAACGTGCCTGTGGGCATGGCTCCTGCTGAATAGAGCTGGTGCCTGTAAGCGTGGTGGCTGCTGGGTGAATCTGGTGTGTTTAAGTGTGGCATCTGCTGGATAAAAAGCAGTTCCTGCTGGGTAAAGCTGGTGTCTGCTGATAAAGGTATTTTATGTCAATGTGCTGTCTGGTAGGTAGAGCTTTAGTATCTAGGTAAAGACGGTGCCTGCTCATGAGGCGCCTGAGAGGCAAAAGGAGGGCCCCCCCGGGTAAAGGTGGGCCCTGTGAGTGTGGTTCATGCTGACAGAAGCGCTCCCTATGACCGTGGTGTCTTCTGAGTGAAAGTGGTGCCTGCTGGGTAAAAATGGTGCCTGCTGGGTAAAAAATGGTGCCTGTTGGGTAAAAATGGTGCCTGCTGGGTAAAAACTGGTGCCTGTTGGGTAAAAAATGGTGCCTGTTGGATAAAAATGGTGCCTGTTGGGTAAACGTGGTGCCTGCTGGGTAAAAATGGTGCCTGTTGGGTAAACGTGGTGCCTGCTGGGTAAAAATGGTGCCTGTTGGGTAAACGTGGTGCCTGCTGGGTAAAAATGGTGCCTGTTGGGTAAACGTGGTGCCTGCTGGGTAAAAAATGGTGCCTGTTGGGTAAAAATGATGCCTGCTGGGTAAAGGAGCCTATGCATGCTGGATAAAAGAGAACCACGTGTCCAAGGACTGAGTTTATCCTAGTTAAGGGATGCCTCTGGTAGCTTAGTGAGGAAGGTCCAAGGTTGGAGGCCTGAGCCAGCTCAGAAAATAAGCCCTGGCGGTGCTGCCGTGGTTACTCATAGTTCCACACACAGGTCCTGGAGGCTGATGACAGAGCATGCCTGTTAGAAGCCATGTGGACATCCATTTTCTTCTCCCTGCCTCATGCCACCTCCCCCCAGCCCCTGTTTTAGCCAGCTGAACCTTCTAGAAGATCTCCTGCCCTCTAGTTCTGTCACTTCCTCTGCTCATCAACATCCTCCCCCCAGCTGTCCCTCACACTCCCCTCTTCCGAGAGCTGCCCACACCAGCCACTTCTTTCCTCTTCCCGGGACTTTGATTTCTCTGAAAACAGCCTGGGTCTGTTTGGGCTCATCTCTCCGTGACGCCCTTGTCTGGGGTGAGGGTTCAAGCCCGCTTCCTGATGGGGAAACAGATACTGAGAGTTGCCTGGCCTGCCTTAGCCTGAGGCTGCACAAAATCTCAATAACCCAAACATCCCCCTTCCACCTTTTCCAGGCCCTCACCATCAGGGGTGTGGATACCGTGTCCCGCAGCTCCTTGGAGATGTCCCCTTTGGCCCCAGTAACCCATGAAAGAAGACGCAAGAGGAGCAAACGAATGTCTTCAGGGACAGAGGAGTGTGGAGATGACAGGTTCCCCAAATCCGACTCGGAGGACGGTCCCAGAGCAACGGTAATCCCCGGCGGGGGCTCCAGCCCTTTCCGGGTGGGTCTGGCATCCAAAGCCCATCATGTTGGGCCCCTGGTGCAGTCACAGCCCCTTACGGCTGCTCCCCGAGGAGAGTATCCTCGAGCCCCCTCCCAGCACTTCCTGTTTCCCATGCCCATTCTTGGAGTGGAGGGCGTCTGGGCAGAGAGCCGAGCTAGATTTGGGTGTCATGGTGTCCTCAACCTCAGCTAAGTCCCCAGCGTTGGGGCTAGGGCTGAGACTAGGGCTGAGACCACACCCTGTGGTGTGGACCGGAGGCGCCCGAGGACATGCCCATGTGAGTCAGGTGCCTGGCCGACCGCCCCAGGTCCTGCTCGGGCCGGGCCTCTTTGCACCACGAGGAGCTTTGCTGCCTCCTTCTCCCCGGGCCCAGCCAGAGCCCCATCTTCAGGCCCAGGTAAGCTTGAATGTCAAAGGCCCCTGGCACCAGCTTTAGGTGAGCAGAGATCCCGGGTAGCGCAGGATTGCGCTCTGAACGCACCCTGCCGCAGCCCACCCGGTTCCCGTGTGGCCAGCGAAAGCCCCGGATGCTCTGAGAAGCTCTCTCGGTCTCAGAGAACACCGCACGGGATAGGCTGCGAGCACATGAAGAGCGGGCTTCTCCCTGTGCCCCCAGAACCGTCTGAGCAGCGCCCATGGCCTCAGCAGGACCTCCGTGAAGCCACGCTCCAGCCGTGGGAGCATTTTCACCTTTCGCAGGCGAGACCTGGGCTCGGAGACAGATTTTGCAGATGATGAAAACAGCACAGCGGGGGACAGCGAGAGCCACCGCACGTCACTGCTCGTGCCGTGGCCTCTGCGCCGGCCTAGTGCCCAGGGACAGCCCAGTCCCGGGACTTCGGCTCTCAGCCACGCCCTCAATGGTAAAAGGAACAGCACCGTGGACTGCAACGGAGTGGTCTCCTTGCTGGGGACAGGCGACCCTGAGGCCACCTCCCCGGGGAGCCGCCTGCTCCGCCCTGTGATACTGGATCGCCCCCCAGACACGGTGAGCCAGCCCCGTGATGCAGCCCCAGGGCAGATCTGGTCTCCCAAACTGGCCACCAGTGCCAGGTCCAAAACACTCACCTAGTATATATCGAGCACCTGTTGTATACTGGGCTCTGGGGATAAATAAACCTAGCAAAAAAAAAAAAAAAAAAAAATCTCTGCCCTCACAGATTTTCCATGATAATGGGGGCAGACAGGCAAAAATCAACGAAAGAAGAAAAATAGGTATATATGTATACGTGGCATATAACGTTGATAAACGGGGGTAATAGTTAAATATGTAGCAACTGGTAAAGCTCGGGCACCGAGATGCCATGGTGACACAGGACTCGTGTCCTGGAGGCCCCGTGTGTGCCAGCCATCAGCCCATATTGTTGCTGGATCCTGCTTAATGCAGGGGGTTCTGGGAAAGGGGCCAGAGTGGCAAGGGGTTACTTACAGGGTTCTGGGAAACAGTTATTGACCAAGCCTGAAATATTTCAGTAACTTACAAACTGGTCAACATTAGCCCAACTAAGCAGTGCTGTTGTAGGAGGGCAAATAAGTGTGGAAGAGCGGGAGCCCTCACTCATGAGGAGGCATTTAAACAAAGACCTAAAGGAGGCAAGAGTGGGAGCCGGGGGCTGCTTTCTGAAACTCTGGGGGGGGGGTGATATAGCACCCAGATTCGGGACACAAACTGGGTTTGAATCCCAGCTCATAGCTTACGAGCTGAATGGCAGTGGGCAAGTTACTTTCTTTCTCTCTATGTCTGTCATCTGTAAAACGAATTTAAAACACCCATCGCGTCTTGTCGTGGGGATGAATGGGCTCACGTGTCTATGGATATCAGGACATCATGAGCCTGCTGATGCTGTGATAATGTCATAATAATGTATATATAGCATCTGAGGGAAGCATGCTCCGGGCCTAGAGAACAGCCAGTGCAAAGGCCCTGAGGCAGAAGCATGCCCACCCTTTTGAAGGAAATGCCATGAGGTCAGAATAGCTGGAACCCAGGGAGCAAAGAGGAAAGGAGTTGAAGTTACCGTCAAAAAGGTAGTGGAGGGACCTGCCGAAGTGTGAAAGGCCAGCCAGAGCTCTTATCACTTGGTCATCTGAGCCCGTGACCGACCGATGACTGCCCAGTCAGCCCTGGAGTGTCCTTGCTGACCCTTGCCCCCCAACAGTGCCCAGGGCAGCCCACCCAGGAAAAGGGCAAATGTGTGGCTTATACGCCAGGGCCTGCAGGAGACGGGGGAGGGGAGACTTTCTAAGGAAGCTAGGACAAGACCGGAGCCTTGATCAGGAAGGTGGAGGTGGGGCTGAAGAGAGAGGCCTCACGGCCAAATGGCCAGTTTTGCTCCAGCTCAGACATTGGCTCTGGCTGCGGGACTTGATGTAGGTTAACGAACCTCTCTGTGCCTCAGTTTCCTCATCGCTTAAGTGGAAATAAAATAATATCCACGTCAGCAGGTTGTGGTGAGGACGAAAAGGGTTAAAACCTGTCTGGTGCTGAGACCTGTACTTGCCTCAGGTTCGAGTAATTATTATCTGTTGCCATTACTATCGAGGAGGAAGGAGTAAAGATTCCTGGGGTGCGTTGCAGTATGCCGGAGGCCCTCACACTCCTCTGGAGCAGAGGGTCAAGGACAGGGTCCTGGGAGTGCCCTGGGGGCAGATCACAGCGTCTGGGAGGGCCTGGGAAGGCCCTAGCCGTCACCTGGAAGGCGGGATGTCAGGCCTCCCAGGAACACCCGATCCTGGTGGTCTAGGCCCCCCGGCAGGTCCAGCCCTGGAGTCTCAGCCTCATGGAATCAGATTCAGCAGCCCAGAACACTAATAGAATTTCCTAATCTCATTAGGGAGAAAATCATCTCATTGTGCTGCACACGTCAGGAGGAATCCAAGTTCAAACACTTCATTACTGGGAACTCTGACTTCACCCTTTCTCACTTCTGTGGGGCCCATTTGTAACCTCAAAGGGATTAGCAGGCCAAGGGGCTTATTTGCAAAGTTAAAGGAATTAGCAGACCAGGATGGAGACATTGTAAAGTTAAAGAGATTAGCAGGCATAGGCCCCTGGGAATGCCTTCGCAGCTTCCACCGCATCGGATTGAGACACGTCTGCTCACTTCTAGTCTGAAAACAGGGTACAGTGTGGGGCACATAGTGGGTGCTCAGCCAACACAGGAGAGGGGAAGAAGGGCCAGCCCAACAGACAGCTCATGTTTAATTTATCCCGATTGAGGGGGTGGAGGGTGAAAATGTATTCTGTCAGCTGTCTATATGAGAGTGCCTGTCCCAGAAGGCCAGATGGGGGTGGGGAACGGCCATTCTTCTTCCCCCACAGGTTAGACTGCGTCCTCCTATCCCCTGGTCATCTAGCAAGTTATGGGCAGAGCTAGGACTAAACCCAAGCCCCTGATTCCCAAGTAATTATTCACCCAACCAACATTTATCCAGTGCCAGCCTTGTTGCGTTGAGTTGGAGGCTCCAGGAATATAGCAGTGAACAGACAAGAGCTCTGAGCTCACGGAGTTTACACTGTGGTCAGGAAGACAGATGGCAAACTGGTCAATATTTCCAGATAGCGGTAAGGGTCATGGGCCAGAACGTTGCTAGGGGGAGGGTTGGCGATGGCTCTTAGAATACTCAGGAAGTCCTTCCTGAAGAGGTGACATTCAAATTGGCAGGCAAATGCTTTGGGGAGCAAGCCACAAAGATACGGAAGAGAAGTGTTGTAGGCAGAGGAAGCAGCAAGTACCCCAGAAGAGTAGGCTTGCCGTGTTCGAGGCATGAGAGGGCCAAGCGGGGTCAGGTGTGGTGGAAACAGCAAGAAGGGATTTGGACTGTGCGGCACCTGTAGGCAATTGAGGGTGGGTTTACTCTAGGATGGGAAGCGTGGGGTGAGAGGAGGAGAGAACTGTCATGACTTGATTCACTTTTTTTTAAAAAATTTTTTTTTTTTCAACGTTTATTTATTTTTGGGACAGAGAGAGACAGAGCAGGGGAGGGGCAGGGGAGACAGGGAGGGGCAGAGAGAGAGGGAGACACAGAATCGGAAACAGGCTCCAGGCTCTGAGCCATCAGCCCAGAGTCCAATGCGGGGCTCGAACCCACGGACCGCGAGATCGTGACCTGGCTGAAGTCGGACGCTTAACCGACTGCGCCACCCAGGCGCCCCTTGATTCACTTTTTAAGGGAATCCCTTTCTGCTGTGTAGAGAATAGAGGGAAGAGATGATAGATTGCACCGGGGTGGTGTATCGGTCAGCTATTGCTACAATAATGCTGTGTAACAAAGTACCCCGAAAGTCAGTGGCTAACAATAAGCCTTTATTCTCACGCTCACTTATCTGCAGGTTGACCATGGTTTGACAGATCTAGGTGGGGCTTGGCTGAGCAGCACTGCTTCGGTCTGCACACTGTGGGGCAGGCTCAGCGCTGCTCCATATGTCTCTGTGCCGAGGCTCAGGCCGAAAGGGTGGCAGCTACCTGGGGAGGCTGTGTTCATAGACGGTTACTGGAGCGCAAGAGCAAGGCAGACGGCGTTTAAGGTGCTCTTGCTCACGTCACGTCCACTAACATCCCATTGGCCAAAGCACGTGTGTCATCAGTGGGACAGGGACGGGTACTTCACCCCACAGTGGGAGAGCAGCAAGTAAATACTCACTAACTGATAACTCAGACTATTGCAGAGTGTCAAGGAGGAGAAGAGAAGCTGGCAGAATTTAAGACATGCTTGTGAGTTAAGGGGGCCCTGTGTGTGGCTCCACTGGGCCAGAGCCACTACTGTTACAGCAGCCCCCGCGGCCCTCTCAGGAGCCTCTGCTTGAGTACTTCCCCGACTGGGGAGCTCACTCCCTCCCGAGGCAACATTTCAGGCCAGTCCCACCGATCGCAAAGGTTGACTTTGGCCTGAGCGCAGTTGGATTTGGTAGCCACCCCAGGCCCTGGCTCTGCCGCCCCGGGGAGCCCAGGCCATCTTGCTTCCGACCCACAGAGATCGTAGAGCCTCACCCTTGCATGCTGAACAGCCCGGTGCCTTGCGCAGCCCCGGCTCGGGCTCGTGGACCCTGGTCACGCAGGGCCATGCCGCCGTGGCGGTGTTGTGGGCTCCCCCCGTGGCGCTGAGAGGCGGGGCTCTGAGCCAGCCCAGAGTGCCTGCTGCCGCCTCCCCTCCTCAGACACCACGTCTCCATCTCTAGACCTTCTTTTACTTACAAAAACGGTGCAGGTGCACTGCGACCAAGTCCCCCAGCGCAGAAGTGCAGAAGTGAAGTGCAACTCCGCCCTCTCCTTGGCCTCCCCCTCTCCTCCCAACCCCAGCCCCCGGAAACATTCCCTTGAACAACTCCGTGTGTGTCCTCCAGACCTTTCTCTTGGCTTTTCCACAAACTGTTCGTCTCGGAGGGGCTCCCGTGGGAACGCCCACGGGACTACGTCGTTGTCTTTATTGGTCCGTATCCGAGTCCAGAGTTGGGTTGTATCCATAATCGATCTTAGGATTCTTTCCATTGATTAGTTTTGTTTTTATGGTATTAGGAAGCATGCTGCAGTGAACATCGTTGCGTATATATTTTTGGTGCACGTGTATAATTATTTATGAAGGTAGATTTGCTCGATGAGGAACTGCAGAGCCAATTTAGCGTCTTCTTGGCCGAGCGAGCCAAGCTGCCTCCACAGAAGCTCCCACCAGCTGTGTCTAAGCATTGTGCTTGATGCTTCTATCAATGCCACCTTAGAGCACGGGAGATTTTTTTTCTGTTTCTTTATGCTCTTGACTCTAGGGACCTTGTGGTCAATTAAGACTCCCAGATTGGTTTTGCATGTCCTAATGTATAATGACAGCATCTGGTTACGTGTAGTTTCCTGTCCACGCTCAAGAATCGCCACTGACGAGAGCAGATGACGAAAAGGAGAATGAAGTAGATAATGAGTGGCGAGAGGGATGGGGGAGTTATTAACAGGGAGGGAGTTCTCTGGGAGCAGAGAAACCCAGCATCCGTGTCCCATAAGGACCCCCATCCTGTCTCCCTGTGGCCCCCGAGACCCGAGTCCGGGACAGCTGCCCCAGGCCCAGCAGCTTCCCCAGGTTCAGCAGGACCCTGGCGCCCAGACTGATGCCTGTCTGCTGGTTGCACCCAGACCACCCCGTCGGAGGAGCCGGGCAGGCCCCAGATGCTGAACCCCCAGGCTCCACGTGCCGATGGCTTCGAGGGACCAGGAGAGCGACAGCGGGCGCTCAGCGCAGTCAGTGTTCTCACCAGCGCCCTGGAAGGTCAGCACCCCCGGTGTCATCCAAACGCTCCTCCTTAGCCTGACCTGAGCCAAACATCCCCCAGCTGCTTGGCTTGCCTTGGACGTCCCCACAGCTGGCCCAGGCTTTCTGGTCTCTGTTGCCTGTCCATCCTCACCACGTCTGTGTCTCGTCCAAACCTCCCCCTAGCTGTCCTGGCCTGTCCCGGATGCTTACCAGTCTCATCCCGTCCTCTCCCAAGCATCCCCATGCCTTCCTGGGACCACCCTGGCCCAGCACGCCTGTTCTAGACTCTTCCCAGCCATTCCATGCCTACCACAGGCTATTCCAGGCATCCCACATCTGTCCCGGCCACTCCCACCCTAGGCAACCCCCAGCCATTCCAGTCTGAACTTGGCATCACTCCCCAGTCTTGTTCCCTCCTGTCCCATATGTGTTCATATCTCTTCTGGCCTGTTCCAGGCACCCGCCATCTGTCCTAACATGTCCCAGATGCCCACGTCTGTTCTTCTGTTTTGCGTGTCCTTAGATCTGAACTTGCCTATCTCAGATGTTGTCTCATCCTCTTCAGCTTGTCCTCCTCTGAGCATCCCCATGTCTATGTGAGACTGTTGTCTCGAGGGAGCCCAAATCTGTCCTAATCTGTCTTGTCCCAGTTGTCCCCACATCCATCCTGACCTCCTGTCCCTGTGGCCCTCCACTGTCGTATTTCCAGAGTAAGGGGCCAGGACACAAGCCACACCTTTCCTTGGCCTTCCGTGCCCCTCTCGCAGTCCCCCTGTCATGTAGCAGCCCTGCCATCTCCCCAGCTAAGTCATATGTCTTTTCTGGGTTGCCAAATTATATGTGAGCCAGTCCACAAAAACAAACCTGCTCACTGGCTACCCCCAGAGTTGGAAGAGTCTCACCGCAAATGTCCACCATGCTGGACCCGCTTCGCCCAACGCTACCTGATCTGGGAATGCTGCCCGCTGTGGATGTCCATCAAGCAGAGAGTGAAGTTCATGGTCATGGATCCATTCGCTGACCTCACCATCACTATGTGCATCGTGCTTAACACGCTCTTCATGGCACTGGAGCACTACAACATGACAACTGAATTCGAGGAGATGCTGCAGGTTGGAAACCTGGTAAGGGCCACTGGCAGCCGACTCTCAAACGGGCATCCTAGTGTGAAGGGCTCTTGGCCAGCTGGCTCAGCCTTCGTGGATAGCGAGGGGGGACTCAGAGCACACAACAGGATCTTCTGAAGGTGGGAGTCATCATGGAAAACATCTTGGAGCAGGAAGTGTCAGGATCAGGTTTTAAGGAGCTGAGAGATGTAGATGAAGAGTGAGAAGTTGGGGGTAAAGATGCCCAGAGGCTAGAAGACAAAAGTGAGTTGGGGGAGAACTTGAAATATGCAGGGACATGAGATACGGCCATTAGTATTGGAGGAGGAGCCTATGCAATAAAAGGCAGTTCTCTTAGGGAAAGGATGAATGGATGGAGAGGTGGGAGGAAGGATAGAAAGATGGATGGATGGATGGACGGATGGATGGATGATGGACTGATGGACTGATGGATAGTTGGGTGTAGTGAATCAATCAGGCAGAGCCAGATTTGCATTCTGACTCAGCTCTTACTATGTGACCTCAAGCAAATTACTTAGTCTCAGTCATTGGCAAAATAAGGATTTGTTTAATTTAATAAATGTAAAATTAGTATGACAATACCAAGCTCATAGGAAGCTAATGAGAATTGAATAAGATAATGTGTGTAATGTGCTTGGCTCAGAGTTTGATAAACAGTAAGCACTCGAAATAAATGATAGCTGTGGTCTGTGGTTATTGTCACTGTTGATGTTGTTAAAGAGACTGCCCCTGGAAGTCAGAATGTCTGGGTTCTAATTCTGATGGTTTTTTTTCCCCTGGAGATCAAATCAGTTCCTACCTCTTGATTCTAAAGATGGGAAACTGAGGCTCAAGAGGTGACATAGTAGTGGCAGAGCTGGGCATGTGACTACTGTCTCCTGACTCTGACAGGCAGGGCCCTATGGGTTCTGCCCAGCTAAGCACAGTCAGCCAT